>NC_137864.1:22351125-22511125 GCF_963924005.1 Protomyctophum bolini
AAGCAAAAGTATACTTGTGCAGAATGTGCCATGCATTTCAAGTTTCCCAATTCCACAATGCGTCTCGATGTGACACAGTGAGCTTGAAGATCAGCTATTTTCAAATGGTCGAAATGTATATATGGGCTGAAGTGGTTAATGTATGCTTTGTCATAATAATCTAAATCTATACAAAGTAACTAAAGTGTTGAAATGCATGTAGTGGAGTAGAAAGTATACAAGATTTGCCTCAGAGATGCATAGCAGAGTAGAAGTGGAAATATTCAAGTGTACTTGAAAATTCTACTTCAAAATTGTACTTAATTTAAGTAGCCTACAGTACTTGAGTAAAAGTAGCCTATACTACTTTCCACCATGTGGCTTCTCATAGTATAGGAGCTGTGCAGGTTGTGAATGACAACAGGTGGTGCTTTCAGCTTTTGAAAGGCACCCAAGCGCAAAACCTTTGTATATAAACCATGCAGATTCTTAATCTTTCTTCTCTCCGTGTTGAAATATGAGCGCAATTTACATTTCATTTAGCCACTGGCATTGCGTGTGATGATGATGCATGATGCCTGTCGCAATGAGCAATTACACAACTTCTCTTTTGCTCCAGAGTCACAAGTCGAAGTTGTTCATTTGCATAACAAGTGCTTAAATAACCGCGTTTGTTTTGTAAAGCAGCAACTCGTGCGTGTGTGTGTGTGTGTGTGTGTGTGTGTGTGTGTGTACACCCACCTGCTTTAAATGCACACAAGCCTTAGCCAAAACTTCAAGGAAGCGAAAAGACACGGCCAAACAGTCGGTCAAACTTTCGCGATTTCTACATAGCCGATACGTTAAATACTATTTGGATAATATAATTTAGAAAGCTTGACAAGATGACAGAATGACAGCAGCGTGATGATGAACCACGTCAACTTAAACGTCCAGTGAATAAAAAAGCTCGACAGCACTCACCCGTTGGCTTCAACACGACACTACCAAAGAGGATCGTTCCACACCAAAAAGCGGAAAACCGAAGTAGCTCCATTTAGAAACGGGCCGAGAGAGCACTGCGCTCTCTTTCTCCGTAATTTGACAATCTCTGGCTATTATGGGAAAATATCAAAACGTATTATATATTATATATATATATATAGGCTACACGAAGTTCTTAAGTTTTCTGTGGCGCGCGCCTGTTGCGTTCATAGCGCCTTCAAAGTTCCCAGCACAGCCGCTGGTAGTATAGCTACATAATCCTCTATACCAGCACGCACAGCTTGAACTATATGACTCACACGCACTATGTGCACTTTTCATGAAACAGGAACTCTTCACAGAGAGGTTGGACACTGCTTTTTTTCCTTCTCCCCGTTGGCTCGCTCGCTGTCTGAGTCTTGAACCATGTTATTATGAGAACAGAACTCAACACAGCAAAGACTTGAAATGGCACGCTCCGAAATAGGGTTTGAAGTGCAAAGTTGAAAGTTAACTATGTATGCAATAACTTCTCGCCACTGCTATATATACATATGCTATTGCCTATTTATTTTATGTCTAGGCCTATTTTGTTTTAGGCATATATATTTTTATTTTTACATGCTATTTCTATGTTATTGTATTGTACTGTGTTATCACACAGGCATTTGACCCCCTTGTGGCCCATACCAACTGCAGCCAAAGTGATTGTGACAATAAAATACATTAAAC
Organism: Protomyctophum bolini; assembly: GCF_963924005.1. Classification (NCBI taxonomy): domain Eukaryota; kingdom Metazoa; phylum Chordata; class Actinopteri; order Myctophiformes; family Myctophidae; genus Protomyctophum; species Protomyctophum bolini. Next base: position 22,352,800 of record NC_137864.1, read on the forward strand.
CTATCAACAATACATTATGTTTCGACTTACTATTATACAGACAGATCGTTCAGACCATTATGAAATGTACCTACCTAGAGATATATGCCTAGTTTAAATGTTATAGCACTCAATACCGGTGGAAACCGAGCATTATTCTTTAGCCAATAACCATTACATTTCCGTCTCAGAGACACTTTCTAAATTACATTCTGCGTGTACATTAAAGCTTGCTGGAGGGGTCCAGAGACCTGCCGTTTATCAACAGAACATGAGAGGTGGTGAGAGAATCTCCCGTCTCATAGTGTTGCTTTTTTATTGGTGACGTTCATGGGGTTAAGTCCACTGTAAAGGCCATAAATTACCTCTTCTATTGCTGGGGGATTTATTTTTCCCCCCCTCCGTTCAAACATATGTTTTCGCTCTGCATACTCGTGCCATGATGTCAGCTCTCAGACTTGACCCTCTGACCTTACAACGTATAGCTCTCCTCGCAGGATGAATTGTCTTTTCCTATCCTATACACACTGCACTGCACACCACAAAGCTGCAGTTTATAAAACATGGTTTCTTTTCTGTGTATCTCTTATTTATTTCATTCTCGTTTTAAGATATTTGCGTCCACGTGCGCATGCATACATTCAAACCCTCAAGTTGAAGTGTGTGGGGGGGGGGGGGGGCTGGGGGGGGTCAGAGAATTTTTTTTCCATACAAGCCCCCGCACGTTTCAAAATAGATAATCATGGAAGGAAAATGGCAAATGACAAAACAACAATCAAGTTAAAGGTCTTAAACGTAGTAGGCTATATATGTAAAAACAAACTAACAAACAAACTCCCACGTGGGCCTCGGCACACACAGGGTCCCCTTTTCTTTTTCTCCCTCTAAACCAAATCTCTTTGCCGAAAATAGTTGATCTATACAAGCCTACACCGCCTCATGTTAACTTGCACATCAGCTATTTCCGCAGAATGTATAGCTTGCTATATAGGGTTCATGATGTGGTTGAACCATAGACTGTAAAAAATATGGACAAAGCGTTCCGCGGGTCTAACGTGAACGTAAAATGAAGCCTGTCAGTCCTTGCAATGGAAGTCGCCATCTTTCTAGATCCGTTTTGGCCCAGCTCAGGCCAGCTAGCCCATTGGCTGGCCCAGACAACGAGGCGGGACTTCCCCCTTCTTCTTCGTTGGTTTTTATTTTGACTCGAGTGGGTGGGGGATCCCGTTCATAGACTGTAACGGTGGCCACGCCCCTCAGAACATGCGCGACTTTATGGTCATTTTTTTTTATAAATGGGACCATAATTTTCCAAAAAGAATATCATGACATTAGAAATGAGACTTTAAACTAGTGACTGGAAGCAGAAAGTATTCATGACCATGTTTATTAAGGTAATACAGTCTAGGTGAAGTTGGGCCCAAATACATGGACCTCTATGGGGCTATGGGTTTTTCTGGGTCCAGTGACAGCGCCACAACAGGCCATTATATGAACTTTCATTTCCTTAGTGGCTTCACAAAATATCTGTCGGACTGCCCCCCTGGGTTGAACATAAACCGTTTTAACGCATCAATTTGTTTTCCGTCATGACTCTTAATTTGGCCAACGTCAACATGCCAAACTTTCAATGTCCTCTCTGTTTGTGTCGGTGTTGTGCTGTATATGTACACTAACAGTATGTGGTGTATTGTTACAGCCATTCCATCTGTATACCAAGATTAATTCCGCCAGCCGGCCTATAGCCGCGTGGTAATAAAAGAAACCTTCCTTTCATCCTTGAATGCACATACCCACCCACCCCGGCGCGCCCCTCGACATTGCTCAAGCGCAGATAAACAAGCACTGCAGAGCAAACTTCCTGAGTGGTGTTATATGCTCAATGCGGTGCAGGTGCGTGGTGGCGTTTCATGTAAACTGCCCTGACCAAGTGCATGTATGCAAACACAGGGAGACTGCTGATGTCAAATCTCTGGACGCACTGCCTTGAGAAAAACACAGATCGACAAACAAACCGCTGCACGCGTTTAATTAACAGCGATGTAATACTCTTAACACCTATCTGTCTCTCTCTCTCTCTCTCTTTTTTTTAGCTACATTCCTCAGCATCTCTCTCCCACACACACACACACACACACACACACACGCACAGACAGACACACACACACACACACACACACACACACACACACACACACACACACACACACACACACACACACACACAGTCACACACACACACATAGGTACTGTACTCTCTCTCCCCAGCACTGAACATGAAATGGAGAATACCACAACAAGGAAAAAAATGGAACAGGAGCTGGGGAATCTTTGATACACTTTAAAGCTTTCCAGTTCCTATACTAGTCCTATATCAATTTTGTGATTTGGGCTGCAAAATACATGCATGCAGGGATGCATTGCATGGACTGCTGCTGCACCTGTGCACCATTGACTATATGCTTTTGTTTGAATAGTCACCGCCCGCACATGTAGTCTCTGACAAAACTCTGATGCTATAGCCTTCAAAGCAACCACAGGTATGGCACACCCCGATATCTTGCAAGTCCTGATCGAGCCGGAAGGCTGGAAGTCCCTTCGCTAAAAACGCCGGGACAACGCTCCACAAGTCCACACGTCACAGACTCTTCTCCCTTCTGGAAAACTGGAATGCACTTCCCATAATGCAATCAGAATGCAGACTCACTCCCAGTCTTCCGTCGTATAGTCTGAAAACCCACCTATTCAGACTCCATCTTAGCACTTGCCGTAGCACTTGCTCTATAGCCTCGACGACCTACAGGCATATATGCATAATAGGCTCAATTTATGTAACTAAGTTACAGTAAATAGCATTTTATGTAGACATAGCAGTGATAGCACTCTATAGTGTGTACGCATATAGTTTCATTATAAAGATATTCCACTGTTAGGTTCTTAGGTATGATTCATGATGACTTGATGTATTACCATTTTTTTGTACTTGCTTACTGTAAATCGCTCCGGATTAAGTCGCGTCTGCTAAATGCCTAAATTGTAAATTATTAGTACTACAGAAAGTACTAAACAAAAGCAGAGTCAATGGTGCAGCAGTCCACTGCATGCATCCATGCACGTATTTACAGCCCAAATCACAATGTTGAGATACTGTAGTAGTAGTAGTAAGTACATCACACTGGTATACGCTCCACCAAACTGAACTGAAAGTCAGCGCAGGCACACCTGAGATTCCATGAGCGGCCAAAAGCTGCTGTCTGTCTCTTAGTGGTTTTTCAGACAGCTGGTGGATGGAAATGAAGCTCCACAAGCTTTTCCCGGGAATCTGGCCGAAGCGGCAATCTGCCGCGTGGGGTGGAGCTTAATTTCCTGCATCCACCAGCAGCTGTCTAAAATCCCGGAAGAGACGCCGGCAGACGGCGGCTTTTGGCCGCGCATGGAATCCTAGGTGTGCTTACACACCCAGAGTGTGAGGTATTTCTTTCTCTGTGTTATCCATTAGCTCAGAGCACTGTCTACCTCTTGTTGCTATACTCTACAAAAACATAATTGAATCCACCCTGTTGTACTGTTTGTTCCCTGTCCCTTTTCAACATAATCGACCAATCTCCGACAAAGACAAGCGTACGAGCGTCACATACCGCCCTCCAAAATCATGAGCATTTAATTACTTCCCACACCCAAATTCCCCGAACAACAGAGCCATCACTCATACCTCGTCCCTTCACAATAACGCCACTTTTGTCCTGAACAGAGAGATATAGAACTTTGAGATGGGGAATAACGTCACTTTGACTATAGAGTTTCTTCATTTATAGGAGATTCTATGTATTGCTATTTGTCTGTCTATACTCTATCTATGTGATGTATAGTATGCTGTTCCTCCTGTGGTATGTTGAACAGGCTGTACCCTCGGGGACAATAGACTAATCTTTCACACAGTGACAACAAGTATCCATCTTCGCTGCTTTTACAGATTCACACAGCTGATGGATGCTGAGGTCACTATGATGAGTGCCGTGCGAGGGGGGGGGGGGATTTTGGTTTAAGTCTTGCTTAACCAAATCATAGTGGGTATAGGCTGGGGGGTTGAACCAGCTATCGTCCAATTCCCAGAAGGCCTCTATCATCGATGGCAGCCAGTCAAAACTATATGACCAGCTCGACATTTTCCTAATCTATAGTATTTAAGCAATAAGCACACACAATTTAGCATCTCATTCGGTAACCCATCATGACCGCCTCACACACTGTCTCTTGGTAACACAGCAAACAATTAAAAAAGGAATGTGAGTTATAACTCAGCATGCGTGCCGTGCACGCACGCACGCACTCGCACACACGCGCACTATACACACACACGCGCACACACGCGCGCGCACACACACACACACACACACACACACACACACACACACACACACACACACACACACACACGCACACGCTTATTTCCAGCCGTATACTGAATGTAACCTATGCCACACACCAGTGATTATCAGTGTTTTCTCTGTGCCGCAGGGGTACACCGTGCACACGTATACGTCCCAGTGGGGACGTACGTTCTCCAAGCGTTCTGAGAAAGGCATTGTCTCCCAGCATTAGCCAGGTGTCCCTGAAGGAAGGGAAAGTTTATCCGAGCAGCTCCAAAAGCTGCAGCCGCAGCGTATCGCAAACATTTATCTGCAGGCTATTGTTCTAGCCGGGGCAGAGTAGCCTATACCGAGAACTGGTCCAAAGCTGAAAGCTTTTTGACAAGGGAGCATATTGGTGTGGTGGTGGTGGTGGTGCAGTGTTGATTTTGACAGCAGTTTTAGTCATACATTTTAGTTTTAGTCATAAATATAGTCTCTTGAATAGTTTTCATTTAGTTTTAGTCACATTTCAGTCACCTGGAATATCTTAGTGTTGGTCTATAGTTCTACAGTTGATTTAGTCGACTAAAATGTATTTTGGCAGACCTTGCACCCAAGTGTAAAATGACTTACAGTATAGGCCTATACTGGATCGCTTGTCCACTAGTCCATTTTAGTCTGGTTTTTATTTTATTTATGTGTTGACGAAATTGTCAATATATTTAGTCTTAGTTTTAGTCTTCATTACTTATAGTTTTCATTTAGTGTCCATTTAGTTTCCGTCAGTGAAATAAGGTAGCCTGTCATAATGTTAGTCGACAAAATCAACACTGTAGGTGGTGGTAGGCTAAATAAACATGCCTATGGCTGCTTCTAGGAAACATCCTGTCTCATGAAAATGTCCCCCTGCAACAGGAACATCTTGCTGTGTACCACCAAGTCAGTAGGGACACATGGAGAAGACTTGATACTGTCACAGTCACATACTTTTGTCATTCATTGTACAGTCTAGGTCTTGTATTTCTATGTATTGTTCCCTGGTCTAGTTTTCATGGTTTGTTTGCTCCAGCTGTGTCTCATTTTGTAATCAACGTTTGTGTATATCAGTCTTGTTCCCCAGTGCAGTCCTTGTTGAGTCCTGTCACCTGTTTCAGTCTGTTTTAAGTTGTTCATGTTCACCTGTCTTCTGAATTAAAACACCAATTCATGGTTTTGAACACTACATGGCTGGCTGTCCTGCGTTTGGGTCCTTACCTCACCTACACATGACAGATACTAGGCATGTAACGATACACTCAACTCACGATACGATTTTTCGCAAAAGTAGCAAAAGTATAGCATTATCTTTCATGTAAAATGACTTCATTTCTGTGCAACAACTGTAAACATGCTTTCATGTTTAAATCTAGCTAGGAGTTAACATTTATTCTTTTCTTCGATGGCATCTTAGGATAGATGTAGACCTATTTGACAGTGCAGAAACATAATTGCCTTCCTTGATGTATTAATGAGAATCAATAACGACCATCACCATGTGTCACAGACACATACAGCTCCCCTCTACAGGCCTCTACTACTGAAAGTGACTGAATGGAGTCTGTCTCATTTCTCTCCAAAAGCACGTGAATATGATGGAATATGATTACAGCTCACATTTTATATCACACACTAGCCCCCCTAAAAAATATATATATATAAAAATATATATATATATATATTTTTATAAATAGATATATCGTTTGTATGCCTACTTGATACGGTCACATCAAGTCTGAGCAGTGTTGATTTTGACAGCAAATTTCGATTTTAGTTTTTGTAGTCTTTTGAACGGTTTTAGTTTTGTGGTGACATTTTAGTCACCCATGGAATGTTTTAGTGTTAGTCTAGTTTTAGTCGACTAAATCTACAGTCGATCTAGTCGACTATGATATTTTGGCGGGCCTTGCATGCTATCGTAATGGATGATTTCATACTTGCTGAAAATGGCCGATCTACAAGCTCACCATGCGCCGCAGCGTGACGCGTTGTGAGCTTGTAGATCGGCTATATTCAGCATGCAAGAATAACATGACTTTTACTTCTACTGGATCTCTTGTCCACTATAGTCCCTTCAGAACATTTTAGTCATGTTTATTTGTTGCCGAAATTGTCAGTAGACCTATATTTAGGCACCATAGCTTATAGTCACCATAGCTTAGTTTCCATTTCGTAAGTGAAAACAGGTAGTCGACGAACATTTTTCTTCATAGTATGGAGGACGTGCTTTATGATGTTTAATCAGTGTCCTGTCCCTGAAAAAGCAGATCTGCAAGCTCACGACGCATCACAAATGTGATGTGTCGTGAGCTCGTAGATCTGCTATTCCTGGCATGCATGGGACACCATCGGATGACAGAGTATGAATTATAGGCATGATGACACAGACCAGCATAAACACAGCACACTAAATCTGAATGGAACTTACTTACATAATGCTACAGTCACGTGAATCACATGCATTCATTTTTTGCAGAAAGTTGACAAGCTAATCTGTCTTCATATACGGAGACATGTGACTGCACTGTGGATGTGAATGTTACTTCTCTTGCAAAATCCAGGACTGAAATGAAACAAACGAAAAGCTAAATGAAACATAAAAGAAAGACAAGAAAGCCAAAACAAATTCCCACATCGTCATTCTTTCCCTAATATCCCCTGGAAACCATCTCCTCTCTTTAAAGCGTAATGGCAAAAACATCTCATTCTGGTGGGTTTACCAGAGATCGATGTAGATTAGATGCCTACACAGCATTTAATTGTTTCAGTGTTGCATACTGTTTGGAGTTTGTTCTGCTTTTTTTGTCCCCAGCCTGTCATTACACATGTGGGGAGAGCAGAGGGTGGTCATGCCTCTCTTACCAACCCATAGATTACAGGGAACTAATTCTTACAGCTGGGGGAGTGCAGTATAGAGAAATATACTGTATATCACATGTTAAAAATATATATATAGATATGAGAACAATTATAGAATAAATATATTAGAAGTGGCCAATATTTATATACTTTTAATTAATGTTCAATAAAGTGCTCAATCAATCAATTATAATGCAAAAAAAGATTATACAGTAATAAGAAATGAGACATCAACATATAATGCGTTCAAGTGAACAGCCATCGCTCCAGAGCCAAGGAAAATGTAACCTAGTGTGAAACTGATAATATTTAGATTTTAGGTCCATTATGGCATAGACTAATCCTTATCGCACAATGGCCCTAAATTACGAGTGAGAACACCCACCATAGCATTTCTATGAAGTGTGGTACGTTTTTGTGTGATTTTGACGTGTTTAGGGTATATGTTTGGAGAGGCACCAGTCTTCGATAACAATCACACTGTATAGGCCGCTATCTTTCTCAGGGAAAAAAAGCAAGATGCAGGGTCTAATAATGGCGTGGCTCCTATATGAAGTCAATGGTAAAAAGATTAAAAACGAGTAGGTTGCGCACACCCAGTCCCTCGCTGCATGGTGCTGGGTAAACGGTAGATACAATGCTATAGAGAGGGAGGTCCGCACGCTGGCTTAATTTGTTTTTAAACGCCGACATCCACAAACAGAAGCACAACGTTTCGGCCATAGTAGGCCTTCAAAAACAATGATAACCTCCCTTATATGGTATGTGGGTCGCGTCACGTGACCGACAACAGGGCAGGTATAAAGGTGCGTTCAGACTTGGATGGATAGAGCGGCGCAGTTACATACTAAGTCAACGCAAAGGCGAGAATTGCGTGAACGGGCGCGGAGCAACCCGCCACGGAATACAAACGGGACGAACCGAGACAAATATATATTATTCAGGTCTGAACGTGCAGCTTAATGATAATTGTTACATACACCATTAATCATATATAGTCCTCATTTAACCCATTGCGGGCTGTAGTGTGCGGAGAGGGTGTATAATCCTCCCTTAAGCCTCCCTTCTCCGAGGTTAGATGATGTCACCATCCCTCCCCTATAGTTAACTGTACCCTCTCTCCATGCCTGAATATCTACAGTAGGTGATGCAACGGTGTGTCACAGTCGATGAAGTCAGCCATATAGATGACATTATTATGAAGACGTCAGTCACTCTTGACGTATCTAAGACATACTGATACTGTATGTATATGACACCACATTTGGGCATTGGGACATAATAGACAATAATATTTCAAAACTGTGTGAAAAGAACAAAGGCAAACATCCAGAAACGACCATTTTTCTCCCCTCCTACAGAATGATGCCACTTTTTAGGAATGCAATCCTCTAAAAGTTAAACGAGTGACAATTTTGACCCACTTGTCAAAAAAAAAAGGCCTATATAATAGTATGCTCCTTTAATTTTCAGCCCATTAGTATAGAACACACTGCTGGGGCTGTATATCTGTCAAAGTGGAGCGCACACAGCAGCACAGCATCGGCCCTGTGATGCTCGCCCGTTAATTAAATGACCACGCCGGGATCATACAGTATAATATTTGAAGAACTGCGAGAAGGCTGGCGTTTCTCCCTTTCGACAGCCTCCTCCACTACTAGGCCTGACAGTGGGCTCATTGTGAGATATAATGCGGGGGGGGGGGGGGATCGAGGGGTCGGGCGTGGGCTTCACGAAAGCAAAAAATTGCAGTGACATCCAACAGGCCACACACTCCAAATATATTCATGTGAGCCCAGTGATCATATAGCGAAAGAAATCCCACTTCTAATAAGCGGCGGTGCGTTTGAAGGCTCCGCAGGGGCCGCCCCTCCTCTCCAGTGGTGGAGAAAAAGTATACTCAAATGTTTTATGTTATGAGTAAAAGTACAAAAGTATAAGTAAAAAGGCATTTAAATGTACTTAAATTACCAAAAGTAAAAGTATACTCATCATGCAGAATGTCCCGTTTCAAGTTTTCAAATGTATTAAAAAAAAAAAAAACTTTTGAAAATGTGCAGATCTACGAGCTCACGATTTTCAAAAGGCCAAGATGTATATATGGCTTTTTGAAGTGCAGGTCAATGTATGTTTTGCAATAATAATAATCACAATCTAACAACTAAACGTTTTCAAATAAATGTATAGTGGAGTAAACGTACAATATTTGGATCCAAGATGTAGTAGAGAGTATAGAAAGTAAAATTATTGGAAATTGGAAATACTTGTAGGTAAATGTATACTTATCTAATTCCCACCACTGCTGCGCCTCTCCACAGCCACTGGCACATTTACAAACATCTGCAGATTCCCCCATCCCCCCGCGCGCCCCCGCCCCCCTCATTGCATTTCCCGTGGGAAAGGGTTCATGGCGGTCGTAAAAACCAAGAGGCAGTTGTGGCCTATACAGTGTCGATGTCGTCGACGAAAAGCATGACGGAAAATTCGTCGACTACCTTTTTTCACTGAGGAGAGCAAAATAGGCAAAAATAAAAACGAAAGCTACGATGACTAAAAAACTGAGACTGAATATATATACTTTGTGAGTTGTGAGTTGTAGATCGGCTATTTTCAGCATGCAACCGAGTGCAAAATCATTAACACTTTCAGCACCACCTGCTGTTCATTTGAAATGACCGCAGGCAGCCAGCTATATATATCCCCTATATAGGCGCCATTCTATTACCGTCAATACAGCCCAATACAACGAGTAGAGGGGCAAAAACCTTTTCGAGCAGAAGCCGACATGCGTTAGGTTTCACAACAAGCGGTATAACATGGCTGGCGCGATGCGATCAGAAATCACTGTTTACATCTGAACGCCGGGCGGTTTGGACTAAGACAACAACTTTGGAGTCTTTTTCGGAGAAAACCACCAACAAAGTAACGATCCTTATGGGAGGCGCGCACATCATTCCTCACGAATGTAGGCACAGGCGCTGTCTGTCTAGCATCCTGGGCAGCACGGAAGGTCAGTGTTGAGCTTCGGCTGCATGGTACTGATATAACCCTTACTACACGCCATCTGACGGCTTCGGCGACCTCCTGGGTTAAATCTTAACCTGGCGGGTTGCGAGGCCTTTTGGCGTCCATCGTGTTAAGGCCTGGCCAAAATACATTTTAGTCGACTAAATCAACTCGTCGACTAAAATCCTATGGGATTTAGTAGACTAAAACTAGACTAACACTAAAGCATTTGGACTGCTTTTTTTTCAAAAGACTATGACTATAACTAAAATCTAATTTTGCTGACAAAATCAACACTGTTGTGGTCACAAGTACAGAGCCGCACATGCCATGCAGATTTTCAGGTCCGATCTTAATTTTGGAGAGTCATAGTCCTCAAATTGATTATAGCCTGCGGACCCCCGTTTTGAAAAGATATGCCTGGCTGGGACCCCATATACGAGAAGATTTATTTTTACGGCCATAGAAGTGATTCTCAACTATAATTATTTTGACTGGGATTTCCGGTGTTTTGACCGATTTTTTTGTCTAAAAACCCCCCAGATATGTGAATCTAAAAAAACTGTTCCGAAACGAATAAAATAAAACACAAATAATGTTTTGATAGATAGACATAATTAAATGGGCTGGGCTAACTGCTGGTCAAGAGATGCATGCGTGTTGGTATACTAACATTTGTGGCACCTGATCTACAAGCTCACAACACGTAAAGATGCTAAATGTCTGCCTATTACGCCATGCCAAACATTGAGACGCTATAGGGTTTGATCTGAGGATTTCAGAGGCTTTTTCGTTTCGTTATTATTATTTTTTTTACCTTGGCAATCTCACTGAGATCACCTGCAGGAATCAATTTTTACAAGACAAGAGAGACCCTGCATGCATGAGGCCAAGATATCAGCCATACAAAAATAACAAACAACAATCACGACACTAAAATATAGCACATAAAATCCACAATAAAAACATTAAGAAAGCCATTCAAACATTTTGGCCTCTCAAGAAAAAAAAACAATGACACGCCTCTTTCACCACATCCTTTAAGATGCCCTCAAGAGGCGTCTATTCTTGGGCTCGGTATACTGGGCTGGCGCATGCAGGGGCTGAGAGAACTCACAGCACAACAGGAAACGGGCCCTGCAGAGTCTACACACAAGAGTGTCACTATAGGTGTCACATGGACGGACCACATCAAGTCCTAGTTCAAGTTTATTGGTCATTTTAAAATACACACACCTTATACATGTATACAATGTATTCAGGGTTTTCTGTTTTTGACCAAAAGGAAGTGTTTGGCAGAAGCCTCAGAGTGCCAGCCCTTTTAATATTCAAAATAACTTTAGAAAGGAAAAATAGATGCAACAAAACAAATAAAAAAACAAAACAGAACCTAACAAAACAAGACAAGACAAGACAAGACAAGACAAAAACAAAACAAAAACTTACAGACAAACAAAAACGGAGAAGGACAACAGAAATAATAATAATAATAATAATAATAATAATAATAATAATAATAATAATACTAATACTAATACTAATACTAATACTAATACTAATACTAATAATAATAATAATGGTAATGATGAACTGTGGTCCTCTAATATGGGGATCTGCTGTATACCACCACAGGTGTTACAGACAAAGTCAGAGAGAGAGTAGTGTTGTGTGGCTGATGATCATTTCCATTAAATTATTCAACCGGCAGGCTAAACATGGGAGCTCAAAAACAAACTGTATATGACGCGCAGTAGAAAAACGATAAAATGATTCGTATCCAAACGAGCTCAAAGTTTAAAATGTTTATATAGTTCATTCAGTGCACCAAATATTACAATTTTATTGTAATATATTACAATAAATAAATCTATATATATATATATATAATGCAATACATATGTGCAAAGAATCTAACAAATAACAGTGAGCAAACAAAACGTGAATGAATCAGATAAAGTGCATGTGCGGTCAACAAAATGTATATCGCTCCCAGCTCACCCTGCCTCCAAGTTCAAACAGCCTTAGAGTGAGCTGGTACAGACACCCGTATTTGTCAACTATATACCGGTGGCCGCACCCACAGAATCCCACCAATAATGGAGCGTCAATGCAGTGCCCACACCCGTCACCAACCAAGTGAAAATGACTATAACTAAGCACTCTTTGGCTCCTAAACAAGTAGGATGAGGCTGACCAGCAAACTGACACTGTGGGAGCCAATCCATAAAAGACGTAAAGCCAGGAAAGGCAAGAAGCGTGCCATATACACATAGATGCACTGCGACCAACAGCTTGAGGCTACCAACACTGTAGAGCTCAAAGTCCTGATGCCTATATAGGAGGGTGGAGGGCAGTAATTCGGGATTCCCAGAGTTTGTGTTGGCTATAGACCGCACTATCGCGTCGCATCGCATTATGATGCCCTAAAAAATAAATGTGAAGCAGAGTGCATGCTGGTTGTTTAGATGGCATGTTAGACGGGTGGCACGCAATATATGCTGTGTGTTAGATGGGTGTCATGCAGAATATTATGCTGAGTGTTGGTGTTTAGAATGCAATATATGCTGTGTTAGATGGGTGGCGTATTGCAGACTACATGCTGTGTTAGATGGGTGGCGTATTGCAGACTATACATGCTGTGTTAGATGGGTGGCGTATTGCAGACTACATGCTGTGTTAGACGGGTGGCGTATTGCAGACTACATGCTGTGTTAGATGGGTGGCGTATTCCAGACTACATGCTGTGTTAGATGGGTGGCGTATTGCAGACTATACATGCTGTGTTAGATGGGTGGCGTATTTCAGACTACATGCTGTGTTAGACGGGTGGCGTATTGCAGACTACATGCTGTGTTAGATGGGTGGCGTATTCCAGACTACATGCTGTGTTAGATGGGTGGCGTATGGTAGACTACATGATGTGTTAGATGGGTGGCGTATTGCAGACTACATGCTGTGTTAGATGGGTGGCGTATTGCAGACTACATGCTGTGTTAGATGGGTGGCGTATTGCAGACTACATGCTGTGTTAGATGGGTGGCGTATTGCAGACTACATGCTGTGTTAGATGGGTGGCGTATTGCAGACTACATGCTGTGTTAGATGGGTGGCGTATTGCAGACTACATGCTGTGTTAGATGGGTGGCGTATTGCAGACTACATGCTGTGTTAGATGGGTGGCGTATTGCAGACTACATGCTGTGTTAGATGGGTGGCGTATTCCAGACTACATGCTGTGTTAGATGGGTGGCGTATTGTAGACTACATGCTGTGTTAGATGGGTGGCGTATTGCAGACTACATGCTGTGTTAGATGGGTGGCGTATTGCAGACTACATGCTGTGTTAGATGGGTGGCGTATTGCAGACTACATGCTGTGTTAGATGGGTGGCGTATTCCAGACTACATGCTGTGTTAGATGGGTGGCGTATGGTAGACTACATGCTGTGTTAGATGGGTGGCGTATTGCAGACTACATGCTGTGTTAGATGGGTGGCGTATTGCAGACTACATGCTGTGTTAGATGGGTGGCGTATTGCAGACTACATGCTGTGTTAGATGGGTGGCGTATTGCAGACTACATGCTGTGTTAGATGGGTGGCGTATTGCAGACTACATGCTGTGTTAGATGGGTGGCGTATTGCAGACTACATGCTGTGTTAGATGGGTGGCGTATTGCAGACTACATGCTGTGTTAGATGGGTGGCGTATTGCAGACTACATGCTGTGTTAGATGGGTGGCGTATTCCAGACTACATGCTGTGTTAGATGGGTGGCGTATTGTAGACTACATGCTGTGTTAGATGGGTGGCGTATTGCAGACTACATGCTGTGTTAGATGGGTGGCGTATTGCAGACTACATGCTGTGTTAGATGGGTGGCGTATTGCAGACTACATGCTGTGTTAGATGGGTGGCGTATTCCAGACTATACATGCTGTATTAGACGGGTGGCGTATTGCAGACTACATGCTGTGTTAGACGGGTGGCGTATTGCAGACTGTATACATGCTGGGTGTGCCAGCACAGGAAACAGCAATCATTCTGTGCCACCTTCTGCTGCTGGTGTGGGCAGGAAATACCACGACCTGCTGCTGATAAGGACAGGCCGCTGAGCTACACTGCCACGTGGTAAACAATGCCGAACAATGAAATGCACACACATACTCCGCGCGCGTGCGTGCGTGTGTGTGTGTATGCGTGCGTGCGGGAGGGAGGGAGGGAGAGAGAGAGAGAGTAGAAAGTGAGTGAGAGAGAGAGGGGCACAGAGACACAGAGTGAAAGATTAACAGCCTGAGATTGCCTAAAGAATGTCCGAGCAGGTTCCTCCAACGGCAGAATGCAATGACCTGTTATGTTATGGTTTGAATGTTTGTGTGCGTATATATGAAAGGTCACATGCAGTATATGTGGCATGTACGTGTGAGAATGTGCATGTGGTGTGTGTGTGTGTGTGTGTGTGTGTGTGTGTGCATGTGGTGTGTTTACGTGTGTGTGCGTGCGTGCGTGTGTGTGCGTGCGTTCGCCGGTCTTGTTAAATAACACTGGCGTAAACTGAGTGTTGTCGAAATGACTTGTTTTCTTTGCTTAGCGGGAAGATGTCACGGTGTTTTAGAAGCTCCGTATGTTATCTCACTCCCCCATTCCTCTGGATCTTTCCCAGATTGAAGCGTGCGTCCATTTTCTTCTTGCTGGGGTTGTAAATCTTAGCGTGACAGCGAACATGCATTTCTTTCAGAGGCCCGCACGCACGCGTATACACATACAGCCACCACGGAAACCGCCGCAATGGCTTTTTGTGAATGACTTATTTGATCATGAACAGACGTGCATAATATGTTGATATTTAAACAGACGTTATTGCATTTTAGTAAAAATTCATAGTGAAAATGGATGATCTTAGCCGCTCACAGCGCCTTGCATTGTTCCATATAGGTCTGCTATGGAAGAATACATTAATAAACTATCAACTAAAATAAGCTATCTTCGCCCATGACATAGGGATGGTGGGTTAAAAGTGTAAAGGTTTTTTTTAGGGTATTTGGGAAATGCATGTCTTGACATAGTTAATAATAATAATAATAATAATAATAATAATAATAATAATAATAATAATAATAATAATAAAGTTATAACTCTATGTATAGTTATATATCTCGGGAAGAAACCACCTAACTCAAAATGTTCATTGGTGGTGTTGTGACTTTACATATTGTCAATTACTTCCACGAGAGGGGGAGAGGTGGTGGAGTTAGATGCTTTAGTTTAGCAGACAGTTTGATGGAACAATGGAGTTAAGAGGTTTTGTCCGAAGCGCTTTTTACTACTTTCCATTGGTTCGATATTTCCGAAACAACACAACAAAATCCAAAATGCACCAATTGGGAAGCACTGTGCTGCAATTATAGGACACCGATGCAATAATAAGCGATTAAAATAAAACTAGAAATGTATACAGATGTCATATAACGTTCATGCCCTTGACCTCTGAAGACGCTTCCTGAAATGACGATAAAGCCTTTCCATCTGTACATAAGATAACTGCTGACGAAGGCCACACAGGCCCGAAACGCGTTCGTTATCAACGTCAGAGGTAAACAAATTCGTATAAAAAGGACATAGATACTAGGGGCTGTATTTTGCATGTCTTAAGTACCAGGTGTTATTCCCTAACTTGAGTAAACTAAAGACCTGGAGGCGTGATCAATGCCATTTGGCTATTCTGAGTGGCCAAAGAGCATTGATCACGCCTACAGGTCTTTAGTTTACTCAAGTTAGGGAATAAGACCTGGTACTTAAGACACGCAAAATACAGCCCATTGAATGAGTGCTGGCATTTTCTTCATTTCAACTTGTATAATATTCAAGCCTTGGCACCGTAAGGACTTTATCCTAACCTGGAGTGCTTCGGGGTTGTCTGCTTCGGCAGTATACTTTCTTACTCATCTGTACATAAGAGCATATAGACTTTGCATGATCGCGTCACACAGATATAATGCAGTCGCGGGAGCTTCAATCTGGTTTTTAGGAGCGATATACTGCTGCTGCTCTTTTCACACACACACACAAACACACACACACACACACACACACACACACACACACACACACACACACACACACACACACACACACACACGCGCACACACACACACACACACACACACACACACACACGCGGAGTAATATGTGTGTGCACTCTTATCCAAACAGAGCAGCTGCCAGCTTTCTCGCTGCCTGTGAGGTATTTCCTTAGAGAACGCTCTCCCACCACCACCACCTCTCTGGAGTCACGCCGTGCTTGATTTAGGAACCTTTTAGGAAATCGGGGGCTTTGAGGCACACAACGTTCCGCTCCGATAGGAATTAGAGCGAGGCGAGAGCCACAGAGAGCATTTCATCTGGGGGAGCGAGTATATATCTGAAATATGATGCATCTCAGACGGAATGGTATGGTATTCCGGCTGGAAATGTGGGGGCCGCCGGCCTGTGATCAGGTTTCCGCCCAGAGTTGCGGGGTTTAACCGCTTAAGCCGTATTTTACACTTCATTGTATGACTTTGTCACATGCCAAACATAGCTGTAAACAACATCCACATGGCTCAATTATGCCACTTAGTAAAACGGTTTAATTGAACATCTTTGCCTATATTATCGACATGCCCAAAGTACAGTAGGAAACTGACGCCAGGTGGAAAAGTGGTTTAGTAGGCCTAATGTTTGTGTACTATAGTATAACAAGTCTTGATTGATTGATTGATTGATTGATTGATTGACTGACTGACTGACTGACTGACTGACTGACTGACTGACTGACTGACTGACTGACTGACTGACTGACGGATGTATTTATTAGCAGTTTTGCAGAAATACAGTACTTTTTTTTAATTTCAAGCACAACTCCATACAAAAACTGTTAACTGTGGGACGACACCATAAAGCATTACACTTGTTTACAATAGGGTCCACCATTTTCAATTCATCAGAACATTTAGAGACGTACAAATATACACTTCTATAATAGCCAAAAACAGGAAATCATCACAAAAGGAGGGAAAAAGGGGGTAAGAATCATTATACAGTGAGGGGTGGAGGGGGGGGGATTGAGATTTTACAGGGGCCAGGTTCGAATTGCGGCCGTCCGGTGCCCTTTGAGAGCGGTTTTGAATGAGTCAAGGGATTTGCATGTCTTAATGACTGTTGGTATAGGGCGTTGCCCATTTTTGTGGCATTGGAGCAAAATTAATTTAGTCCATTGTTAGTGCCGAATCTTGGTTGCACCTGGTTTGTTAAACTCCCCCTGGTGTTGTGGGTGTGGACTTCGTTGACATTAAGGAAGTATTTAGACAGGTACATGGGTATCTTGATGGTGTATAAGAATCTTGTGGAACAGACCCATTGCAAGATGCTGTACTCTGTCGTCGACCCTAAACCATTCCAGCCTGTCAAAGTGGGCAGGGGTGAGGTGTGTGAGGTGAGTGAGGCCAAGTAGGAGCCTGACCAGTTTGTTTTGGGAAGTCCTGGAGCCTTGTTGTAAGGGCATTTGAGGTGCTGTGGGTACCAAGAGGTGCAGGCATAGTCGAAGAAACCTTGTATACGAGGGCTCAGTTTATGGTCTTCAAGGTGTTTTTGTTAACCATTGAGGAGATCCTGTATAGGAATCATGTTCTTTGGTTGACCTTTTTGATTACGCTGATTTTATCCCTGGAAAGATTAGCCTCCAGGATGGAACCTTATAGGTAGGTAATTTCATCTTTTCGTGTGATAATATTCACCCACTCTAAACCAAGAAGCCATCTGCCTTGCTGAGAACTGTTTGATCCAAAGAGAATGGATTCAGTTTGTCCCAGGTGTAAAGATACTGTAGTTTTGTTCCCAGCGAGCCAGGTGCAGATTCTACCGAGTTCAGAGCTGAGGGCCTTTTCAACCTGCAGCTTGTTCCTGTCCGAGACCAGCAGTGCCGATCGAGTCATCTGTGAACAGGAACAGGTTGCAGTCAACAAGCTGATGTCATGTCGTTTACATATCAGTAAAGGCCCTAGTATGCTTCCTTGTGGAACGCCACAGCTCATTGGGAGTGGGGTGGGGGAGTGTTCCGTTCACCTCCCCCATCTGTTCTCTCCGCTCCAGGTATAGGATTGCATCTTATACCTGAAACTAGACACATATACCTTTCTCTTATGTGGGGTCCAGTTCCCATGCGTCGCTCCACTGTAGCCGTGCACATGTCTGTGAAAAGACAGATCATCACATTACAGACGTCGGGTTCATATAACTGTCAAGGGTGCTAAACTTGACCCCCTTTGACCCCTGCCGCAGCGGAGATTTTGTATTATTATTTCCGCTAATAACACAGACAGTGCTACGATTTCACAACACATGATTCACTCAGCATCTTGTTTCAACATTTCAGCACATTTACCTTGCAAACGTCATCTCTGTAATTGAATTTGTTCATCGTGAATCCATCAGCCCCCCATTATGCAACTTGTTTGAATTCTTCAGGCAGAACATCTGACTGACACCTATACCGTAGACTATACTTTAGCAGGTCAACTCGACACACTGGACCATATAGCATCCAAGGTCGGGGTGGCGGTGGCTCAGGGGCAGAGTGGCTGGATGGCCACTGCAAGGTCGCCTGTTCGAACCCGGGCTATCCCCCAGAGTTAGTGTCGAAGTGTCCTTGAGCAAGACACTGAACCCCAAATTGCTCCTGATGTGCAGGTTGTGTTAAGCGGCAGCAGAGTGATGAACCCAAAATGCAGAGTCACAGGAACGGTGTCTAATTCAAAGTATTTAATAAATCAAAATATCTTACAATGAAGATGAAACTCTGGAATCCAGGCATAAATCTTACAACAGTAGATTTCAGGAAAACAGGACAAAAACTCACACTAGAGCAGCACGTAGGAATCAAATCAGAAAATGTCCAAACTGTCAAAAACCAGGAACAACAGGAAAACCAGGAACATGCATCTGCTACAACAAATAATGAACTGAATGTTTGTCATGAGTCCAGTCTTATAGGGGGAAGGTTGATTGAGGAATTGTTCACAGGTGGAATGACGAGGGAGTTAGAAGCAGGTGAGTGAATGGGATGGAAATGAGGGAGTGGCCAGGGAGGTGACATGGTCTGTGGAGTGACAGATCATGACAGGTTGATGCCTTGCATGGTTTCCGCCGCCATCGGTGTATGAATGTGTGTGCGAATGGGTGAATTGATGCACAATCTATACGCAAAGGGCCTTGGATAAAGGCGCTATATAAATGCACCGTTTACCATTTTATTTACCAAGGTCGGTCATTCCTGTTGTTTCAAGCTATGAGCACAGACACTCGATCGGCAGGTTTTCTTAGCGAGGTGCGAAAACCGAATGGCTGCAGCTTGCGTACATATTTTTGAACTCTATACCAGGGCAGCCCTCTGCCAATGCAGGGGGAGGGGGCTCGTGTCCGCTCGAGGAGTCAAGGGTGCTATTTAAGTTCTTTGACTTTCTCAGGAGTGCCCGAGCGATCTTCTTGAACCCACTAGCATCACATTGTTATGGCGGCGTCATGCATCAGCCGACCACCACCGCGTGCACGCGCAATACGCGCACGCACACACACTGTCAGTTGTTGACGAGCAGAAACACAGCTGCTCTGTTCATTCTGCCTCAAGCCATTTCCTATGCCCCCCACCCTCCTCCTGACCGTTCTCATGAACTTTTACAGAGGAGAAATTTATTTTAAATTAAATTAAATTAAATTTGAAAGGATCTGGGACTTTCAAGATGCAATCCGGAAATCTATTTGAATGAATAAAATGTTATTGTAAATCCACCTAACCTATATTCCACATCTTTCTGCAGTGGGTGGAGGCGGTGTCCCTTATTTGCTTCCAATGACAAAATGTGGACCCTGACAACTATGAGTACTGCCTGAAGTTCATAAGCACAATATTTCCCCCCAGGCCAAGCGAGGACCCCTGCTTGTCAGAGCGCATGGGGGGATTCGAGTGAAAATAAGCACTGTGCACAAAACCCTTAAGCGTTTTTTAACCCTGTAACACCCAGCGTTGCAATACTACAGCATATTTAAATGAATGAATTAATTAATTATAATTTTTTATTTTTATGTTATTTTTTCACCTAAACGTCATCATTGATGTTCATTGCAATGCCATTGGTCATGATATTTGCATATGAATACGCCCCACAGAGGCTGAAATTCACACAAATTTAAAATCTCTGGACTCTGTGCAATTTTGAAAAATATTTTCAAAATGATTGTGAAATATATCCCCCAAATGTGAATTATTAATTTATTATTATTATTTTAATAATTATTATAAATGTGCATATACAATTTACAAAAAATAATATATTTTTTACATAGTTTCCTCTGATAAGTCCTAGTAGTAAAAAAGTAGGTTGAAATCTGTTTTTTTGCAAGTAGAAATGAATCCGGGTTTTACACAGGTTCAGCACAGGTTTTTCAACTGGCCCTATAGCAGCCTAACGTGCTGGATGCAGCTCAAAGTGAACTTTACTCAGGTATCCACTATCTCTAGGTTGTCGCTGTCCGACCTTCATAGCCTGTGTCATTAAAGAAAACGGGCGAAAATCGGCAATCGAAAATCGGCTAAAGTGCAAGATCTTTTGGCCATTATCTCTGGAACGGAAAGTCCAATCTGCTCAGTTCGAAGCTTGTTGGAAGCGTGACTTAATTGGAGGACATTCTGAATCCAATCCTTTGTGAACGCGCACACTTGGCACAAGCCACGATTCGTCGTAACGTGTCAGAGTGGTAAGAAGTTTGATCTCTCATGCGAGGAGTCGATGCCGCGGTTCAAATCCGGGGCATGACATAAAAAGTTTGCAGCTTTAAAAAAAAGAGCTACATCTTATGTTGAGTTTTAAAACATTCATATCCTCCTATATATAGAGCAATATAGGAGCAGGTGGGCAGCCCCCCCCCCCCCCCCCCCCCCCTCCCCCGAGCTATAATAGATTTAGAGTTTTTCCCCAAAATGTACTTTCGGTGAACCGAGATGAAACTTTCAGTGGGAGTGTGTGGAATGGGGCAACCGCGGTTATAGTGTGTGATCCGTTCAGCCAGCCTCTGTTTATCCTGGCATTGTGTGTTCAGCATAAAAAACCAAGCGTTCTCAACACGGCACGGCCCAGTTTCTCGTGGACTGTACTGGCCCTGAAGAGACTATAGCGTCCTGAACATCTGTGGAGGAAACGCTATTGCAGTGCTGCAGTGTTTATTTCCAGTGCAGGGGTTGGCACGCCCCCCCCCCCTCCCCCACCCATCCATGGGCCAACCTCATTAACCCATTCTGACCCGGGAACGATTCTGCCAAATGTCTTCTATAAATCCCATGACTGTTTTCTTGAAAAAGCAGTTTTTTCCATATATGTCCCAGTCGTTCTCAAACACTTTCATCTCACTTCTCACGATTCTTAAAAAAAATAGCAGATCTACACAAGCTCATAGCGCGCCACTCAGTGGCGCGCTATGAGCTTGTGTAGATCTGCTATTTTTCAAAAGCTATAAAGCATTACATAATGCTAACACCAAAATGGGTTACTGCCCAAAATGGGTTAACCCATTCTGACCCGGGAACGATTCTGCCAAATGTCTTCTATAAATCCCATGACTGTTTTCTTGAAAAAGCAGTCGTCCTCAAACACTTTCATCTCACTTCTCACGATTCTTCAAAAAAATTGCAGACCTATACAAGCTTGTAGTTTGTATAGCTATGAGTTTGTAGATCTGCTATTTTCTCAATAGCTAAAGCAAAGCATCACATAATGCATATAACACCAAAAGTGGTTCCCGGCCCAAAATGGGTTAAAAAATATATATATACGGCTCAACTTCGGGGGACCATGGCTGGCAGGGGCTGAGCTCTTTTGTTTTGTGTGCAACAACCGCTGGGCTTGGTGAATTTCCTTTTCCCCCCCGCTGTGTGTGTGTGTGAGTGACGATGACCTCAGTGTTTGTTACTATGTGCGGCATGCACAGTATAACTTGTCACCGCCTGTGACAAGTGCACGGTGTATAAGAAGAACAAGGTGAACGTATCCCTTCTGATAAGCGAGAAGAGGGAAGGAATTCAGGGAGGTATATAGGGTGAGCATGCAGGTGGACATACCGGGCCTGTGTGTGTGTGTGTGTGTGTGTGTGTGTGTGAGCGTGTGTACACTAACATAGCCTGTATATAAACCTATACAATGTATGCATGGCACGCATGCGTGCAAATTACTGTACATGGGAGTCTATATGCATGACTGTTGCTGCCCATCTGGCGATAATCTGATCCGTGGTCAGTATAGTGGAACAATGATAGTGTGTGTGTGTGTGTGTGTATGTGTGTGTGTGTGTGTGTGTGTGTGTGTGTGTGTGTGTGTGTGTGTGTGTGTGTGTGTGTGTGTGTGTGTCCGTGCGTGCGTGCGTGCGTGCGCGGATTGTTTCATTGTATTCGTAGGGGAAACAGCCAGTGCTGTTCAGTGGAAAGAGAGCGGTCACCCGAAATTGGCCACAAAATTGCAGCTCACTTGCACACAGGCCACTCATTCTCCAAAATAGAAGCATTGTGTTTTCGGGGGCGGCCGCACATGTGAGAAAAGGATGATGATCGGAAAAGAATGCAAACTATGTAGAGATATAATAGCTTATTATATGTGACCAGGAATTATAATTCCCTCTCCAGGAGCCTGCACAGTCCTCTCGTCTCTCATAAGACATGAGAGGACTTCCACTACTATAGGAACTATATCTAGGACTATACTAGGAAAATCAGCAAAGGCTGATTTTGTCTCAACGGTTTTGGAATCTCTTAATGCTGTGTGTGTGTGGGAGTGCAGGGGCGGGTGTCGAAGTGTCCTTGAGCAATTCTCTGAACCCCCTAATGTGCAAGGTTGGTGCCTTGCATGGTTTCCGCCGCCATATTGTATATTATGAATGGATGAACGTAATGCACAAGCTATGGAAAAACATCGATTTGGAAAAGAATATGGCCCTTGAGGAACATTAATTGGGGAACCCTGCTATACAGTATAATAAGACTGAAAGTCCTTCGGAAAGTTGTGCAGGAGTTGTACATGCTGTAAAATAGGGTTACACACCCACCCGTGTACAGTATCTCTCTCATTTCAGCCCTTTATCCCTGCATGGCTGCCTGGAGCCTCCAACTCTGATCTGGAGACAGATGCTACAGTATAACGTCTTCAGATATTTACCCTCCTCTCTTATCTTAGTTCTGTGTGTGCGTCCAGATGTTCCGACCACAGTATACTACGCTTCCAGCTGTATATAAGCCTGCAGTCCCATATTTCTCCCTCTCTCTCTCTCTCTCTCTCTTCATTTCTTTCGCTGCGTTCCTCCACACACACTCCCCCCCTTGGCTGCGGCAAAAATATATCCTTCTCCTCGGGTCTCGGGACGGTTCCCCCGTCTCTCGTTTCATTCCTCTCCTTGGCTTTTTTCACGGAAAAGGGCCTGCGTGCGTGCGTGAGGAATGTCCTAGCCTATATTGCTGGCCGTCTGCGGAACGTACGTCGCTCGGGCCCACCACAGCAACACAAGCAGACCCATTCTCCTTTATTTTGCGCGCGCGCGCGCGCCGCGCGGGGCCTGCTTGGCACTCGCCCGCACATCTCAATCTCTCTCCTCTCCCCGCCCGCCACTGTGTATACACTTGTTGTCCCAGACTGCTGCCATGGCAATGGGGCTCTCTGTTCACACAGCAGGCCCCGGCCGGGGCTTTTTTTCTTCGCTGTGGCATCTGGAGAGAGACGCAAGGCAGAGGCAGGCAGGCAGACAGATGGACAGAGGGGAAGCAGTGCAAAGATGCCAGGACAGCTCCTATAAAGCAGTCATTTGGGGGAGTGCAAAATCCCCGAGCCAACAATGACAGAGAGAGAGAGAGAGGGCCGGCCGGGTTGCCGGGCTGTTGGTCTTGGCCTTGACGTATGTCCTCCATGTCGGGCTTTCAGCTATGATCATTAGCCATTTGCTATAATATGAGCTTGAACAGGGGGGGGGGGGGCATGCTATAATAGGGCCAGCTCTGCGTATACATATAGCAGAAAACAGGCCGAGATGGATTCTTTATACCGTACGGTTAACGAGAGAGTCTGATCTCAGCACACACACGCCGCAGCGCGCTTTAATGAAATATTTCACGTTTGTATAATTGAGCTGCGGCGGCTCAAAGACGATCCCAGTCTGTGGCCGCTGCTGCATGCGTGGGTTATGCCGTTTTTCCCACAACACAGCTGTACATTATTGATAGTTAAGGTTTAAGGAACCCTTTAACATGGGTTCAAGTAGACATGCACGCACGCACGCACAGACCCTTACAGGGCCCATTAATATATTTATCCTTATATCCATTTTAGGGCTGGGACTCGATTAAACATTTTTTGTGTCCGAATCTTTAAAAAAAATGCGGAAAGCAGATCCTTACCTAACTCAAAGATCATACTGCATCCGTATACCCGCTCAGCTAAATTAACCCATTTTTTTGCGGGTATACCCGTTAGCATTATGTTATGCTTTATAGCAATTGAAAAATAGCAGATCTACAAGCTCGTATAGCGCACACACCCGAGTGGCACGCTATACGAGCTTGCAGGTCTGCTATTTATTTTAAATCGAAGACTGACATGGAAACATATAGCTTTTTCAAAAAACTGTCAGTATGTAGAAGACTTTTTTTTTTTAAATCTGATCTCAGGTCAGGATGGGTTAACATTGAGGAATTGACCGCGTGGTGCACTGGTGGTGCATGTTCCAGTGGAAACCCATTAGCGGTGCTTCCTGTGCCGACTGGCTGTATACAGTGGGAGTGAGTTTACTGTACGTGGAGGAGTAATTAACCCTCGCCAACCCAGCCTCAGGTCTGACCCTGGCATGGCATGGCTGTATCTGCTCTATAAGCATGGCGGGTGGTGTCACTGCTCTGCCAAAAGGCAGAGAGCCAGTGCAGGTCAGGCACTAACATGCTTATACACATGCCGTAGTACGTCCATGCTTCTATACATATACACCGCACTTGCATGCACAATTTTCAAAAAGATCACAAGGAATTGAAGAAAGCAAGCAAGACACAAAATGCATGCACGCACGGACGGACGGACGGACGGACGCACGCACGCACGCATGCACGCACACAGCATAATATAGCAACATGTGGGAGTATTTAGTTGTGGGCTTGTGGCTCCATTTGTATCCTGGTTCCTGCAGGCTCACCTTTGGAGTTCAACAGAGGGTTGTCTGCCTCGGCCATGCTGCTGTGTGTAATGTACCAGAACCCGACGCTGCTGCCTGCATGGTCTGCTCAATGGAGGAAGCAGTCTGGAGCATATGGAGAGAGAGGGGGAGAGAGAGAGAGAGGGGGAGAGAGAGAGAGAGAGAGAGAGAGAGAGAGAGAGAGATTTATGAATACAGTTCAACAATGGGTATGTGCATAATATTATGTTCTATTGGGCGCTTTAATCCAGAAAGGCCAGTATAGTCACCTCAGCCAAACAGAATCCCCAAATTCTCAGACACACCCAGACGAGAACATATAATGAATGAATATGTATTCATTTGAGTATAATATAGTTATATGTTTATATATTCTTAATGCACGTTACACGTCAGATGATATTATAGCAATGGGGTGAAACTGCTGAGGCAGAGATATATGCGGTTAGGTGTATAGCGCAAGTCAGGCTGTGTATGGGCTGTATGGTGTACCTTTATCCAGCTATCAAGCCAAATGGCGTCTGCATGATGACGTTCGGGACTATATAGGTCAGATCACAGCCTATTATGGGGATGATCTTCTTTACGTCATTTCCAGGACGTCTTGACCAGTTAAAAGAAGCTTATTCTGGGCTAGATCTGACTGTAGTTATAGCCTATGAGTCGATCTGGCCTCGATCAGATCGACTCTCATCCGGTAAACGTCCGTCTTAGTGGGCGGAATTTGTGTCGGTTGAAATCGGGTGATATTTTCTGGGCCAGATCTGACTATAGTCTTGGTTTGACTTCATCTGGCTCCAATAGAGACGTCATTAATTCGTCCAGGTCCTGACCGCATGCTTGCTGGGATATTGTACAGTAGCCTACATTCCGCAATACCTAATCTTTCCGCCGAATGTTTGCCTATTTTCACGTATTATGCCGTGCCCAGAATATAGGGAAGCTAAGATTCATGTGGTTAATGAAGATAAGGGTCTCTTGAATGCACTCTGAGTGCATATACACAAATACCGGGCAGACAGTCAGTAATGCGAGTGAGTGCCGAGGAAAGAACTTGGATGGACGTCAATTTGTTTTGACTGCTTCCATTAAACCTTTGACTCATCACGCCGCATGTGTGTGTGACTGTGTGCAGGGGCTTTTTTC
Organism: Protomyctophum bolini; assembly: GCF_963924005.1. Lineage (NCBI taxonomy): Eukaryota > Metazoa > Chordata > Actinopteri > Myctophiformes > Myctophidae > Protomyctophum > Protomyctophum bolini. The sequence continues at coordinate 22,379,425 of NC_137864.1, forward strand.
TCGCGGGCAAAGTTTCCACGATACCCGAGTCCACCTCCCATTGTTATTGCTACCGCGTGCAGGGCTATGCGTGGCAGCAGTCTTTCAATGTGCTCTCATAACACAGTGCTTGACGAGGGAGCAGGGTCACCAGGCTGAGAAATTAACTAACGACAGGCTGCGCTGTTACAGCTGTTGAAAGCGGAGGGAAACTTGGGGAAAGGCAGCCATATACGCAGTGAGGCTACTATTGGTGTTGTAATACACACTGGCTTTTCAGTTTTAATTTCGTTTCGTTCACATTTTAAGTCACCTGGAATGTTTTAGTGTTAGTCTGTCTAGTTTTGCTCGAATAAATGTCGTACGATTTTCTTGTTGACAAAATCTATACAGGTGATTTAGTCGACTGAAATGCATTTTGGCTGGCCATTTCCAGACCCCCAGGAAGGGCCCCAGGGGGCCGGGCCGGGCCCCGTTCCGGCGTGCCGCCCCGCGTCCGAAACTGGTTGAGAAATGACAGAGTTACCGTGTGGCCGTCCCTCTATACTGTTCTGTACTGTACTGTACTTTCACTGTACTGTACTGGCACACCCGAAATCATCATATATAGGCTACAGTTAATACGTGCGTGTGTGTTTGTGTGTGTGTGTGTGTGTAGGTTGCGCACAGGTGGTGAAAAACAACCATGCGGTTTTCGTGCTCATACCCAGACACCCAGCCAGCCACCCACCCAGCCACCCACCACACACACACACACACACACACACACACACACACACACACACACACACACACACACACATAGCTCCGTAAGGGAGTGGTTGCACCACTCAATTATTTATTGTAAAGTTTGTTATCATGATTAAAAATTTCTATGGGGAAAAAAATGCATGAGGAATTATTTCCTGTGCCTGTCGTTAATTGTCATGAAAGGGGGCCGGGACTGCGACGCTCTATAAGCCTATAACATAAGAACCTTAGTTGCATAAGGAGAAGAGACTGGAGCAGCACGGACATTTAGAGCCTTTTATTTAGGTGCTGAGTATACAAAAGACTATGACGTTTCGACCTTGCGGTCTTCGTCAGAGTCATAAGAACCTTATAGTTCTTAGAACCATCCCATGGGTCATGGTGCTCATCAAGTGGGATTCAGCACAGCTGGGTGTGCTGAATCCCACTTGATCATACAAAAGGCGTGGCCAATCGTTTGTTATTTTGCATAGTTACCACCTTCCTAAATGCAAGACGCAAGAGCCCGTCAAAAAAGGAAAGGAAAAAAAGAATTCAGCACTGTTGGTTACATTTAAACAAAGTGAAAATATTTGATTTGTTATTATTATAATTTATTTTCATTCTTATTCTTATTTAATGAAACCGCAATGCATTTATTCATTGCTTTCCTGCAGCACACCACTTACATACTGCTTTCCCTTAGGATTGTAGACACAACACACAATTAAGAATTACTATTTGACCACATGGGAAATAAGTGTCATTATGCTTTGACGTGTATTGTGCTATTTGCTCACATATCTTTTTACCAAAATCAAATCAGATCAAAATTATACCCTTTACATTTTATAAACGCTGACTTCATTTCTGCTGACACAACAACAACAAGTCATTCTTTTATACTCTTTGAGGAGGCCATGAGGCACGCAGGCATGCACGCAGGCACGCACGCACGCACACACACACACACACACACACACATCTACAGCATGCAGTCATGGCGGGGGGGTGACAGGTTATGTGTGAGACGATCTCTGTCTCACCACCTGCATGCCGTTAGCGTATAGGTCGCGTCATGTCAAAAATGATAACGAGCTGTATAGGCCTCACTCTGTACCTCCCATGCAGGGTCTGATGTATTATAGGGCCTGATGGTTAATGGACTGCCTTTATAGCAGTGTTGATTTTGTCCACCAATACTGTGACGACTATACCGTCGACTAAATGAAAAGTACGCTGTGACGACTAAAACTATAGAGACTAAATATATTGACAATTTCATCAACACATTCGAACTAGACTAACATGTTAGGAAGGGACTCGTGGACAAGAGATCTAGTATAAGTAAAAGAACAAGTCATTTTACACTTGGTTGCACGCTGAAAATAGCAGATCTACAAGCTCACAACGCGTCGCGCTGCAATGGGTTGTGAGCTTGTAGGTCAGGTATCTTCAGCAAGTGTAAAATCAGCCATTATACGACGTCATCAAAGCCCGCCGAAACACTTTTATATCAACTGTAGATTTAGTCGACTAAAATCGAGTGATAATTCTATCAACACCGTTTACGAGGTTTACACACATTCACACACCGACGACGGAGGAAAACACGCGAGGCACCAACCTGCTCATCTGGAGCAGTCTGGGTGTCTTGCTCACGGACACTTCGATTCAGTTCGATATACTTGGCAAAGAATGGAATGGAACCTGGAAACTTCAGACTATAGATGGCTGCAGCTCTACGTCCCTCACTGACGGGGCCTGGAGTGGGGCTGAGGTGTTCTACACAGAGCTTGGCGGGGCCTTTACCGAGCTTTGTGGGGCTTGGCTTGTGGTGGTTCTCTGTAAGAATTGAGGCCTGCAGGTCTAACAGTCTGATGGGGCTCTTAGGGCCCATGATGGAAGCCCATAGAGGACCTGATGAGGCTTCAGAACACCTGATGAGGCCTGACAGGGTCCAGTGGAAGTATTCATGAATCTCTAATCTTGCTCTATATCATTCCAGTCCCATGCCTATAATACTCGTTCTCTCTCTGTGTGTCTCATTCCGTTCCCTCATTATACATCCCGACTCTCTCTCTCCCATTTTCTATTTCTGGAACTGTTTGACCGTTCATGTTTCACATCTCTCCATCTCTCCTGGTCTCTCCCTCAGTACCTGCACCCCCTCCCCCCCTCCCCTTCCCTCTTTCTTTGAGCGACAAACTGCCCGTTGTGGGTTTCCTCTAATGTCGCGCGTATTATACCCCCTCTCTCTTCATGTGCTGTCCTCCTCCTCCTCTCTCCTGCCCTCTGTCAGTGTCTGCAGTGGGAGAGAGAGAGGAGGTGGTTTACAGAGTCTTCAGTGGGAACCCGGGGGGCACTTTAGAGCTGTTTATCTCAACTGCCATCTAATGGATGGTGCGTGTGATATATCAGCCTATATAGAGAGGTCTGCGGTCGTCCCCCCTCCTGTGAATTACAGACGTTCACACTGGGGAGATAGAGAGAGAGAGAGAGAGAGAGAGAGAGAGAGAGAGAGAGAGAGAGAGAGAGAGAGAGAGAGAGAGAGAGAGAGAGGTAGTTATTCACTTCATCCGGTGGGGCAGCCTGCAGAGATATATAGAGAACACACGCATTACACATTTACCACCGATATACACAAGCTGTTTCATCCGTCCATCTTCAACCGCTTATCCATAGTTGGGTCGCAGGTCAAAAGCTGTTTACATATTTTTTTTTAATTTTAGCCACACAAAATATATTTTAAAAACCTATACAGCATGACAAAGAAGGCTATATATTTCTTTTTAAATATAGAATATCAGACAAGGAAATGGTGCTGAGATATTGTACTTGAGTGGAAATATTACTACTTCTGATATGACTTAATTGCTGGACCCCCTCGGAAACGAGATGATATACATCTCAAGGGGATATCCTTTCTCAATAAAGGTTCATATATATAACCGTTAATTATACATTTGATCACTTTCTAGCAAAAGTTGCCAATGTTCCACAATCACTGCCTCTAAAAAGGGAATCATTCTGCAGCATTTCTTTAAAAAAAATCTATTCAGGAAAATCTTTCAGGGTTTGGGGATAGTTTCTTTAACAATGCAGGAAGCTTCAGTCTGGAATAACTGTTTTAATGTAGCTGTAAGATGTTATTTTACTCACCATGTTTACGTATGTTACTTTTTTTTTTTTTACTTGAGTAGAAGTACAAGCATATACTGTACAATGTTATAACGAATACTAAAAAAGCTATCCCCCAAAAGCTATATTTAAAGCTATCCCCAGGACTAACCAGAGGGCTGTCGCACTCATGCTCGCACGCACACCCACGCACTCGCACTCGCACGCACCTATTTGTACTGTCATTATTTCCATAATTGGAATGAGCCTACATGAGATTGCTAGGTTCGTTGTGTGAGGTCTCATGTGTGCTATAACGTGTTGGCTGCCTGGTACGTGTCGCGTCTCCCAGCCAGAGCCCCATGGTATATCAAGTGCCAGATGATATTGGCATCAACTCCCTCCATGCTATTACTGGGTCCAAATCACACACAATCATGCAGCTGCAGGGCATGAATGAATGGTTTGAGAGCACGTTTGAGCACGCAGCGCAAGTGTGCTCTTAACTCGGTTAATGAGGGCCGAGCCTGAAGTATTACACGGTTGAGGTTGATAACGACACGATATGATTCCTCCGCTGTAATAAGCTTAACAATAACTTGCAGTTATAGGCTGTTTTGACCGCAACGGAAGCATGGCTTCCACTAGTATACGGAAGTGCTATTTCACCGTGGCGTGGGTGAGTTCGGGTTTGATATTATTTACCATTCTGTCCGAATCGTGGCTACAACTCGGAACGGGGATATATGCGACGGCTCTAGTCGAACTTCGCAACGCTCGACATGGCAACCCGCGGTGCTCGGTGGGGTCTCCCGTGGCTCAAGTTCGGTATATGGCGCCCCTCCGCCGTTGTCTCTTATGGGGAGGGTTTCAGTGTCATATCATAATGCACAGATTTTTTGGTGTTTTTTCTAGACGTGTATGTACGGAATTGCAATTTCGTTTTAGTCATATTTTAGTCATCTGAAATGCTAGTTTTAGTCGACTAAATAACGTCATGCAATTTTAGTCGACTAAAGTTGTTTTTTGGCGACGAAAAAAAGCATTTTTGCAGGCCTCGATGCCGTCGTAATGGCAGATGTTACGCTGCGGCGCGTTGTGTGCTTGTAGATCTGCTATTTTCAGCATGCAAACAAGTGTGAAATGATGGTCGTCTTTTACTTATATACTGGATCTACATCTCTTGTCCTCTTGTTTTTATTTGTCGACTTAGTTTTAGTCATCATAGCTTAGATTTCATTTAGTCATAGTCTCCGTCAGTGATAAAAGATATAGTCGATGAACATCGTCATAGTTTTAGTCGACAAAATCGACACTGCAGTGAATGTAATTTAATGTAATTTTTCTTTCAACTATATATAGGGATAACCACATGAACCCAACATATAACATCCCTACTCTGGGCATGTCATAATATTTTAGTCAAATATTCAGCAAAACATAAAATGGTAAATGGTGCATTTATATATCCAAAGCATTACATTCACCCATTCACACACACATTCGTACACCGATGACAGGAGGAAACCATGCAAGGCCCCAACCTGCACATCGGGAGCAATTAGGGGTTCAGTGTCTTGCTCATGGACACTTCGACACTAACTCTGGGGGAGCCCGGGTTCGAACTGGCAACCTTACGGGTTGACATACGGCCACTCTATCCCTGAGCCACCGCTCAGTTCATTTCAATTCAGTTCGCTCCTATGCCACTAACGCCCTATATACCAACAGCCATTAAGACGTGAATCCCTCGACTCCTTCAACACCGCTCTCACAGAGCAACCTATACACGGACGGCTGCGACCCTATAAATTAAGTCTGAGCCCGGCCCCAACATCACATCCTCCATTATCACCTATTGTCACTGCGTCCATTGAGACAACTATAGGTCCCTTGGCAGTTTGGCACATGGCTGCTGGCTTGCACAGACACCTGGGGTGTAGCTAGCGCCAATATGAGCGCGCCCTCCCCCGGGGAGCGCTGTGGACTCCATTGTTCCGCCTAATGTCATTGTGAACTTCAATGGGCCTGGCGCTGCTCCCAATTCCTGCGATATACAATGCCGGTGATTCATCACTGGAATATTGAAGCTGCAGCTATACTGGCTAATTGAAGCACGCGGGAGGGTGTCACGTGACTGGCTCTATACACCAGGGGTGGGCAGCTGGCGGCCCGGGGGCCACAGGCGGCCCCCCCGCCTTCACTCAATGCGGCCCGCAGGTTAATATCAGAATACTGTCTGATATGGTATTGATCTCAGCTGTTGCAATTCCAAACATGCAAACATGACCATGCTTTTATTATACTTAATGACTAGTATTGTATTTTTGTGTACAATTTGTATTTAGTTCATAAAGTTATCATAACCAAAACTAAATCCATTTGAAAATCAATGAAAAGGTTACTTTTCAGGATTCTAATTTATTTAAAAAAATAATTCAGCATTTCAATTCAAATATAGCAAAAATAGCCGATCTACAAGCTCAAAATGCGTTGCAGCGCGACGCGTTTTGAGCCTGTAGATTGGCTATTTTAGTGTGGAAATATAGTGGCCCACCCCTGCTCTACACTCTGCGCCAAGGCGGAACGCTGTTTGTTTCTATATTGTGGACGCGGGAGGGGCGAGGCAGCCATGATCTTCATTTGTTCTCCTGTCACCTTTGGCCACAACAACGCCACGTTCACACAGCGATGTTTATAAATACGAGACTGCAGGGCCTTTGTGTTTGATTCTGCTTCTACGGCGTGAGCAGTTGAGAACGGCAGTGGTGGGAAAAGTAGGCTGGCTATACTCAAGTGTTTTACTTGATCCTGTTCTGTTCTTTGACTACATAGAAGTGTCTATTTGCACGTCTCTTAATGTTTTGATGAATTGGACATGGTGGACCCTCTTGTAAACAAGTGTAATGCTTAATTGGGGTCGTCCACTCACAGTTAACAGTCTTTGTATTGAGTTTGTGCTTGAAATGTTCTGTAATTCTGCAAACTGTTAATACATATTTAAATCAATCAATCCTAAGTAAGTTTAGAGAACAAACTTGATTTTCTCCTGATTTGTCTCTCATTAATTTTAGTGTCAGACGATGGGGTCCCATAGGAGGCCATTGCTATTATGTTTCACCAGTTTAAATTGAAACGGGCTTCCGCCCTCAGGGGGGGCCTCCGAGCTCTGACTGATCGTCAGGCGTCAGTCAACCCCTCGCCACCATTGGCCCTCTCTCTCTATCTCTCTCTCTCTCTCTCTCTCTCTCTCTCTCTCTCTCTCTCTCGCTGCCCTGCTCTCTCCCACGATGTTAAGTTACACCTATTTCCTGTCAATAATCTGCGGGTAAAATGTGCGGCATTATTGGGTGGTAAAGGGGAGACACTTTATTGAGAAGGGACGACAGGATGGGAAGTGTTGTTGGCGGCGTGATTGTGGAGAGTAATGGGTGGTGTGCGATATTGAACAGTCAAAACTATTTGTATCACTGTATCTGTTTGTTTTTTTTATGTTTCTTTTTGTGGCTTTCGCCTTTATTTTATATTTTTGTATGGAGGGACAGACAGTATAGGCTGACAGGAAACCCAGCAAACATGTCCATCTGGGCCCAATTGGGTTTTGACACGGGCTATATGGGCTTGGGTTCCAAGTGGGCCGTGCACCCAGTTTTCACAAAGGGCCCATAGAATAGATAGATGTTGATAGTATTAAGTTAGTGACTTTGACAGTGTACAAATGGAACCGGTTTTCAGCAGGTCAAATGAGGTACAGAAAACCGTATGACTCCCAGGCTGATCTCACTGGGGGGAAACTGTATGAGTTTATTTGTTTAAGAACTAACAATACATTGAAAAATATATTCTGGATGTGACACTTACAAGTCTGGAACCAGTGGCTCAGTGTGTTAGAACATTGGCCACATGATAGGGAGATGGTGAGTTCAAGCCCCACTAAAGTATTTACTTTCAATCCAATTTCAGAAGAATAAAATAAACAAAAAAGCAGTGTGAATTGTCTGGAGCCAGTGGTTCAGTGTGTTAGAACGCTGCCACATGATCGCGAGATGGTGAGTTCAAGCCCCACTCAATTCTTTACTTTCAAGACCGATTTACAGAAGAACAAAACAAACAAAAAAGCAATGTGAATTGTCTGGAACCAGTGGTTCAGTGTGTTAGAACACTGGCCACATGTTTGGGAGATGGTGAGTTCAAACCACATCAAGTTTTACTTTCAAAACCGATTTACAGAAGAATAAAGCAAACTATAACCCATCGTTTTTTTTTTCATTTTTTCATTTTTTTTCAAATCCTCAAAAATGATGAAAAACCTCAAACCTCATCATTTTTGAGGATTTGAAAAAAATGAATAAATGAAAAAAAACGATGGGTTATAGCCCATGTTTTTTGAAATTTTGGAAAAAAAATTATCTTCGTTTCTCATCATTTTGGACAATGGGCTATAGCCCATATCGTACGGCATACTATAGTACGCCGTTTTTCATCATTTTTGAGGATTTGAAAAAAATGACGAAATGACAAAAACGATGGGTTATAGCCCATGTTTTTTGAAATTTTGGAAAAAAAAGTTAGCCTCGTTTCTCATCATTTTGGACCATGGGCTATAGCCCATATTGTACGGCATACTATAGCACGCCGTTTTTCATCATTTTTGAGGATTTTAAAAAATGAATTTTGAATTTTTGGAGAAAAAAATCCAGGCCCATGAATTAGAGCAGTGATACTCAACCTCAGGCCCGCGGGCCACATCAGGCCCGCGGGACCATTATGACTGGCCCACCAATTAAAATCTAAAAAAAAGAAAAAAAAAAAATCTGGAAAATGAAATAAAAATAAAAAAATCTGAATGAAGTTATCTTTAATTACATTAGTATAAGTAATACTATTAGAGTTGTACTATTACTCGAACGAAAATAAAAGCTTGGGGGGGAGATGCAATGCAAATGAAAGACATATACTGTGTATCCCTATTCCCTGACATAATTTTAAATTTAAAAACGATAGGTTATAGCCCATTTTTGAAAAAAAAAGTTAGCCTCGTTTCTCATCATTTTGGACCATGGGCTATAGCCCATATCGTACGGCATACTATAGCGCGCCGTTTTTCATCATTTTTGAGGATTTGAAAAAAATGACGAAATGACAAAAACGATGGGTTATAGCCCATGTTTTTTGAAATTTTGAAAAAAAAAGTTTGCCTTGTTTCTCATCATTTTGGACCATGGGCTATAGCCCATATCGTACGGCATACTATAGCGCGCCGTTTTTCATCATTTTTGAGGATTTGAAAAAAATGACGAAATGACAAAAACGATGGGTTATAGCCCATGTTTTTTGAAATTTTGAAAAAAAAAGTTAGCCTCGTTTCTCATCATTTTGGACCATGGGCTATAGCCCATATCGTACGGCATACTATAGCGCGCCGTTTTTCATAATTTTTGAGGATTTGAAAAAAATGAAAAATAAAATCCGCAATTTCCTCAATTTCCGCAATTTCCATTTCCGCAATTTCCGCAATTACCATTTCCGCAATTTTCGCAATTTCCGCAATTCCGCAATTTGACAAAAACGATAGGTTATAGCCCATGTTTTTTGAAATTTTGAAAAAAAAAGTTAGCCTCGTTTCTCATCATTTTGGACCATGGGCTATAGCCCATATCGTACGGCATACTATAGCGCGCCGTTTTTCATCATTTTTGAGGATTTGAAAAAAATGACGAAATGACAAAAACGATGGGTTATAGCCCATGTTTTTTGAAATTTTGAAAAAAAAAGTTAGCCTCGTTTCTCATCATTTTGGACCATGGGCTATAGCCCATATCGTACGGCATACTATAGCGCGCCGTTTTTCATCATTTTTGAGGATTTAAAAAAAATGACGAAATGACAAAAACGATGGGTTATAGCCCATGTTTTTTGAAATTTTGAAAAAAAAAGTTAGCCTCGTTTCTCATTATTTTGGACCATGGGCTATAGCCCATATCGTACGGCATACTATAGCGCGCCGTTTTTCATCATTTTTGAGGATTTGAAAAAAATGACAAAATGACAAAAACGATGGGTTATAGCCCATGTTTTTTGAAATTTTGAAAAAAAAAGTTAGCCTCGTTTCTCATCATTTTGGACCATGGGCTATAGCCCATATCGTACGGCATACTATAGCGTGCCGTTTTTCATCATTTTTGAGGATTTGAAGAAAAATGACGAAATGACAAAAACGATGGGTTATAGCCCATGTTTTTTGAAATTTTGGAAAAAAAAGTTAGCCTCGTTTCTCATCATTTTGGACCATGGGCTACAGCCCATATCGTACGGCATACTATAGCGCGCCGTTTTTCATAATTTTTGAGGATTTTAAAAAAATGACGAAATGGCAAAAACGATGGGTTATAGCCCATGTTTTTTGAAATTTTGAAAAAAAAAGTTAGCCTCGTTTCTCATCATTTTGGACCATGGGCTATAGCCCATATCGTACGGCATACTATAGCGCGCCGTTTTTCATCATTTTTGAGGATTTGAAGAAAAATGACGAAATGACAAAAACGATGGGTTATAGCCCATGTTTTTTGAAATTTTGAAAAAAAAAGTTAGCCTCGTTTCTCATCATTTTGGACCATGGGCTATAGCCCATATCGTACGGCATACTATAGCGCGCCGTTTTTCATAATTTTTGAGGATTTGAAAAAAATGAAAAAATGAAAAAAAAAATCCGCAATTTCCTGAATTTCCTCAATTTCCATTTCCGCAATTTCCGCAATTACCATTTCCGCAATTTCCGCAATTCCGCAATTTGACAAAAACGATAGGTTATAGCCCATTTTTTTTGAAATTTTGAAAAAAAAAGTTAGCCTCGTTTCTCATCATTTTGGACCATGGGCTATAGCCCATATCGTACGGCATACTATAGCGCGCCGTTTTTCATCATTTTTGAGGATTTGAAAAAAATGACGAAATGACAAAAACGATGGGTTATAGCCCATGTTTTTTGAAAATTTGAAAAAAAAAGTTAGCCTCGTTTCTCATCATTTTGGACCGTGGGCTATAGCCCATATCGTACGGCATACTATAGCGCGCCGTTTTTCATCATTTTTGAGGATTTAAAAAAAATGACAAAATGACAAAAACGATGGGTTATAGCCCATGTTTTTTGAAATTTTGAAAAAAAAAGTTAGCCTCGTTTCTCATTATTTTGGACCATGGGCTATAGCCCATATCGTACGGCATACTATAGCGCGCCGTTTTTCATCATTTTTGAGGATTTGAAAAAAATGACAAAATGACAAAAACGATGGGTTATAGCCCATGTTTTTTGAAATTTTGAAAAAAAAAGTTAGCCTCGTTTCTCATCATTTTGGACCATGGGCTATAGCCCATATCGTACGGCATACTATAGCGCGCCGTTTTTCATCATTTTTGAGGATTTGAAGAAAAATGACGAAATGACAAAAACGATGGGTTATAGCCCATGTTTTTTGAAATTTTGAAAAAAAAAGTTAGCCTCGTTTCTCATCATTTTGGACCATGGGCTATAGCCCATATCGTACGGCATACTATAGCGCGCCGTTTTTCATCATTTTTGAGGATTTGAAAAAAATGACAAAATGACAAAAACGATGGGTTATAGCCCATGTTTTTTGAAATTTTGAAAAAAAAAGTTAGCCTCGTTTCTCATCATTTTGGACCATGGGCTATAGCCCATATCGTACGGCATACTATAGCGCGCCGTTTTTCATCATTTTTGAGGATTTGAAGAAAAATGACGAAATGACAAAAACGATGGGTTATAGCCCATGTTTTTTGAAATTTTGAAAAAAAAAGTTAGCCTCGTTTCTCATCATTTTGGACCATGGGCTATAGCCCATATCGTACGGCATACTATAGCGCGCCGTTTTTCATCATTTTTGAGGATTTGAAAAAAATGACGAAATGACAAAAACGATGGGTTATAGCCCATGTTTTTTGAAATTTTGAAAAAAAAAGTTAGCCTCATTTCTCATCATTTTGGACCATGGGCTATAGCCCATATCGTACGGCATACTATAGCGCGCCGTTTTTCATCATTTTTGAGGATTTGAAAAAAATGACGAAACGACAAAAACGATGGGTTATATGGGTATGCATGCACACATCTGGTGCTGCCCCAAACTATACTTTGGAATTATTTGCAAATAACCCCAAACAGATCTTTAATCATAGATCTAATAATAATTAATTTGTTGGACCATGTGTGGACCATGGTGACATTGATCAATTCTTGATAAAAACGCTTCTACTATATTATTTAGGCCCCCACAATCTAAAGCTATAATGTTTCTATGTCAGTGGTTCTTCGATTTAAAAAAAATAGCAGACCTACAAGCTCGTAGCGCGTCACTCGGTGGCGCGCTATGAGCTTGTAGATCTGCTATTTTTCAATAGCTAAAGCATACCATAATGCACCACCAAAATGGGATTCCGCCCCAAAATGGGTCAAGGCAACCAGCCGGTTCCACTCGCTGCACAAGGTGCCCTTTTTTTTCACTTGAGCACCTGCCCCTCTAAATGTCTGTGTACGCCACTGCTCTGGGGTATAGCTATATAGCCTAGGACACCACAATTGTTATGTTGCATGGTTCCAGCCAGTTGAGCACAATGGATTTACACACAGATACACGGACCGTTTACACGTGCCTGTAATTAGATTAAAAAGAAAAAAAAAAAAAAGAAGCAGTGAAATTGTGTTGATTGGAACTGGGACCCCTAACGACCTCTACCTTGCAGGTGCGTCCCGACGAGGCCCAAACCCAATCAGTAATCTGTAATACTCAGCAAACCAAACGGCACACCTGGTGCCTACTAATAAGGGAACAGGTCTCTCCGAGAGAGGAATAATTAGTTTATGGGGGGTTCTCGGCCGTGCCGTTCTGAAGTGTAAACAACGCCCACGAGGGGTTGCGGTTGCCTGGGAGGGTTTTGAGGGCAGTTAAAATCCGCTTAATCCAGGAATATTTGAACGCCACTGATGTATATAATATACCATACAGAGGAGAAATGTGCACGCAGCAGACGAACTGAATTCCAAGATGTTTATTCAAACGGAGGACAGCATACACAGCAACAGCATAGACTCACGCCGGCCAGGCAGCAGAGTGCCTGGCCCACGTCTCCCACAAGGCTCGCGCCTCGACTGACTGACTTGATAGCCTTGTAGGCCACCTTTTAAACCTTCCACATTTGGTCAAAGGGATCGACATGGTGCATATCTATTATAGTAGCAAAGTCCTTTGATTCAATCACTCTGTCCCTTTACGTCAACAGACCCCTAATTTACATAGACCGGAATTAGGCTCCTAGCTTCTCCTGAGAGGCCGACACCCCTAGGCAGCTGTCCACCACAAGGTCTACTGTATGTAAATTTACACAATTGACACGAAGGCATTGCAACACAGTATAATTATGAGATCCTAAATATTCTTCATATTCCCCCCTTGATCATCAAAAGATGATCATCTAAAAATATGGAACCATAATTATCTTACACCCCCCTTGACCCTTAGCTTAGACAATACATTCGAGAAACCAAAAAATAACAGCCTTACAGTACAGAATTCCCCCAACATGGTTTTCAGACATCCATATATGAATAATGGAAAAATGATTAGTACAGGTAACTGACATTAAACAATACAAATGCCGCTTTCGGCTCCCTTTTACAAGAGCACTTTTTGATACGTAATAACCTACGTGGTTTACAAACTAAACTCTGCTGTCCAATGTTAAATACACAATGCCAGCTAAACCACTCTCGGATTTACGTCTGACCAACATCACACACTGGTGATCCAAGTAGATACACATTCCACGCCAGAGTCTAACAATAATATCACATAAACCTCTTCATATCTATAGGAACATACCTCATTGATTCATAATTAGGCTATATGACTCAACTTATCTAATTATACGACAAACACATACCAACATGAGGCCTATTATAATTCATGCTGAAAACAAACGAGACGCACAATTTGTTAAACAGAGAGAAGAAAGTCCATCTTTTCTCTGTACGAACAAAGGAAACTTCTTCTCTGTATGCTGCTCATTCTAGTTTACCTCGAACTGTTCGCTTAGCTGCACGGAACAAGGTTCAAGAGTCTGTTCACTGCTGTTGTCCCGCTGTCCTCGTCATCATCTCATTCTCCCCCCTCCCAACTCTGAAACCATCAGAGCTGGGAACACTCGTGAAGAGAAAAGAAAAGGCTGGAACAACTTCATCACAGACCCCTTGATCAGGTCCACGAAGGCACTCAGCTTGCAGGTCAGTCGGCCACTGCTGCCCCGTGCTGCGTCTCACCGATCCCCGCCCGCAATCGCTGTCCCCGCGCCGACGTGATGAAAGACCAAGGCCTCCGTGTGGCTGTCGCCGCTCCATCGACCTCACCGCAGCCCACCCGTGACACCCGTCCGGTGGCTCGTCATCGGTCCCCGTCGCACAACACTCCTCGCGGTGGTCGCCGTCATCATCCCCGCTGCGAATGGACAAGAGATCACGGCCGGGTCGGGTCCGCTGAAGCTTCTTCCGTCGCCGCTCACAAAAAACTCCCCTCCACCGAATTAGACGAAAAAAAAGCCGCTGGTACTGTTTCATCTGACGTGATAAACACACCAACACGACCGGTTTCTGGCACCATCTGATGTATATAATATACCATACAGAGGAGAAATGTGCACGCAGCAGACGAAGAGAAGTTCCAAGGTGTTTATTCAAACGGAGTACACAGCATACACAGCAACAGCAAATCTCTCACGCCAGCCATGCAGAGTGCATGGCTAACGTCTCCTCCACAGGCTCGCGCCCCCGACTGACTGACTTGATAGCCTTGTAGGCCACCTTTTAAACCTTCCACATTTGGTCAAAGGGATCGACATGGTGCATATCTATTATAGTAGCAAAGTCCTTTGATTCAATCACTCTGTCCCTTTACGTCAACAGACCCCTAATTTACATAGACCGGAATTAGGCTCCTAGCTTCTCCTGAGAGGCCGACACCCCTAGGCAGCTGTCCACCACAAGGTCTACTGTATGTAAATTTACACAATTGACACGAAGGCATTGCAACACAGTATAATTATGAGATCCTAAATATTCTTCACCACATTAAGGCCAAGTTCATTAAACGTGTAGCTAAATGTGGACATCTCATTAGTGAGGTGGAAAAAATAATGCATGCTTTGTACTTTCATTTTATCCAATGTCTGTTGCGTTCATGAAACTTCATCATAAAATGAACCTTATTAAAGCCACATTCTGGCATGTGTTAATAATGTTGTCTCTCTCAGTCTCTCTCTCTCCCAATGGAGAGAGAGGCATGTTGTCTGAATTACTAATCAAAATGATGGCACATCAAGTGTGCAGGCCGGTCCACCATTTGCAAACTTGACATTAGTTGTCCTACAATGTCTTTAGTGAGATCACGTTCAGAAATAGCGCACTGAGTGCAATGTGCAATGCAAACTAATAGGCGAGTGCACTCCGGTGCGGTGTTTCCGAACACGCCCTTAAATTGTACAGTTCTACCATACAGATTTGTTCAAATAATGTGTTGTTCATTCAATTAAGTCCAGGATTGCAGCTTTAACTATAGACTCTGTGCACGCGACTGCAGTTCTCTTCTCCAGAAGATGGCGTATCAGCATGATTGTATAGGTGGCCAGAAGTAGGTTGGAGTCTATTCATTCCAATGGGAGAGTGAACATGCTGGACACAGCTTCTGAGAGATTCTTTAGCCCCGTGGTCACCAAACTAAATATTGGACCCATTCAGGGTCTGGAGGTTTCAAGACCAAATATATACCCCCATATTCTGTTGATACAGTGCTACAAGGCCTGGGCCATGGCTCAGGGGTCCAGGCACCTTGACTGGTAATCCAGTCTGGCAGTCAGTGTGCCGCGGGTTCGACTCCCGATCCCGGCGGCCTTTACTGCATGTCTAGGATGTATAGGATGCAGTGCGCCACATTGGCGGTGTTTCCAGGTTTTCCGTAGTAGTTTCTTCAAGTGTTCAAACTTTATGACTGGATAGCACTCGATCTGTAGAGTCCTACATTACTATCTCCTACGATCAAGGGTTAGGGTTAGGGTACTGTAGCATGCTGTTTTTCATCATTTTTGAGGACGAAAATCACTCCGACACCATGGACTGTAGCCCATGGTCTGTCTTTTTTCAAATCCTCGTTTTTCATCATTTTTGACCATGGATTATAGCCGGGTTAGGGTAAGGTTCCACGGGCTAATAAAGAGTACATTTGGGGGTCCTTGACAAGAAAAGGTTTGGGAACCACTGTTGTAGAGGGGAATAGATAGATGTTGATAGTATTAAGTTGGTGACTTTGACAGTGTACAAATGGAACCCGTTTTCAGCAGGTCAAATGAGGTACAGAAAACCGTATGACTCCCAGGCTGATCTCACTGGGGGAAAACTGTATGAGTTTATTTGTTTAAGAACTAACAATATATTGAAAAATATATTCTGGATGTGACACTTACAAGCCGAAATAGTGCAGTTGGTAGAGCATTAGACTAAAGATCTGAGAGGTCCCTGGTTCAATCCTGGCTTTCGGCAGTTGAAATTAGGTACAGAAAATCCTATGACTCTTAGGCTGATCTCACTGGATGAAAAACTTTATGCGTTTCTTTGTTTAAGAAGTAACAAGTGACAGTCAATGTAAAAATAAATGCTGGATTTGACACTTGCAAGCCGAAATGGCTCAGTTGGGAGAGCGTTAGACTGAAGATCTAAAGGTCCCTGGTTCAATCCCGGGTTTCGTCAGTTGAAATGAGGTACAGACAACCCTATGACTCTCAGGCTGATCTCACTGGGGGAAATACTGTATGACTTTATTTGTTCAGGAAATAACAATCAATTGAAAAATACATTCTGGATGTGGCACTTACAAGCTGAAATAGCTCAGTTTGTAGAGCGTGTTAGGCTGAAGATTTAATGGTCGGTCCCTGGTTCAATCCTGGATTTAGGCAGTTCAAATGAGGTACAGAAAACCCTTTGACTCTTTGGCTGATCTCACTGAGTGAAAAACTTTATGAGTTTACAGAAGAACAAAAGAAACAAAAAATAAGTGTGAATTGTCTGGAGCCAGTGGCTCAGTGTGTTAGAACGCTGCCACATCATCGGGAGATGGTAGGTTTTTTTTTTTTTTTCGAATCCTCAAAAATGATGTTAAACGGCGTGCTATAGTATGCCGTACGATATGGGCTCTATCCCATGGTCCAAAATGATGAAACACGAGGATAAATGCTAAGGTTTCTCATCCTCCGCAACACTTTATTTTTTTTGCAATTTCCGCAATTACCATTTCTGCAATTTCCGCAATTTCCATTTCCGCAATTTCTGCAATTTCCTCAATTTCCTCAATTTCCATTTCCGCAATTTCCGCAATTTCCATTTCCACCATTTCCGCAATTACCATTTCCGCAATTTCCATTTATGCAATTCACGCAATTTCCGCAATTTCCATTTCCACCATTTCCGCAATTTCCGCAATTTCCGCAATTTCCATTTCCATTTCCAACTATTAATGGCAGCTGGGTTTCATCATTCAAATAAAATAGAATTCTGTCCGTTTAGCTATAAAATTATGTCAGGGAATAGGGATACACAGTATATGTCTTTCATTTGCATTGCATCTCCCCCCCCCCCCCCCCCCCCAAGCTTTTATTTTCGTTCGAGTAATAGTACAACTCTAATAGTATTACTTATAATAATGTAATTAAAGATAACTTCATTCAGATTTTTTTTTTTTTATTTCATTTTCCAGATTTTTTTCTTCTTTTTTTTAGATTTTCATTGGTGGGCCAGTCATAATGGTCCCGCGGGCCTGATGTGGCCCGCGGGCCTGAGGTTGAGTATCACTGCTCTAATTCATGGGCCTGGATTTTTTTTCTCCAAAAATTCAAAAAACAATCGTTTTTTTCATTTTTTCAAATCCTCAAAAATGATGAAAAACGGCGTGCTATAGTATGCCGTACAATATGGGCTATACAGCCCATGGTCCAAAATGATGAGAAACGAGGATAACTTTTTTTTTCAAAATTTCAAAAAACATGGGCTATAACCCATCGTTTTTGTCATTTCGTCATTTTTTTCAAATCCTCAAAAATGATGAAAAACGGCGCGCTATAGTATGCCGTACGATATGGGCTATAGCCCATGGTCCAAAATGATGAGAAACGAGGCTAACTTTTTTTTTCAAAATTTCAAAAAACATGGGCTATAACCCATCGTTTTTGTCAAATTGCGGAATTGCGGAAATTGCGGAAATGGAAATTGAGGAAATTGAGGATTTTTTTTTCTTCATTTTTTCATTTTTTTCAAATCCTTAAAAATGATGAAAAACGGCGCGCTATAGTATGCCGTACGATATGGGCTATAGCCCATGGTCCAAAATGATGAGAAACGAGGCTAACTTTTTTTTTCAAAATTTCAAAAAACATGGGCTATAACCCATCGTTTTTGTCATTTCGTCATTTTTTTCAAATCCTCAAAAATGATGAAAAACGGCGCGCTATAGTATGCCGTACGATATGGGCTATAGCCCATGGTCCAAAATGATGAGAAACGAGGCTAACTTTTTTTTTCAAAATTTCAAAAAACATGGGCTATAACCCATCGTTTTTGTCATTTCGTCATTTTTCTTCAAATCCTCAAAAATGATGAAAAACGGCGCGCTATAGTATGCCGTACGATATGGCCCATGGTCCAAAATGATGAGAAACGAGGCTAACTTTTTTTTTCAAAATTTCAAAAAACATGGGCTATAACCCATCGTTTTTGTCATTTCGTAATTTTTTTAAAATCCTCAAAAATGATGAAAAACGGCGCGCTATAGTATGCCGTACGATATGGGCTATAGCCCATGGTCCAAAATGATGAGAAACGAGGCTAACTTTTTTTTTCAAAATTTCAAAAAACATGGGCTATAACCCATCGTTTTTGTCATTTCGTCATTTTTTTCAAATCCTCAAAAATGATGAAAAACGGCGCGCTATAGTATGCCGTACGATATGGGCTATAGCCCATGGTCCAAAATGATGAGAAACGAGGCTAACTTTTTTTTTCAAAATTTCAAAAAACATGGGCTATAACCCATCGTTTTTGTCATTTCGTCATTTTTTTAAAATCCTCAAAAATGATGAAAAACGGCGCGCTATAGTATGCCGTACGATATGGGCTATAGCCCATGGTCCAAAATGATGAGAAACGAGGCTAACTTTTTTTTTCAAAATTTAAAAAAACATGGGCTATAACCCATCGTTTTTGTCATTTCGTCATTTTTTTCAAATCCTCAAAAATGATGAAAAACGGCGCGCTATAGTATGCCGTACGATATGGGCTATAGCCCATGGTCCAAAATGATGAGAAACGAGGCTAACTTTTTTTTTCAAAATTTCAAAAAACATGGGCTATAACCCATCGTTTTTGTCATTTCGTCATTTTTTTCAAATCCTCAAAAATGATGAAAAACGGCGCGCTATAGTATGCCGTACGATATGGGCTATAGCCCATGGTCCAAAATGATGAGAAACGAGGCTAACTTTTTTTTTCAAAATTTCAAAAAACATGGGCTATAACCCATCGTTTTTGTCATTTCGTCATTATTTTAAAATCCTCAAAAATGATGAAAAACGGCGCGCTATAGTATGCCGTACGATATGGGCTATAGCCCATGGTCCAAAATGATGAGAAACGAGGCTAACTTTTTTTTTCAAAATTTCAAAAAACATGGGCTATAACCCATCGTTTTTGTCATTTCGTCATTTTTTTTAAATCCTCAAAAATGATGAAAAACGGCGCGCTATAGTATGCCGTACGATATGGGCTATAGCCCATGGTCCAAAATGATGAGAAACGAGGCTAACTTTTTTTTTTTCAAAATTTCAAAAAACATGGGCTATAACCCATCGTTTTTGTCATTTCGTCATTTTTTTCAAATCCTCAAAAATGATGAAAAACGGCGCGCTATAGTATGCCGTACGATATGGGCTATAGCCCATGGTCCAAAATGATGAGAAACGAGGCTAACTTTTTTTTTCAAAATTTCAAAAAACATGGGCTATAACCCATCGTTTTTGTCATTTCGTCATTTTTCTTCAAATCCTCAAAAATGATGAAAAACGGCGCGCTATAGTATGCCGTACGATATGGGCTATAGCCCATGGTCCAAAATGATGAGAAACGAGGCTAACTTTTTTTTTTCAAAATTTCAAAAAACATGGGCTATAACCCATCGTTTTTGTCATTTCGTCATTTTTTTAAAATCCTCAAAAATGATGAAAAACGGCACGCTATAGTATGCCGTACGATATGGGCTATAGCCCATGGTCCAAAATGTTGAGAAACGAGGCTAACTTTTTTTTTCAAAACTTCAAAAAACATGGGCTATAACCCATCGTTTTTGTCATTTCGTCATTTTTTTTAAATCCTCAAAAATGTTGAAAAACGGCGCGCTATAGTATGCCGTACGATATGGGCTATAGCCCATGGTCCAAAATGATGAGAAACGAGGCTAACTTTTTTTTTCAAAATTTCAAAAAACATGGGCTATAACCCATCGTTTTTGTCATTTCGTCATTTTTCTTCAAATCCTCAAAAATGATGAAAAACGGCGCGCTATAGTATGCCGTACGATATGGGCTATAGCCCATGGTCCAAAATGATGAGAAACGAGGCTAACTTTTTTTTTCAAAATTTCAAAAAACATGGGCTATAACCCATCGTTTTTGTCATTTCGTCATTTTTCTTCAAATCCTCAAAAATGATGAAAAACGGCGCGCTATAGTATGCCGTACGATATGGGCTATAGCCCATGGTCCAAAATGATGAGAAACGAGGCTAACTTTTTTTTTTCAAAATTTCAAAAAACATGGGCTATAACCCATCGTTTTTGTCATTTCGTCATTTTTTTTAAATCCTCAAAAATGATGAAAAACGGCACGCTATAGTATGCCGTACGATATGGGCTATAGCCCATGGTCCAAAATGTTGAGAAACGAGGCTAACTTTTTTTTTCAAAACTTCAAAAAACATGGGCTATAACCCATCGTTTTTGTCATTTCGTCATTTTTTTTAAATCCTCAAAAATGTTGAAAAACGGCGCGCTATAGTATGCCGTACGATATGGGCTATAGCCCATGGTCCAAAATGATGAGAAACGAGGCTAACTTTTTTTTTCAAAATTTCAAAAAACATGGGCTATAACCCATCGTTTTTGTCATTTCGTCATTTTTTTAAAATCCTCAAAAATGATGAAAAACGGCGCGCTATAGTATGCCGTACGATATGGGCTATAGCCCATGGTCCAAAATGATGAGAAACGAGGCTAACTTTTTTTTTTCAAAATTTAAAAAAACATGGGCTATAACCCATCGTTTTTGTCATTTCGTCATTTTTTTTAAATCCTCAAAAATGATGAAAAACGGCACGCTATAGTATGCCGTACGATATGGGCTATAGCCCATGGTCCAAAATGTTGAGAAACGAGGCTAACTTTTTTTTTCAAAACTTCAAAAAACATGGGCTATAACCCATCGTTTTTGTCATTTCGTCATTTTTTTTAAATCCTCAAAAATGTTGAAAAACGGCGCGCTATAGTATGCCGTACGATATGGGCTATAGCCCATGGTCCAAAATGATGAGAAACGAGGCTAACTTTTTTTTTCAAAATTTCAAAAAACATGGGCTATAACCCATCGTTTTTGTCATTTCGTCATTTTTCTTCAAATCCTCAAAAATGATGAAAAACGGCGCGCTATAGTATGCCGTACGATATGGGCTATAGCCCATGGTCCAAAATGATGAGAAACGGGGCTAACTTTTTTTTTCAAAATTTCAAAAAACATGGGCTATAACCCATCGTTTTTGTCATTTCGTCATTTTTCTTCAAATCCTCAAAAATGATGAAAAACGGCGCGCTATAGTATGCCGTACGATATGGGCTATAGCCCATGGTCCAAAATGATGAGAAACGAGGCTAACTTTTTTTTTTCAAAATTTCAAAAAACATGGGCTATAACCCATCGTTTTTGTCATTTCGTCATTTTTTTTAAATCCTCAAAAATGATGAAAAACGGCACGCTATAGTATGCCGTACGATATGGGCTATAGCCCATGGTCCAAAATGTTGAGAAACGAGGCTAACTTTTTTTTTCAAAACTTCAAAAAACATGGGCTATAACCCATCGTTTTTGTCATTTCGTCATTTTTTTTAAATCCTCAAAAATGTTGAAAAACGGCGCGCTATAGTATGCCGTACGATATGGGCTATAGCCCATGGTCCAAAATGATGAGAAACGAGGCTAACTTTTTTTTTCAAAATTTCAAAAAACATGGACTATAACCCATCGTTTTTGTCATTTCGTCATTTTTCTTCAAATCCTCAAAAATGATGAAAAACGGCGCGCTATAGTATGCCGTACGATATGGGCTATAGCCCATGGTCCAAAATGATGAGAAACGAGGCTAACTTTTTTTTTCAAAATTTCAAAAAACATGGGCTATAACCCATCGTTTTTGTCATTTCGTCATTTTTTTAAAATCCTCAAAAATGATGAAAAACGGCGCGCTATAGTATGCCGTACGATATGGGCTATAGCCCATGGTCCAAAATGATGAGAAACGAGGCTAACTTTTTTTTTCAAAATTTCAAAAAACATGGGCTATAACCCATCGTTTTTGTCATTTCGTCATTTTTTTCAAATCCTCAAAAATGATGAAAAACGGCGCGCTATAGTATGCCGTACGATATGGGCTATAGCCCATGGTCCAAAATGATGAGAAACGAGGCTAACTTTTTTTTTCAAAATTTCAAAAAACATGGGCTATAACCCATCGTTTTTGTCATTTCGTCATTTTTTTAAAATCCTCAAAAATGATGAAAAACGGCGCGCTATAGTATGCCGTACAATATGGGCTATAGCCCATGGTCCAAAATGATGAGAAACGAGGCTAACTTTTTTTTTCAAAATTTCAAAAAACATGGGCTATAACCCATCGTTTTTGTCATTTCGTCATTTTTCTTCAAATCCTCAAAAATGATGAAAAACGGCGCGCTATAGTATGCCGTACGATATGGGCTATAGCCCATGGTCCAAAATGATGAGAAACGAGGCTAACTTTTTTTTTCAAAATTTCAAAAAACATGGGCTATAACCCATCGTTTTTGTCATTTCGTCATTTTTTTTAAATCCTCAAAAATGATGAAAAACGGCGCGCTATAGTATGCCGTACGATATGGGCTATAGCCCATGGTCCAAAATGATGAGAAACGAGGCTAACTTTTTTTTTCAAAATTTCAAAAAACATGGGCTATAACCCATCGTTTTTGTCATTTCGTCATTTTTTTTAAATCCTCAAAAATGTTGAAAAACGCCGCGCTATAGTATGCCGTACGATATGGGCTATAGCCCATGGTCCAAAATGATGAGAAACGAGGCTAACTTTTTTTTTCAAAATTTCAAAAAACATGGGCTATAACCCATCGTTTTTGTCATTTCGTCATTTTTCTTCAAATCCTCAAAAATGATGAAAAACGGCGCGCTATAGTATGCCGTACGATATGGGCTATAGCCCATGGTCCAAAATGATGAGAAACGAGGCTAACTTTTTTTTTCAAAATTTCAAAAAACATGGGCTATAACCCATCGTTTTTGTCATTTCGTCATTTTTTTAAAATCCTCAAAAATGATGAAAAACGGCGCGCTATAGTATGCCGTACGATATGGGCTATAGCCCATGGTCCAAAATGATGAGAAACGAGGCTAACTTTTTTTTTCAAAATTTCAAAAAACATGGGCTATAACCCATCGTTTTTGTCATTTCGTCATTTTTTTCAAATCCTCAAAAATGATGAAAAACGGCGCGCTATAGTATGCCGTACGATATGGGCTATAGCCCATGGTCCAAAATGATGAGAAACGAGGCTAACTTTTTTTTTCAAAATTTCAAAAAACATGGGCTATAACCCATCGTTTTTGTCATTTCGTCATTTTTTTAAAATCCTCAAAAATGATGAAAAACGGCGCGCTATAGTATGCCGTACGATATGGGCTTTAGCCCATGGTCCAAAATGATGAGAAACGAGGCTAACTTTTTTTTTCAAAATTTCAAAAAACATGGGCTATAACCCATCGTTTTTGTCATTTCGTCATTTTTTTAAAATCCTCAAAAATGATGAAAAACGGCGCGCTATAGTATGCCGTACGATATGGGCTATAGCCCATGGTCCAAAATGATGAGAAACGAGGCTAACTTTTTTTTTCAAAATTTCAAAAAACATGGGTTATAACCCATCGTTTTTGTCATTTCGTCATTTTTTTAAAATCCTCAAAAATGATGAAAAACGGCGCGCTATAGTATGCCGTACGATATGGACTATAGCCCATGGTCCAAAATGATGAGAAACGAGGCTAACTTTTTTTTTCAAAATTTCAAAAAACATGGGCTATTACCCATCGTTTTTGTCATTTCGTCATTTTTTTCAAATCCTCAAAAATGATGAAAAACGGCGCGCTATAGTATGCCGTACGATATGGGCTATAGCCCATGGTCCAAAATGATGAGAAACGAGGCTAACTTTTTTTTTCAAAATTTCAAAAAACATGGGCTATAACCCATCGTTTTTGTCATTTCGTCATTTTTTTCAAATCCTCAAAAATGATGAAAAACGGCGCGCTATAGTATGCCGTACGATATGGGCTATAGCCCACGGTCCAAAATGATGAGAAACGAGGCTAACTTTTTTTTTCAAAATTTCAAAAAACATGGGCTATAACCCATCGTTTTTGTCATTTCGTCATTTTTCTTCAAATCCTCAAAAATGATGAAAAACGGCGCGCTATAGTATGCCGTACGATATGGGCTATAGCCCATGGTCCAAAATGATGAGAAACGAGGCTAACTTTTTTTTTCAAAATTTAAAAAAACATGGGCTATAACCCATCGTTTTTGTCATTTCGTCATTTTTCTTCAAATCCTCAAAAATGATGAAAAACGGCGCGCTATAGTATGCCGTACGATATGGGCTATAGCCCATGGTCCAAAATGATGAGAAACGAGGCTAACTTTGTTTTTCAAAATTTCAAAAAACATGGGCTATAACCCATCGTTTTTGTCATTTCGTCATTTTTCTTCAAATCCTCAAAAATGATGAAAAACGGCGCGCTATAGTATGCCGTACAATATGGGCAATAGCCCATGATCCAAAATGATGAGAAACGAGGCTAACTTTTTTTTTAAAATTTCAAAAAACATGGGCTATAACCCATCGTTTTTGTCATTTCGTCATTTTTAAAAAATCCTCAAAAATGATGAAAAACGGCGCGCTATAGTATGCCGTACGATATGGGCTATAGCCCATGGTCCAAAATGATGAGAAACGAGGCTAACTTTTTTTTTCAAAATTTCAAAAAACATGGGCTATAACCCATCGTTTTTGTCATTTCGTCATTTTTTTCAAATCCTCAAAAATGATGAAAAACGGCGCGCTATAGTATGCCGTACGATATGGGCTATAGCCCATGGTCCAAAATGATGAGAAACGAGGCTAACTTTTTTTTTCAAAATTTCAAAAAACATGGGCTATAACCCATCGTTTTTGTCATTTCGTCATTTTTTAAAAATCCTCAAAAATGATGAAAAACGGCGCGCTATAGTATGCCGTACGATATGGGCTATAGCCCATGGTCCAAAATGATGAGAAACGAGGCTAACTTTTTTTTTCAAAATTTCAAAAAACATGGGCTATAACCCATCGTTTTTGTCATTTCGTAATTTTTTTCAAATCCTCAAAAATGATGAAAAACGGCGCGCTATAGTATGCCGTACGATATGGGCTATAGCCCATGGTCCCAAATGATGAGAAACGAGGCTAACTTTTTTTTTCAAAATTTCAAAAAACATGGGCTATAACCCATCGTTTTTGTCATTTCGTCATTTTTTAAAAATCCTCAAAAATGATGAAAAACGGCGCGCTATAGTATGCCGTACGATATGGGCTATAGCCCATGGTCCAAAATGATGAGAAACGAGGCTAACTTTTTTTTTCAAAATTTCAAAAAACATGGGCTATAACCCATCGTTTTTGTCATTTCGTCATTTTTTTTAAATCCTCAAAAATGATGAAAAACGGCGCGCTATAGTATGCCGTACGATATGGGCTATAGCCCATGGTCCAAAATGATGAGAAACGAGGCTAACTTTTTTTTTTCAAAATTTCAAAAAACATGGGCTATAACCCATCGTTTTTGTAATTTCGTCATTTTTTTAAAATCCTCAAAAATGATGAAAAATGGCGCGCTATAGTATGCTGTACGATATGGGCTATAGCCCATGGTCCAAAATGATGAGAAACGAGGCTAACTTTTTTTTTCAAAATTTCAAAAAACATGGGCTATAACCCATCGCTTTTGTCATTTCGTCATTTTTTTTAAATCCTCAAAAATGATGAAAAACGGCGCGCTATAGTATGCCGTACGATATGGGCTATAGCCCATGGTCCAAAATGATGAGAAACGAGGCTAACTTTTTTTTTCAAAATTTCAAAAAACATGGGCTATAACCCATCGTTTTTGTCATTTCGTCATTTTTTAAAAATCCTCAAAAATGATGAAAAACGGCGCGCTATAGTATGCCGTACGATATGGGCTATAGCCCATGGTCCAAAATGATGAGAAACGAGGCTAACTTTTTTTTTCAAAATTTCAAAAAACATGGGCTATTACCCATCGTTTTTGTCATTTCGTCATTTTTTTCAAATCCTCAAAAATGATGAAAAACGGCGCGCTATAGTATGCCGTACGATATGGGCTATAGCCCATGGTCCAAAATGATGAGAAACGAGGCTAACTTTTTTTTTCAAAATTTCAAAAAACATGGGCTATAACCCATCGTTTTTGTCATTTCGTCATTTTTTTCAAATCCTCAAAAATGATGAAAAACGGCGCGCTATAGTATGCCGTACGATATGGGCTATAGCCCATGGTCCAAAATGATGAGAAACGAGGCTAACTTTTTTTTTCAAAATTTCAAAAAACATGGGCTATAACCCATCGTTTTTGTCATTTCGTCATTTTTCTTCAAATCCTCAAAAATGATGAAAAACGGCGCGCTATAGTATGCCGTACGATATGGGCTATAGCCCATGGTCCAAAATGATGAGAAACGAGGCTAACTTTTTTTTTTTAATTTAAAAAAACATGGGCTATAACCCATCGTTTTTGTCATTTCGTCATTTTTTTAAAATCCTCAAAAATGATGAAAAACGGCGCGCTATAGTATGCCGTACGATATGGGCTATAGCCCATGGTCCAAAATGATGAGAAACGAGGCTAACTTTTTTTTTCAAAATTTCAAAAAACATGGGCTATAACCCATCGTTTTTGTCATTTCGTCATTTTTTTCAAATCCTCAAAAATGATGAAAAACGGCGCGCTATAGTATGCCGTACGATATGGGCTATAGCCCATGGTCCAAAATGATGAGAAACGAGGCTAACTTTTTTTTTCAAAATTTCAAAAAACATGGGCTATAACCCATCGTTTTTGTCATTTCGTCATTTTTTTCAAATCCTCAAAAATGATGAAAAACGGCGCGCTATAGTATGCCGTACGATATGGGCTATAGCCCATGGTCCAAAATGATGAGAAACGAGGCTAACTTTTTTTTTCAAAATTTCAAAAAACATGGGCTATTACCCATCGTTTTTGTCATTTCGTCATTTTTTTCAAATCCTCAAAAATGATGAAAAACGGCGCGCTATAGTATGCCGTACGATATGGGCTATAGCCCATGGTCCAAAATGATGAGAAACGAGGCTAACTTTTTTTTTCAAAATTTCAAAAAACATGGGCTATAACCCATCGTTTTTGTCATTTCGTCATTTTTCTTCAAATCCTCAAAAATGATGAAAAACGGCGCGCTATAGTATGCCGTACGATATGGGCTATAGCCCATGGTCCAAAATGATGAGAAACGAGGCTAACTTTTTTTTTTAAATTAAAAAAAACATGGGCTATAACCCATCGTTTTTGTCATTTCGTCATTTTTTTAAAATCCTCAAAAATGATGAAAAACGGCGCGCTATAGTATGCCGTACGATATGGGCTATAGCCCATGGTCCAAAATGATGAGAAACGAGGCTAACTTTTTTTTTCAAAATTTCAAAAAACATGGGCTATAACCCATCGTTTTTGTCATTTCGTCATTTTTTTTAAATCCTCAAAAATGATGAAAAACGGCGCGCTATAGTATGCCGTACGATATGGGCTATAGCCCATGGTCCAAAATGATGAGAAACGAGGCTAACTTTTTTTTTCAAAATTTCAAAAAACATGGGCTATAACCCATCGTTTTTGTCATTTCGTCATTTTTTTAAAATCCTCAAAAATGATGAAAAACGGCGCGCTATAGTATGCCGTACGATATGGGCTATAGCCCATGGTCCAAAATGATGAGAAACGAGGCTAACTTTTTTTTTCAAAATTTCAAAAAACATGGGCTATAACCCATCGTTTTTGTCATTTCGTCATTTTTTTCAAATCCTCAAAAATGATGAAAAATGGCGCGCTATAGTATGCCGTACGATATGGGCTATAGCCCATGGTCCAAAATGATGAGAAACGAGGCTAACTTTTTTTTTCAAAATTTCAAAAAACATGGGCTATAACCCATCGTTTTTGTCATTTCGTCATTTTTCTTCAAATCCTCAAAAATGATGAAAAACGGCGCGCTATAGTATGCCGTACGATATGGGCTATAGCCCATGGTCCAAAATGATGAGAAACGAGGCTAACTTTTTTTTTTTAATTTCAAAAAACATGGGCTATAACCCATCGTTTTTGTCATTTCGTCATTTTTCTTCAAATCCTCAAAAATGATGAAAAACGGCGCGCTATAGTATGCCGTACGATATGGGCTATAGCCCATGGTCCAAAATGATGAGAAACGAGGCTAACTTTTTTTTTTAAATTTAAAAAAACATGGGCTATAACCCATCGTTTTTGTCATTTCGTCATTTTTTTAAAATCCTCAAAAATGATGAAAAACGGCGCGCTATAGTATGCCGTACGATATGGGCTATAGCCCATGGTCCAAAATGATGAGAAACGAGGCTAACTTTTTTTTTCAAAATTTCAAAAAACATGGGCTATAACCCATCGTTTTTGTCATTTCGTCATTTTTTTTAAATCCTCAAAAATGATGAAAAACGGCGCGCTATAGTATGCCGTACGATATGGGCTATAGCCCATGGTCCAAAATGATGAGAAACGAGGCTAACTTTTTTTTTCAAAATTTCAAAAAACATGGGCTATAACCCATCGTTTTTGTCATTTCGTCATTTTTTTAAAATCCTCAAAAATGATGAAAAACGGCGCGCTATAGTATGCCGTACGATATGGGCTATAGCCCATGGTCCAAAATGATGAGAAACGAGGCTAACTTTTTTTTTCAAAATTTCAAAAAACATGGGCTATAACCCATCGTTTTTGTCATTTCGTCATTTTTTTCAAATCCTCAAAAATGATGAAAAATGGCGCGCTATAGTATGCCGTACGATATGGGCTATAGCCCATGGTCCAAAATGATGAGAAACGAGGCTAACTTTTTTTTTCAAAATTTCAAAAAACATGGGCTATAACCCATCGTTTTTGTCATTTCGTCATTTTTCTTCAAATCCTCAAAAATGATGAAAAACGGCGCGCTATAGTATGCCGTACGATATGGGCTATAGCCCATGGTCCAAAATGATGAGAAACGAGGCTAACTTTTTTTTTTTAATTTCAAAAAACATGGGCTATAACCCATCGTTTTTGTCATTTCGTCATTTTTTTAAAATCCTCAAAAATGATGAAAAACGGCGCGCTATAGTATGCCGTACGATATGGGCTATAGCCCATGGTCCAAAATGATGAGAAACGAGGCTAACTTTTTTTTTTCAAAATTTCAAAAAACATGGGCTATAACCCATCGTTTTTGTCATTTTGTCATTTTTTTTAAATCCTCAAAAATGATGAAAAACGGCGCGCTATAGTATGCCGTACGATATGGGCTATAGCCCATGGTCCAAAATGATGAGAAACGAGGCTAACTTTTTTTTTCAAAATTTCAAAAAACATGGGCTATAACCCATCGTTTTTGTCATTTCGTCATTTTTTTAAAATCCTCAAAAATGATGAAAAACGGCGCGCTATAGTATGCCGTACGATATGGGCTATAGCCCATGGTCCAAAATGATGAGAAACGAGGCTAACTTTTTTTTTCAAAATTTCAAAAAACATGGGCTATAACCCATCGTTTTTGTCATTTCGTCATTTTTTTCAAATCCTCAAAAATGATGAAAAACGGCGCGCTATAGTATGCCGTACGATATGGGCTATAGCCCATGGTCCAAAATGATGAGAAACGAGGCTAACTTTTTTTTTCAAAATTTCAAAAAACATGGGCTATAACCCATCGTTTTTGTCATTTCGTCATTTTTTTCAAATCCTCAAAAATGATGAAAAACGGCGCGCTATAGTATGCCGTACGATATGGGCTATAGCCCATGGTCCAAAATGATGAGAAATGAGGCTAACTTTTTTTTTCAAAATTTCAAAAAACATGGGCTATAACCCATCGTTTTTGTCATTTCGTCATTTTTCTTCAAATCCTCAAAAATGATGAAAAACGGCGCGCGCTATAGTATGCCGTACGATATGGTCCAAAATGATGAGAAACGAGGCTAACTTTTTTTTTCAAAATTTCAAAAAACATGGGCTATAACCCATCGTTTTTGTCATTTCGTCATTTTTCTTCAAATCCTCAAAAATGATGAAAAACGGCGCGCTATAGTATGCCGTACGATATGGGCTATAGCCCATGGTCCAAAATGATGAGAAACGAGGCTAACTTTTTTTTTTTTAAATTCAAAAAACATGGGCTTTAACCCATCGTTTTTGTCATTTCGTCATTTTTTAAAAATCCTCAAAAATGATGAAAAACGGCGCGCTATAGTATGCCGTACGATATGGGCTATAGCCCATGGTCCAAAATGATGAGAAACGAGGCTAACTTTTTTTTTCCAAAATTTCAAAAAACATGGGCTATAACCCATCGTTTTTGTCATTTCGTCATTTTTTTAAAATCCTCAAAAATGATGAAAAACGGCGCGCTATAGTATGCCGTACGATATGGGCTATAGCCCATGGTCCAAAATGATGAGAAACGAGGCTAACTTTTTTTTTCAAAATTTCAAAAAACATGGGCTATAACCCATCGTTTTTGTCATTTCGTCATTTTTTTAAAATCCTCAAAAATGATGAAAAACGGCGCGCTATAGTATGCCGTACGATATGGGCTATAGCCCATGGTCCAAAATGATGAGAAACGAGGCTAACTTTTTTTTTCAAAATTTCAAAAAACATGGGCTATAACCCATCGTTTTTGTCATTTCGTCATTTTTTTCAAATCCTCAAAAATGATGAAAAACGGCGCGCTATAGTATGCCGTACGATATGGGCTATAGCCCATGGTCCAAAATGATGAGAAACGAGGCTAACTTTTTTTTTCAAAATTTCAAAAAACATGGGCTATAACCCATCGTTTTTGTCATTTCGTCATTTTTTTAAAATCCTCAAAAATGATGAAAAACGGCGCGCTATAGTATGCCGTACGATATGGGCTATAGCCCATGGTCCAAAATGATGAGAAACGAGGCCAACTTTTTTTTTCAAAATTTCAAAAAACATGGGCTATAACCCATCGTTTTTGTCATTTCGTCATTTTTTTTAAATCCTCAAAAATGATGAAAAACGGCGCGCTATAGTATGCCGTACGATATGGGCTATAGCCCATGGTCCAAAATGATGAGAAACGAGGCTAACTTTTTTTTTTCAAAATTTCAAAAAACATGGGCTATAACCCATCGTTTTTGTCATTTCGTCATTTTTTTTAAATCCTCAAAAATGATGAAAAACGGCGCGCTATAGTATACTGTACGATATGGGCTATAGCCCATGGTCCAAAATGATGAGAAACGAGGCTAACTTTTTTTTTCAAAATTTCAAAAAACATGGGCTATAACCCATCGTTTTTGTCATTTCGTCATTTTTTTCAAATCCTCAAAAATGATGAAAAACGGCGCGCTATAGTATGCCGTACGATATGGGCTATAGCCCATGGTCCAAAATGATGAGAAACGAGGCTAACTTTTTTTTTCAAAATTTCAAAAAACATGGGCTATAACCCATCGTTTTTGTCATTTCGTCATTTTTTTAAAATCCTCAAAAATGATGAAAAACGGCGCGCTATAGTATGCCGTACGATATGGGCTATAGCCCATGGTCCAAAATGATGAGAAACGAGGCTAACTTTTTTTTTCAAAATTTAAAAAAACATGGGCTATAACCCATCGTTTTTGTCATTTCGTCATTTTTTTAGAATCCTCAAAAATGATGAAAAACGGCGCGCTATAGTATGCCGTACGATATGGGCTATAGCCCATGGTCCAAAATGATGAGAAACGAGGCTAACTTTTTTTTTCAAAATTTCAAAAAACATGGGCTATAACCCATCGTTTTTGTCATTTCGTCATTTTTTTCAAATCCTCAAAAATGATGAAAAACGGCGCGCTATAGTATGCCGTACGATATGGGCTATAGCCCATGGTCCAAAATGATGAGAAACGAGGCTAACTTTTTTTTTCAAAATTTCAAAAAACATGGGCTATAACCCATCGTTTTTGTCATTTCGTCATTTTTTTCAAATCCTCAAAAATGATGAAAAACGGCGCGCTATAGTATGCCGTACGATATGGGCTATAGCCCATGGTCCAAAATGATGAGAAACGAGGCTAACTTTTTTTTTCAAAATTTCAAAAAACATGGGCTATAACCCATCGTTTTTGTCATTTCGTCATTTTTTTAAAATCCTCAAAAATGATGAAAAACGGCGCGCTATAGTATGCCGTACGATATGGGCTATAGCCCATGGTCCAAAATGATGAGAAACGAGGCTAACTTTTTTTTTCAAAATTTCAAAAAACATGGGCTATAACCCATCGTTTTTGTCATTTCGTCATTTTTTTCAAATCCTCAAAAATGATGAAAAACGGCGCGCTATAGTATGCCGTACGATATGGGCTATAGCCCATGGTCCAAAATGATGAGAAACGAGGCTAACTTTTTTTTTCAAAATTTCAAAAAACATGGGCTATAACCCATCGTTTTTGTCATTTCGTCATTTTTTTCAAATCCTCAAAAATGATGAAAAACGGCGCGCTATAGTATGCCGTACGATATGGGCTATAGCCCATGGTCCAAAATGATGAGAAACGAGGCTAACTTTTTTTTTCAAAATTTCAAAAAACATGGGCTATAACCCATCGTTTTTGTCATTTCGTCATTTTTTTCAAATCCTCAAAAATGATGAAAAACGGCGCGCTATAGTATGCCGTACGATATGGGCTATAGCCCATGGTCCAAAATGATGAGAAACGAGGCTAACTTTTTTTTTCAAAATTTCAAAAAACATGGGCTATAACCCATCGTTTTTGTCATTTCGTCATTTTTTTCAAATCCTCAAAAATGATGAAAAACGGCGCGCTATAGTATGCCGTACGATATGGGCTATAGCCCATGGTCCAAAATGATGAGAAACGAGGCTAACTTTTTTTTTCAAAATTTCAAAAAACATGGGCTATAACCCATCGTTTTTGTCATTTCGTCATTTTTTTAAAATCCTCAAAAATGATGAAAAACGGCGCGCTATAGTATGCCGTACGATATGGGCTATAGCCCATGGTCCAAAATGATGAGAAACGAGGCTAACTTTTTTTTTCAAAATTTCAAAAAACATGGGCTATAACCCATCGTTTTTGTCATTTCGTCATTTTTTTCAAATCCTCAAAAATGATGAAAAACGGCGCGCTATAGTATGCCGTACGATATGGGCTATAGCCCATGGTCCAAAATGATGAGAAACGAGGCTAACTTTTTTTTTCAAAATTTCAAAAAACATGGGCTATAACCCATCGTTTTTGTCATTTCGTCATTTTTTTCAAATCCTCAAAAATGATGAAAAACGGCGCGCTATAGTATGCCGTACGATATGGGCTATAGCCCATGGTCCAAAATGATGAGAAACGAGGCTAACTTTTTTTTTCAAAATTTCAAAAAACATGGGCTATAACCCATCGTTTTTGTCATTTCGTCATTTTTTTCAAATCCTCAAAAATGATGAAAAACGGCGCGCTATAGTATGCCGTACGATATGGGCTATAGCCCATGGTCCAAAATGATGAGAAACGAGGCTAACTTTTTTTTTCAAAATTTCAAAAAACATGGGCTATAACCCATCGTTTTTGTCATTTCGTCATTTTTTTCAAATCCTCAAAAATGATGAAAAACGGCGCGCTATAGTATGCCGTACGATATGGGCTATAGCCCATGGTCCAAAATGATGAGAAACGAGGCTAACTTTTTTTTTCAAAATTTCAAAAAACATGGGCTATAACCCATCGTTTTTGTCATTTCGTCATTTTTTTCAAATCCTCAAAAATGATGAAAAACGGCGCGCTATAGTATGCCGTACGATATGGGCTATAGCCCATGGTCCAAAATGATGAGAAACGAGGCTAACTTTTTTTTCAAAATTTCAAAAAACATGGGCTATAACCCATCGTTTTTGTCATTTCGTCATTTTTTTCAAATCCTCAAAAATGATGAAAAACGGCGCGCTATAGTATGCCGTACGATATGGGCTATAGCCCATGGTCCAAAATGATGAGAAACGAGGCTAACTTTTTTTTTCAAAATTTCAAAAAACATGGGCTATAACCCATCGTTTTTGTCATTTCGACATTTTTCTTCAAATCCTCAAAAATGATGAAAAACGGCGCGCGCTATAGTATGCCGTACGATATGGCTTCCAAAATGATGAGAAACGAGGCTAACTTTTTTTTTCAAATTTCAAAAAACATGGGCTATAACCCATCGTTTTTGTCATTTCGTCATTTTTCTTAAAATCCTCAAAAATGATGAAAAACGGCGCGCTATAGTATGCCCGTACGATATGGGCTATAGCCCATGGTCCAAAATGATGAGAAACGAGGCTAACTTTTTTTTTCAAAATTTCAAAAAACATGGGCTATAACCCATCGTTTTTGTCATTTCGTCATTTTTTTAAAATCCTCAAAAATGATGAAAAACGGCGCGCTATAGTATGCCGTACGATATGGGCTATAGCCCATGGTCCAAAATGATGAGAAACGAGGCTAACTTTTTTTTTCAAAATTTCAAAAAACATGGGCTATAACCCATCGTTTTTGTCATTTCGTCATTTTTTAAAAATCCTCAAAAATGATGAAAAACGGCGCGCTATAGTATGCCGTACGATATGGGCTATAGCCCATGGTCCAAAATGATGAGAAACGAGGCTAACTTTTTTTTTCAAAATTTCAAAAAACATGGGCTATAACCCATCGTTTTTGTCATTTCGTCATTTTTTAAAATCCTCAAAAATGATGAAAAACGGCGCGCTATAGTATGCCGTACGATATGGGCTATAGCCCATGGTCCAAAATGATGAGAAACGAGGCTAACTTTTTTTTTCAAAATTTCAAAAAACATGGGCTATAACCCATCGTTTTTGTCATTTCGTCATTTTTTTAAAATCCTCAAAAATGATGAAAAACGGCGCGCTATAGTATGCCGTACGATATGGGCTATAGCCCATGGTCCAAAATGATGAGAAACGAGGCTAACTTTTTTTTTCAAAATTTCAAAAAACATGGGCTATAACCCATCGTTTTTGTCATTTCGTCATTTTTTTAAAATCCTCAAAAATGATGAAAAACGGCGCGCTATAGTATGCCGTACGATATGGGCTATAGCCCATGGTCCAAAATGATGAGAAACGAGGCTAACTTTTTTTTTCAAAATTTCAAAAAACATGGGCTATAACCCATCGTTTTTGTCATTTCGTCATTTTTTTCAAATCCTCAAAAATGATGAAAAACGGCGCGCTATAGTATGCCGTACGATATGGGCTATAGCCCATGGTCCAAAATGATGAGAAACGAGGCTAACTTTTTTTTTCAAAATTTCAAAAAACATGGGCTATAACCCATCGTTTTTGTCATTTCGTCATTTTTTTAAAATCCTCAAAAATGATGAAAAACGGCGCGCTATAGTATGCCGTACGATATGGGCTATAGCCCATGGTCCAAAATGATGAGAAACGAGGCTAACTTTTTTTTCAAAATTTAAAAAAACATGGGCTATAACCCATCGTTTTTGTCATTTCGTCATTTTTTTAGAATCCTCAAAAATGATGAAAAACGGCGCGCTATAGTATGCCGTACGATATGGGCTATAGCCCATGGTCCAAAATGATGAGAAACGAGGCTAACTTTTTTTTTCAAAATTTCAAAAAACATGGGCTATAACCCATCGTTTTTGTCATTTCGTCATTTTTTTCAAATCCTCAAAAATGATGAAAAACGGCGCGCTATAGTATGCCGTACGATATGGGCTATAGCCCATGGTCCAAAATGATGAGAAACGAGGCTAACTTTTTTTTTCAAAATTTCAAAAAACATGGGCTATAACCCATCGTTTTTGTCATTTCGTCATTTTTTTCAAATCCTCAAAAATGATGAAAAACGGCGCGCTATAGTATGCCGTACGATATGGGCTATAGCCCATGGTCCAAAATGATGAGAAACGAGGCTAACTTTTTTTTTCAAAATTTCAAAAAACATGGGCTATAACCCATCGTTTTTGTCATTTCGTCATTTTTTTTTGATGAAAAACGGCGCGCTATAGTATGCCGTACGATATGGGCTATAGCCCATGGTCCAAAATGATGAGAAACGAGGCTAACTTTTTTTTCCAAAATTTCAAAAAACATGGGCTATAACCCATCGTTTTTGTCATTTCGTCATTTTTTTCAAATCCTCAAAAATGATGAAAAACGGCGCACTATAGTATGCCGTACGATATGGGCTATAGCCCATGGTCCAAAATGATGAGAAACGAGGCTAACTTTTTTTTCCAAAATTTCAAAAAACATGGGCTATAACCCATCGTTTTTGTCATTTCGTCATTTTTTTCAAATCCTCAAAAATGATGAAAAACGGCGCGCTATAGTATGCCGTACGATATGGGCTATAGCCCATGGTCCAAAATGATGAGAAACGAGGCTAACTTTTTTTTCCAAATTTCAAAAAACATGGGCTATAACCCATCGTTTTTGACATTTCGTCATTTTTTTCAAATCCTCAAAAATGATGAAAAACGCGCGCTATAGTATGCCGTACGATATGGGCTATAGCCCATGGTCCAAAATGATGAGAAACGAGGCTAACTTTTTTTTCCAAAATTTCAAAAAACATGGGCTATAACCCATCGTTTTTGTCATTTCGTCATTTTTTTCAAATCCTCAAAAATGATGAAAAACGGCGCGCTATAGTATGCCGTACGATATGGGCTATAGCCCATGGTCCAAAATGATGAGAAACGAGGCTAAACTTTTTTTTCCAAAATTTCAAAAAACATGGGCTATAACCCATCGTTTTGTCATTTCGTCATTTTTTTCAAATCCTCAAAAATGATGAAAAACGACGCGCTATAGTATGCCGTACGATATGGGCTATAGCCCATGGTCCAAATGATGAGAAACGAGGCTAACTTTTTTTTCCAAAATTTCAAAAACATGGCTATACCCATCGTTTTTGTCATTTCGTCATTTTTTTCAAATCCTCAAAAATGATGAAACGGCGCGCTATAGTATGCCGTACGATATGGCTTAGCCCATGGTCCAAAATGATGAGAAACGGGCTAACCTTTTTTTCCAAAATTTCAAAAAACATGGCTATAACCCATCGTTTTGTCATTTCGTCATTTTTCAAATCCTCAAAAATGATGAAAAACGGCGCGCTATAGTATGCCGTCGCTATAGTATGCCGTACGATATGGGCTATAGCCCATGGTCCAAAATGATGAGAAACGAGGCTAATTTTTTTTTTCAAAATTTCAAAAAACATGGGCTATAACCCATCGTTTTTGTCATTTCGTCATTTTTTTCAAATCT
Organism: Protomyctophum bolini; assembly: GCF_963924005.1. Lineage (NCBI taxonomy): Eukaryota > Metazoa > Chordata > Actinopteri > Myctophiformes > Myctophidae > Protomyctophum > Protomyctophum bolini. The sequence continues at coordinate 22,417,370 of NC_137864.1, forward strand.
TCAAAAATGATGAAAAACGGCGCGCTATAGTATGCCGTACGATATGGGCTATAGCCCATGGTCCAAAATGATGAGAAACGAGGCTAACTTTTTTTTTCAAAATTTCAAAAAACATGGGCTATAACCCATCGTTTTTGTCATTTCGTCATTTTTTTCAAATCTTCAAAAATGATGAAAAACGGCGCGCTATAGTATGCCGTACGATATGGGCTATAGCTCATGGTCCAAAATGATGAGAAACGAGGCGAACTTTTTTTTTCAAAATTTCAAAAAACATGGGCTATAACCCATCGTTTTTGTCATTTCGTCATTTTTTTCAAATCTTCAAAAATGATGAAAAACGGCGCGCTATAGTATGCCGTACGATATGGGCTATAGCCCATGGTCCAAAATGATGAGAAACGAGGCTAACTTTTTTTTTCAAAATTTCAAAAAACATGGGCTATAACCCATCGTTTTTGTCATTTCGTCATTTTTTCAAATCTTCAAAAATGATGAAAAACGGCGCGCTATAGTATGCCGTACGATATGGGCTATAGCCCATGGTCCAAAATGATGAGAAACGAGGCTAACTTTTTTTTTCAAAATTTCAAAAAACATGGGCTATAACCCATCGTTTTTGTCATTTCGTCATTTTTTTCAAATCTTCAAAAATGATGAAAAACGGCGCGCTATAGTATGCCGTACGATATGGGCTATAGCCCATGGTCCAAAATGATGAGAAACGAGGCTAACTTTTTTTTTCAAAATTTCAAAAAACATGGGCTATAACCCATCGTTTTTGTCATTTCGTCATTTTTTTCAAATCTTCAAAAATGATGAAAAACGGCGCGCTATAGTATGCCGTACGATATGGGCTATAGCCCATGGTCCAAAATGATGAGAAACGAGGCTAACTTTTTTTTCCAAAATTTCAAAAAACATGGGCTATAACCCATCGTTTTTGTCATTTCGTCATTTTTTTTAAAATCTTCAAAAATGATGAAAAACGGCGCGCTATAGTATGCCGTACGATATGGGCTATAGCCCATGGTCCAAAATGATGAGAAACGAGGCTATTTTTTTTTTTCAAAATTTCAAAAAACATGGGCTATAACCCATCGTTTTTGTCATTTCGTCATTTTTTTCAAATCTTCAAAAATTATGAAAAACGGCGCGCTATAGTATGCCGTACGATATGGGCTATAGCCCATGGTCCAAAATGATGAGAAACGAGGCTAACTTTTTTTTTCAAAATTTCAAAAAACATGGGCTATAACCCATCGTTTTTGTCATTTCGTCATTTTTTTCAAATCTTCAAAAATGATGAAAAACGGCGCACTATAGTATGCCGTACGATATGGGCTATAGCCCATGGTCCAAAATGATGAGAAACGAGGCTAACTTTTTTTTTCAAAATTTCAAAAAACATGGGCTATAACCCATCGTTTTTGTCATTTCGTCATTTTTTTCAAATCTTCAAAAATGATGAAAAACGGCGCGCTATAGTATGCCGTACGATATGGGCTATAGCCCATGGTCCAAAATGATGAGAAACGAGGCTAACTTTTTTTTTCAAAATTTCAAAAAACATGGGCTATAACCCATCGTTTTTGTCATTTCGTCATTTTTTTCAAATCTTCAAAAATGATGAAAAACGGCGCACTATAGTATGCCGTACGATATGGGCTATAGCCCATGGTCCAAAATGATGAGAAACGAGGCTAACTTTTTTTTTCAAAATTTCAAAAAACATGGGCTATAACCCATCGTTTTTGTCATTTCGTCATTTTTTCAAATCTTCAAAAATGCTGAAAAACGGCGCGCTATACTATGCCGTACGATATGGGCTATAGCCCATGGTCCAAAATGATGAGAAACGAGGCTAACTTTTTTTTTCAAAATTTCAAAAAACATGGGCTATAACCCATCGTTTTTGTCATTTCGTCATTTTTTTCAAATCTTCAAAAATGATGAAAAACGGCGCGCTATAGTATACCGTACGATATGGGCTATAGCTCATGGTCCAAAATGATGAGAAACGAGGCGAACTTTTTTTTTCAAAATTTCAAAAAACATGGGCTATAACCCATCGTTTTTGTCATTTCGTAATTTTTTTCAAATCTTCAAAAATGATGAAAAACGGCGCGCTATAGTATGCCGTACGATATGGGCTATAGCCCATGGTCCAAAATGATGAGAAACGAGGCTAACTTTTTTTTTCAAAATTTCAAAAAACATGGGCTATAACCCATCGTTTTTGTCATTTCGTCATTTTTTTCAAATCTTCAAAAATGATGAAAAACGGCGCGCTATAGTATGCCGTACGATATGGGCTATAGCCCATGGTCCAAAATGATGAGAAACGAGGCAAACTTTTTTTTTCAAAATTTCAAAAAACATGGGCTATAACCCATCGTTTTTGTCATTTCGTCATTTTTTTCAAATCTTCAAAAATGATGAAAAACGGCGCGCTATAGTATGCCGTACGATATGGGCTATAGCCCATGGTCCAAAATGATGAGAAACGAGGCTAACTTTTTTTTTCAAAATTTCAAAAAACATGGGCTATAACCCATCGTTTTTGTCATTTCGTCATTTTTTTCAAATCTTCAAAAATGATGAAAAACAGCGCGCTATAGTATGCCGTACGATATGGGCTATAGCCCATGGTCCAAAATGATGAGAAACGAGGCAAACTTTTTTTTTCAAAATTTCAAAAAACATGGGCTATAACCCATCGTTTTTGTCATTTCGTCATTTTTTTCAAATCTTCAAAAATGATGAAAAACGGCGCGCTATAGTATGCCGTACGATATGGGCTATAGCCCATGGTCCAAAATGATGAGAAACGAGGCTAACTTTTTTTTTCAAAATTTCAAAAAACATGGGCTATAACCCATCGTTTTTGTCATTTCGTCATTTTTTTCAAATCTTCAAAAATGATGAAAAACGGCGCGCTATAGTATGCCGTACGATATGGGCTATAGCCCATGGTCCAAAATGATGAGAAACGAGGCTAACTTTTTTTTTCAAAATTTCAAAAAACATGGGCTATAACCCATCGTTTTTGTCATTTCGTCATTTTTTTTAAATCTTCAAAAATGATGAAAAACGGCGCGCTATAGTATGCCGTACGATATGGGCTATAGCCCATGGTCCAAAATGATGAGAAACGAGGCTAACTTTTTTTTTCAAAATTTCAAAAAACATGGGCTATAACCCATCGTTTTTGTCATTTCGTCATTTTTTTCAAATCTTCAAAAATGATGAAAAACGGCGCGCTATAGTATGCCGTACGATATGGGCTATAGCCCATGGTCCAAAATGATGAGAAACGAGGCTAACTTTTTTTTTCAAAATTTCAAAAAACATGGGCTATAACCCATCGTTTTTGTCATTTCGTCATTTTTTTCAAATCTTCAAAAATGATGAAAAACGGCGCGCTATAGTATACCGTACGATATGGGCTATAGCTCATGGTCCAAAATGATGAGAAACGAGGCGAACTTTTTTTTTCAAAATTTCAAAAAACATGGGCTATAACCCATCGTTTTTGTCATTTCGTAATTTTTTTCAAATCTTCAAAAATGATGAAAAACGGCGCGCTATAGTATGCCGTACGATATGGGCTATAGCCCATGGTCCAAAATGATGAGAAACGAGGCTAACTTTTTTTTTCAAAATTTCAAAAAACATGGGCTATAACCCATCGTTTTTGTCATTTGGTCATTTTTTTCAAATCTTCAAAAATGATGAAAAACGGCGCGCTATAGTATGCCGTACGATATGGGCTATAGCCCATGGTCCAAAATGATGAGAAACGAGGCAAACTTTTTTTTTCAAAATTTCAAAAAACATGGGCTATAACCCATCGTTTTTGTCATTTCGTCATTTTTTTCAAATCTTCAAAAATGATGAAAAACGGCGCGCTATAGTATGCCGTACGATATGGGCTATAGCCCATGGTCCAAAATGATGAGAAACGAGGCTAACTTTTTTTTTCAAAATTTCAAAAAACATGGGCTATAACCCATCGTTTTTGTCATTTCGTCATTTTTTTCAAATCTTCAAAAATGATGAAAAACAGCGCGCTATAGTATGCCGTACGATATGGGCTATAGCCCATGGTCCAAAATGATGAGAAACGAGGCAAACTTTTTTTTTCAAAATTTCAAAAAACATGGGCTATAACCCATCGTTTTTGTCATTTCGTCATTTTTTTCAAATCTTCAAAAATGATGAAAAACGGCGCGCTATAGTATGCCGTACGATATGGGCTATAGCCCATGGTCCAAAATGATGAGAAACGAGGCTAACTTTTTTTTTCAAAATTTCAAAAAACATGGGCTATAACCCATCGTTTTTGTCATTTCGTCATTTTTTTCAAATCTTCAAAAATGATGAAAAACGGCGCGCTATAGTATGCCGTACGATATGGGCTATAGCCCATGGTCCAAAATGATGAGAAACGAGGCTAACTTTTTTTTTCAAAATTTCAAAAAACATGGGCTATAACCCATCGTTTTTGTCATTTCGTAATTTTTTTTAAATCTTCAAAAATGATGAAAAACGGCGCGCTATAGTATGCCGTACGATATGGGCTATAGCCCATGGTCCAAAATGATGAGAAACGAGGCTAACTTTTTTTTTCAAAATTTCAAAAAACATGGGCTATAACCCATCGTTTTTGTCATTTCGTCATTTTTTTCAAATCTTCAAAAATGATGAAAAACGGCGCGCTATAGTATGCCGTACGATATGGGCTATAGCCCATGGTCCAAAATGATGAGAAACGAGGCTAACTTTTTTTTTCAAAATTTCAAAAAACATGGGCTATAACCCATCGTTTTTGTCATTTCGTCATTTTTTTAAAATCTTCAAAAATGATGAAAAACGGCGCGCTATAGTATGCCGTACGATATGGGCTATAGCCCATGGTCCAAAATGATGAGAAACGAGGCTAATTTTTTTTTTCAAAATTTCAAAAAACATGGGCTATAACCCATCGTTTTTGTCATTTCGTCATTTTTTTTCAAATCTTCAAAAATGATGAAAAACGGCGCGCTATAGTATGCCGTACGATATGGGCTATAGCCCATGGTCCAAAATGATGAGAAACGAGGCTAACTTTTTTTTTCAAAATTTCAAAAAACATGGGCTATAACCCATCGTTTTTGTCATTTCGTCATTTTTTTTAAATCTTCAAAAATGATGAAAAACGGCGCGCTATAGTATGCCGTACGATATGGACTATATGAAGATTTGATAAAAATGACGAAATGACAAAAACGATGGGTTATAGCCCATGTTTTTTGAAATTTTGAAAAAAAAAGTTAGCCTCGTTTCTCATCATTTTGGACCATGGGCTATAGCCCATATCGTACGGCATACTATAGCGCGCCGTTTTTCATCATTTTTGAAGATTTGAAAAAAATGACGAAATGACAAAAACGATGGGTTATAGCCCATGTTTTTTGAAATTTTGAAAAAAAAAAAGTTAGCCTCGTTTCTCATCATTTTGGACCATGGGCTATAGCCCATATCGTACGGCATACTATAGCGCGCCGTTTTTCATCATTTTTGAAGATTTGAAAAAAATGACGAAATGACAAAAACGATGGGTTATAGCCCATGTTTTTTGAAATTTTGAAAAAAAAAGTTAGCCTCGTTTCTCATCATTTTGGACCATGGGCTATAGCCCATATCGTACGGCATACTATAGCGCGCCGTTTTTCATCATTTTTGAAGATTTGAAAAAAATGACGAAATGACAAAAACGATGGGTTATAGCCCATGTTTTTTGAAATTTTGAAAAAAAAAGTTAGCCTCGTTTCTCATCATTTTGGACCATGGGCTATAGCCCATATCGTACGGCATACTATAGCGCGCCGTTTTTCATCATTTTTGAAGATTTGAAAAAAATGACGAAATGACAAAAACGATGGGTTATAGCCCATGTTTTTTGAAATTTTGAAAAAAAAAGTTAGCCTCGTTTCTCATCATTTTGGACCATGGGCTATAGCCCATATTGTACAGCATACTATAGCGCGCCGTTTTTCATCATTTTTGAAGATTTGAAAAAAATGACGAAATGACAAAAACGATGGGTTATAGCCCATGTTTTTTGAAATTTTGAAAAAAAAAGTTAGCCTCGTTTCTCATCATTTTGGACCATGGGCTATAGCCCATATCGTACGGCATACTATAGCGCGCCGTTTTTCATCATTTTTGAAGATTTGAAAAAAATGATGAAATGACAAAAACGATGGCCCATGTTTTTTGAAATTTTGAAAAAAAAAGTTAGCCTCGTTTCTCATCATTTTGGACCATGGGCTATAGCCCATATCGTACGGCATACTATAGCGCGCCGTTTTTCATCATTTTTGAAGATTTAAAAAAAATGACGAAATGACAAAAACGATGGGTTATAGCCCATGTTTTTTGAAATTTTGAAAAAAAAAGTTAGCCTCGTTTCTCATCATTTTGGACCATGGGCTATAGCCCATATCGTACGGCATACTATAGCGCGCCGTTTTTCATCATTTTTGAAGATTTTAAAAAAAATGACGAAATGACAAAAACGATGGGTTATAGCCCATGTTTTTTGAAATTTTGAAAAAAAAAGTTAGCCTCGTTTCTCATCATTTTGGACCATGGGCTATAGCCCATATCGTACGGCATACTATAGCGCGCCGTTTTTCATCATTTTTGAAGATTTGAAAAAAATGACGAAATGACAAAAACGATGGGTTATAGCCCATGTTTTTTGAAATTTTGAAAAAAAAAGTTAGCCTCGTTTCTCATCATTTTGGACCATGGGCTATAGCCCATATCGTACGGAATACTATAGCGCTCCGTTTTTCATCATTTTTGAAGATTTGAAAAAAATGACGAAATGACAAAAACGATGGGTTATAGCCCATGTTTTTTGAAATTTTGGAAAAAAAAGTTAGCCTCGTTTCTCATCATTTGGGCTCATCAATGATGAGAAACGAGGCTAACTTTTTTTTTCAAAATTTCAAAAAACATGGGCTATAACCCATCGTTTTTGTCATTTCGTCATTTTTATCAAATCTTCATATAGTCCATATCGTACGGCATACTATAGCGCGCCGTTTTTCATCATTTTTGAAGATTTAAAAAAAATGACGAAATGACAAAAACGATGGGTTATAGCCCATGTTTTTTGAAATTTTGAAAAAAAAAGTTAGCCTCGTTTCTCATCATTTTGGACCATGGGCTATAGCCCATATCGTACGGCATACTATAGCGCGCCGTTTTTCATCATTTTTGAAGATTTAAAAAAAAATGACGAAATGACAAAAACGATGGGTTATAGCCCATGTTTTTTGAAATTTTGAAAAAAAAAGTTAGCCTCGTTTCTCATCATTTTGGACCATGGGCTATAGCCCATATCGTACGGCATACTATAGCGCGCCGTTTTTCATCATTTTTGAAGATTTGAAAAAAATGACGAAATGACAAAAACGATGGGTTATAGCCCATGTTTTTTGAAATTTTGAAAAAAAAAGTTAGCCTCGTTTCTCATCATTTTGGACCATGGGCTATAGCCCATATCGTACGGCATACTATAGCGCGCCGTTTTTCATCATTTTTGAAGATTTGAAAAAAATGACGAAATGACAAAAACGATGGGTTATAGCCCATGTTTTTTGAAATTTTGAAAAAAAAAGTTAGCCTCGTTTCTCATCATTTTGGACCATGGGCTATAGCCCATATTGTACAGCATACTATAGCGCGCCGTTTTTCATCATTTTTGAAGATTTGAAAAAAATGACGAAATGACAAAAACGATGGGTTATAGCCCATGTTTTTTGAAATTTTGAAAAAAAAAGTTAGCCTCGTTTCTCATCATTTTGGACCATGGGCTATAGCCCATATCGTACGGCATACTATAGCGCGCCGTTTTTCATCATTTTTGAAGATTTGAAAAAAATGATGAAATGACAAAAACGATGGGTTATAGCCCATGTTTTTTGAAATTTTGAAAAAAAAAGTTAGCCTCGTTTCTCATCATTTTGGACCATGGGCTATAGCCCATATCGTACGGCATACTATAGCGCGCCGTTTTTCATCATTTTTGAAGATTTGAAAAAAATGACGAAATGACAAAAACGATGGGTTATAGCCCATGTTTTTTGAAATTTTGAAAAAAAAAGTTAGCCTCGTTTCTCATCATTTTGGACCATGGGCTATAGCCCATATTGTACAGCATACTATAGCGCGCCGTTTTTCATCATTTTTGAAGATTTGAAAAAAATGACGAAATGACAAAAACGATGGGTTATAGCCCATGTTTTTTGAAATTTTGAAAAAAAAAGTTAGCCTCGTTTCTCATCATTTTGGACCATGGGCTATAGCCCATATTGTACAGCATACTATAGCGCGCCGTTTTTCATCATTTTTGAAGATTTGAAAAAAATGACGAAATGACAAAAACGATGGGTTATAGCCCATGTTTTTTGAAATTTTGAAAAAAAAAGTTAGCCTCGTTTCTCATCATTTTGGACCATGGGCTATAGCCCATATCGTACGGCATACTATAGCGCGCCGTTTTTCATCATTTTTGAAGATTTGAAAAAAATGATGAAATGACAAAAACGATGGGTTATAGCCCATGTTTTTTGAAATTTTGAAAAAAAAAGTTAGCCTCGTTTCTCATCATTTTGGACCATGGGCTATAGCCCATATCGTACGGCATACTATAGCGCGCCGTTTTTCATCATTTTTGAAGATTTGAAAAAAATGACGAAATGACAAAAACGATGGGTTATAGCCCATGTTTTTTGAAATTTTGAAAAAAAAAGTTAGCCTCGTTTCTCATCATTTTGGACCATGGGCTATAGCCCATATTGTACAGCATACTATAGCGCGCCGTTTTTCATCATTTTTGAAGATTTGAAAAAAATGACGAAATGACAAAAACGATGGGTTATAGCCCATGTTTTTTGAAATTTTGAAAAAAAAAGTTAGCCTCGTTTCTCATCATTTTGGACCATGGGCTATAGCCCATATCGTACGGCATACTATAGCGCGCCGTTTTTCATCATTTTTGAAGATTTGAAAAAAATGATGAAATGACAAAAACGATGGGTTATAGCCCATGTTTTTTGAAATTTTGAAAAAAAAAGTTAGCCTCGTTTCTCATCATTTTGGACCATGGGCTATAGCCCATATCGTACGGCATACTATAACGCGCCGTTTTTCATCATTTTTGAAGATTTGAAAAAAATGACGAAATGACAAAAACGATGGGTTATAGCCCATGTTTTTTGAAATTTTGAAAAAAAAAGTTAGCCTCGTTTCTCATCATTTTGGACCATGGGCTATAGCCCATATTGTACAGCATACTATAGCGCGCCGTTTTTCATCATTTTTGAAGATTTGAAAAAAATGACGAAATGACAAAAACGATGGGTTATAGCCCATGTTTTTTGAAATTTTGAAAAAAAAAGTTAGCCTCGTTTCTCATCATTTTGGACCATGGGCTATAGCCCATATCGTACGGCATACTATAGCGCGCCGTTTTTCATCATTTTTGAAGATTTGAAAAAAATGATGAAATGACAAAAACGATGGGTTATAGCCCATGTTTTTTGAAATTTTGAAAAAAAAAGTTAGCCTCGTTTCTCATCATTTTGGACCATGGGCTATAGCCCATATCGTACGGCATACTATAGCGCGCCGTTTTTCATCATTTTTGAAGATTTGAAAAAAATGATGAAATGACAAAAACGATGGGTTATAGCCCATGTTTTTTGAAATTTTGAAAAAAAAAGTTAGCCTCGTTTCTCATCATTTTGGACCATGGGCTATAGCCCATATCGTACGGCATACTATAGCGCGCCGTTTTTCATCATTTTTGAAGATTTAAAAAAAATGACGAAATGACAAAAACGATGGGTTATAGCCCATGTTTTTTGAAATTTTGAAAAAAAAAGTTAGCCTCGTTTCTCATCATTTTGGACCATGGGCTATAGCCCATATCGTACGGCATACTATAGCGCGCCGTTTTTCATCATTTTTGAAGATTTTTAAAAAAATGACGAAATGACAAAAACGATGGGTTATAGCCCATGTTTTTTGAAATTTTGAAAAAAAAAAGTTAGCCTCGTTTCTCATCATTTTGGACCATGGGCTATAGCCCATATCGTACGGCATACTATAGCGCGCCGTTTTTCATCATTTTTGAAGATTTGAAAAAAATGACGAAATGACAAAAACGATGGGTTATAGCCCATGTTTTTTGAAATTTTGAAAAAAAAAGTTAGCCTCGTTTCTCATCATTTTGGACCATGGGCTATAGCCCATATCGTACGGCATACTATAGCGCGCCGTTTTTCATCATTTTTGAAGATTTGAAAAAAATGACGAAATGACAAAAACGATGGGTTATAGCCCATGTTTTTTGAAATTTTGAAAAAAAAAGTTAGCCTCGTTTCTCATCATTTTGGACCATGGGCTATAGCCCATATCGTACGGCATACTATAGCGCGCCGTTTTTCATCATTTTTGAAGATTTAAAAAAAATGACGAAATGACAAAAACGATGGGTTATAGCCCATGTTTTTTGAAATTTTGAAAAAAAAAGTTAGCCTCGTTTCTCATCATTTTGGACCATGGGCTATAGCCCATATCGTACGGCATACTATAGCGCGCCGTTTTTCATCATTTTTGAAGATTTAAAAAAAATGACGAAATGACAAAAACGATGGGTTATAGCCCATGTTTTTTGAAATTTTGAAAAAAAAAGTTAGCCTCGTTTCTCATCATTTTGGACCATGGGCTATAGCCCATATCGTACGGCATACTATAGCGCGCCGTTTTTCATCATTTTTGAAGATTTGAAAAAAATGACGAAATGACAAAAACGATGGGTTATAGCCCATGTTTTTTGAAATTTTGAAAAAAAAAGTTAGCCTCGTTTCTCATCATTTTGGACCATGGGCTATAGCCCATATCGTACGGCATACTATAGCGCGCCGTTTTTCATCATTTTTGAAGATTTGAAAAAAATGACGAAATGACAAAAACGATGGGTTATAGCCCATGTTTTTTGAAATTTTGAAAAAAAAAGTTAGCCTCGTTTCACATCATTTTGGACCATGGGCTATAGCCCATATTGTACAGCATACTATAGCGCGCCGTTTTTCATCATTTTTGAAGATTTGAAAAAAATGACGAAATGACAAAAACGATGGGTTATAGCCCATGTTTTTTGAAATTTTGAAAAAAAAAGTTAGCCTCGTTTCTCATCATTTTGGACCATGGGCTATAGCCCATATCGTACGGCATACTATAGCGCGCCGTTTTTCATCATTTTTGAAGATTTGAAAAAAATGATGAAATGACAAAAACGATGGGTTATAGCCCATGTTTTTTGAAATTTTGAAAAAAAAAGTTAGCCTCGTTTCTCATCATTTTGGACCATGGGCTATAGCCCATATCGTACGGCATACTATAGCGCGCCGTTTTTCATCATTTTTGAAGATTTGAAAAAAATGACGAAATGACAAAAACGATGGGTTATAGCCCATGTTTTTTGAAATTTTGAAAAAAAAAGTTAGCCTCGTTTCTCATCATTTTGGACCATGGGCTATAGCCCATATTGTACAGCATACTATAGCGCGCCGTTTTTCATCATTTTTGAAGATTTGAAAAAAATGACGAAATGACAAAAACGATGGGTTATAGCCCATGTTTTTTGAAATTTTGAAAAAAAAAGTTAGCCTCGTTTCTCATCATTTTGGACCATGGGCTATAGCCCATATCGTACGGCATACTATAGCGCGCCGTTTTTCATCATTTTTGAAGATTTGAAAAAAATGATGAAATGATAAAAACGATGGGTTATAGCCCATGTTTTTTGAAATTTTGAAAAAAAAAGTTAGCCTCGTTTCTCATCATTTTGGACCATGGGCTATAGCCCATATCGTACGGCATACTATAGCGCGCCGTTTTTCATCATTTTTGAAGATTTAAAAAAAATGACGAAATGACAAAAACGATGGGTTATAGCCCATGTTTTTTGAAATTTTGAAAAAAAAAGTTAGCCTCGTTTCTCATCATTTTGGACCATGGGCTATAGCCCATATCGTACGGCATACTATAGCGCGCCGTTTTTCATCATTTTTGAAGATTTGAAAAAAATGATGAAATGACAAAAACGATGGGTTATAGCCCATGTTTTTTGAAATTTTGAAAAAAAAAGTTAGCCTCGTTTCTCATCATTTTGGACCATGGGCTATAGCCCATATCGTACGGCATACTATAACGCGCCGTTTTTCATCATTTTTGAAGATTTGAAAAAAATGACGAAATGACAAAAACGATGGGTTATAGCCCATGTTTTTTGAAATTTTGAAAAAAAAAGTTAGCCTCGTTTCTCATCATTTTGGACCATGGGCTATAGCCCATATTGTACAGCATACTATAGCGCGCTGTTTTTCATCATTTTTGAAGATTTGAAAAAAATGACGAAATGACAAAAACGATGGGTTATAGCCCATGTTTTTTGAAATTTTGAAAAAAAAAGTTAGCCTCGTTTCTCATCATTTTGGACCATGGGCTATAGCCCATATCGTACGGCATACTATAGCGCGCCGTTTTTCATCATTTTTGAAGATTTGAAAAAAATGATGAAATGACAAAAACGATGGGTTATAGCCCATGTTTTTTGAAATTTTGAAAAAAAAAGTTAGCCTCGTTTCTCATCATTTTGGACCATGGGCTATAGCCCATATCGTACGGCATACTATAGCGCGCCGTTTTTCATCATTTTTGAAGATTTAAAAAAAATGACGAAATGACAAAAACGATGGGTTATAGCCCATGTTTTTTGAAATTTTGAAAAAAAAAGTTAGCCTCGTTTCTCATCATTTTGGACCATGGGCTATAGCCCATATCGTACGGCATACTATAGCGCGCCGTTTTTCATCATTTTTGAAGATTTTTAAAAAAATGACGAAATGACAAAAACGATGGGTTATAGCCCATGTTTTTTGAAATTTTGAAAAAAAAAAAGTTAGCCTCGTTTCTCATCATTTTGGACCATGGGCTATAGCCCATATCGTACGGCATACTATAGCGCGCCGTTTTTCATCATTTTTGAAGATTTGAAAAAAATGACGAAATGACAAAAACGATGGGTTATAGCCCATGTTTTTTGAAATTTTGAAAAAAAAAGTTAGCCTCGTTTCTCATCATTTTGGACCATGGGCTATAGCCCATATCGTACGGCATACTATAGCGCGCCGTTTTTCATCATTTTTGAAGATTTGAAAAAAATGACGAAATGACAAAAACGATGGGTTATAGCCCATGTTTTTTGAAATTTTGAAAAAAAAAGTTAGCCTCGTTTCTCATCATTTTGGACCATGGGCTATAGCCCATATCGTACGGCATACTATAGCGCGCCGTTTTTCATCATTTTTGAAGATTTAAAAAAAATGACGAAATGACAAAAACGATGGGTTATAGCCCATGTTTTTTGAAATTTTGAAAAAAAAAGTTAGCCTCGTTTCTCATCATTTTGGACCATGGGCTATAGCCCATATCGTACGGCATACTATAGCGCGCCGTTTTTCATCATTTTTGAAGATTTAAAAAAAAATGACGAAATGACAAAAACGATGGGTTATAGCCCATGTTTTTTGAAATTTTGAAAAAAAAAGTTAGCCTCGTTTCTCATCATTTTGGACCATGGGCTATAGCCCATATCGTACGGCATACTATAGCGCGCCGTTTTTCATCATTTTTGAAGATTTGAAAAAAATGACGAAATGACAAAAACGATGGGTTATAGCCCATGTTTTTTGAAATTTTGAAAAAAAAAGTTAGCCTCGTTTCTCATCATTTTGGACCATGGGCTATAGCCCATATCGTACGGCATACTATAGCGCGCCGTTTTTCATCATTTTTGAAGATTTGAAAAAAATGACGAAATGACAAAAACGATGGGTTATAGCCCATGTTTTTTGAAATTTTGAAAAAAAAAGTTAGCCTCGTTTCTCATCATTTTGGACCATGGGCTATAGCCCATATTGTACAGCATACTATAGCGCGCCGTTTTTCATCATTTTTGAAGATTTGAAAAAAATGACGAAATGACAAAAACGATGGGTTATAGCCCATGTTTTTTGAAATTTTGAAAAAAAAAGTTAGCCTCGTTTCTCATCATTTTGGACCATGGGCTATAGCCCATATCGTACGGCATACTATAGCGCGCCGTTTTTCATCATTTTTGAAGATTTGAAAAAAATGATGAAATGACAAAAACGATGGGTTATAGCCCATGTTTTTTGAAATTTTGAAAAAAAAAGTTAGCCTCGTTTCTCATCATTTTGGACCATGGGCTATAGCCCATATCGTACGGCATACTATAGCGCGCCGTTTTTCATCATTTTTGAAGATTTGAAAAAAATGACGAAATGACAAAAACGATGGGTTATAGCCCATGTTTTTTGAAATTTTGAAAAAAAAAGTTAGCCTCGTTTCTCATCATTTTGGACCATGGGCTATAGCCCATATTGTACAGCATACTATAGCGCGCCGTTTTTCATCATTTTTGAAGATTTGAAAAAAATGACGAAATGACAAAAACGATGGGTTATAGCCCATGTTTTTTGAAATTTTGAAAAAAAAAGTTAGCCTCGTTTCTCATCATTTTGGACCATGGGCTATAGCCCATATCGTACGGCATACTATAGCGCGCCGTTTTTCATCATTTTTGAAGATTTGAAAAAAATGATGAAATGATAAAAACGATGGGTTATAGCCCATGTTTTTTGAAATTTTGAAAAAAAAAGTTAGCCTCGTTTCTCATCATTTTGGACCATGGGCTATAGCCCATATCGTACGGCATACTATAGCGCGCCGTTTTTCATCATTTTTGAAGATTTAAAAAAAATGACGAAATGACAAAAACGATGGGTTATAGCCCATGTTTTTTGAAATTTTGAAAAAAAAAGTTAGCCTCGTTTCTCATCATTTTGGACCATGGGCTATAGCCCATATCGTACGGCATACTATAGCGCGCCGTTTTTCATCATTTTTGAAGATTTAAAAAAAAATGACGAAATGACAAAAACGATGGGTTATAGCCCATGTTTTTTGAAATTTTGAAAAAAAAAAAGTTAGCCTCGTTTCTCATCATTTTGGACCATGGGCTATAGCCCATATCGTACGGCATACTATAGCGCGCCGTTTTTCATCATTTTTGAAGATTTGAAAAAAATGACGAAATGACAAAAACGATGGGTTATAGCCCATGTTTTTTGAAATTTTGAAAAAAAAAGTTAGCCTCGTTTCTCATCATTTTGGACCATGGGCTATAGCCCATATCGTACGGCATACTATAGCGCGCCGTTTTTCATCATTTTTGAAGATTTGAAAAAAATGACGAAATGACAAAAACGATGGGTTATAGCCCATGTTTTTTGAAATTTTGAAAAAAAAAGTTAGCCTCGTTTCTCATCATTTTGGACCATGGGCTATAGCCCATATCGTACGGCATACTATAGCGCGCCGTTTTTCATCATTTTTGAAGATTTGAAAAAAATGACGAAATGACAAAAACGATGGGTTATAGCCCATGTTTTTTGAAATTTTGAAAAAAAAAGTTAGCCTCGTTTCTCATCATTTTGGACCATGGGCTATAGCCCATATCGTACGGCATACTATAGCGCGCCGTTTTTTCATCATTTTTGAAGATTTGAAAAAAATGACGAAATGACAAAAACGATGGGTTATAGCCCATGTTTTTTGAAATTTTGAAAAAAAAAGTTAGCCTCGTTTCTCATCATTTTGGACCATGGGCTATAGCCCATATCGTACGGCATACTATAGCGCGCCGTTTTTCATCATTTTTGAAGATTTGAAAAAAATGATGAAATGACAAAAACGATGGGTTATAGCCCATGTTTTTTGAAAATTTGAAAAAAAAAGTTAGCCTCGTTTCTCATCATTTTGGACCATGGGCTATAGCCCATATCGTACGGCATACTATAGCGCGCCGTTTTTCATAATTTTTGAAGATTTGAAAAAAATGACGAAATGACAAAAACGATGGGTTATAGCCCATGTTTTTTGAAATTTTGAAAAAAAAAGTTAGCCTCGTTTCTCATCATTTTGGACCATGGGCTATAGCCCATATCGTACGGCATACTATAGCGCGCCGTTTTTTCATCATTTTTGAAGATTTGAAAAAAATGACGAAATGACAAAAACGATGGGTTATAGCCCATGTTTTTTGAAATTTTGAAAAAAAAAGTTAGCCTCGTTTCTCATCATTTTGGACCATGGGCTATAGCCCATATCGTACGGCATACTATAGCGCGCCGTTTTTCATAATTTTTGAAGATTTGAAAAAAATGACGAAATGACAAAAACGATGGGTTATAGCCCATGTTTTTTGAAATTTTGAAAAAAAAAAGTTAGCCTCGTTTCTCATCATTTTGGACCATGGGCTATAGCCCATATCGTACGGCATACTATAGCGCGCCGTTTTTTCATCATTTTTGAAGATTTGAAAAAAATGACGAAATGACAAAAACGATGGGTTATAGCCCATGTTTTTTGAAATTTTGAAAAAAAAAGTTAGCCTCGTTTCTCATCATTTTGGACCATGGGCTATAGCCCATATCGTACGGCATACTATAGCGCTCCGTTTTTCATCATTTTTGAAGATTTGAAAAAAATGACGAAATGACAAAAACGATGGGTTATAGCCCATGTTTTTTGAGATTTTGAAAAAAAAAGTTAGCCTCGTTTCTCATCATTTTGGACCATGGGCTATAGCCCATATCGTACGGCATACTATAGCGCGCCGTTTTTCATCATTTTTGAAGATTTGAAAAAAATGACGAAATGACAAAAACGATGGGTTATAGCCCATGTTTTTTGAA
The DNA here is from genome assembly GCF_963924005.1 of Protomyctophum bolini. Taxonomy (NCBI): domain Eukaryota; kingdom Metazoa; phylum Chordata; class Actinopteri; order Myctophiformes; family Myctophidae; genus Protomyctophum; species Protomyctophum bolini. Next base: position 22,434,277 of record NC_137864.1, read on the forward strand.
ATTTTGAAAAAAAAAGTTAGCCTCGTTTCTCATCATTTTGGACCATGGGCTATAGCCCATATCGTACGGCATACTATAGCGCGCCGTTTTTCATCATTTTTGAAGATTTTAAAAAAATGATGAAATGACAAAAACGATGGGTTATAGCCCATGTTTTTTGAAATTTTGAAAAAAAAAGTTAGCCTCGTTTCTCATCATTTTGGACCATGGGCTATAGCCCATATCGTACGGCATACTATAGCGCGCCGTTTTTCATCATTTTTGAAGATTTGAAAAAAATGACGAAATGACAAAAACGATGGGTTATAGCCCATGTTTTTTGAAATTTTGAAAAAAAAAGTTAGCCTCGTTTCTCATCATTTTGGACCATGGGCTATAGCCCATATCGTACGGCATACTATAGCGCGCCGTTTTTCATCATTTTTGAAGATTTGAAAAAAATGACGAAATGACAAAAACGATGGGTTATAGCCCATGTTTTTTGAAATTTTGAAAAAAAAAGTTAGCCTTGTTTCTCATCATTTTGGACCATGGGCTATAGCCCATATCGTACGGCATACTATAGCGCGCCGTTTTTCATCATTTTTTAAGATTTGAAAAAAATGACGAAATGACAAAAACGATGGGTTATAGCCCATGTTTTTTGAAATTTTGAAAAAAAAAGTTAGCCTCGTTTCTCATCATTTTGGACCATGGGCTATAGCCCATATCGTACGGCATACTATAGCGCGCCGCTTTTCATCATTTTTGAAGATTTTAAAAAAATGACGAAATGACAAAAACGATGGGTTATAGCCCATGTTTTTTGAAATTTTGAAAAAAAAAGTTAGCCTCGTTTCTCATCATTTTGGACCATGGGCTATAGCCCATATCGTACGGCATACTATAGCGCGCCGTTTTTCATCATTTTTGAAGATTTGAAAAAAATGACGAAATGACAAAAACGATGGGTTATAGCCCATGTTTTTTAAAATTTTGAAAAAAAAAGTTAGCCTCGTTTCTCATCATTTTGGACCATGGGCTATAGCCCATATCGTACGGCATACTATAGCGCGCCGTTTTTCATCATTTTTGAAGATTTGAAAAAAATGACGAAATGACAAAAACGATGGGTTATAGCCCATGTTTTTTGAAGTTTTGAAAAAAAAAGTTAGCCTCGTTTCTCATCATTTTGGACCATGGGCTATAGCCCATATCGTACGGCATACTATAGCGCGCCGTTTTTCATCATTTTTTAAGATTTGAAAAAAATGACGAAATGACAAAAACGATGGGTTATAGCCCATGTTTTTTGAAATTTTGAAAAAAAAAGTTAGCCTCGTTTCTCATCATTTTGGACCATGGGCTATAGCCCATATCGTACGGCATACTATAGCGCGCCGTTTTTCATCATTTTTGAAGATTTGAAAAAAATGACGAAATGACAAAAACGATGGGTTATAGCCCATGTTTTTTGAAATTTTGAAAAAAAAAGTTAGCCTCGTTTCTCATCATTTTGGACCATGGGCTATAGCCCATATCGTACGGCATACTATAGCGCGCCGTTTTTCATCATTTTTGAAGATTTGAAAAAAATGACGAAATGACAAAAACGATGGGTTATAGCCCATGTTTTTTGAAATTTTGAAAAAAAAAGTTAGCCTTGTTTCTCATCATTTTGGACCATGGGCTATAGCCCATATCGTACGGCATACTATAGCGCGCCGTTTTTCATCATTTTTGAAGATTTGAAAAAAAATGATGAAATGACAAAAACGATGGGTTATAGCCCATGTTTTTTGAAATTTTGAAAAAAAAAGTTAGCCTCGTTTCTCATCATTTTGGACCATGGGCTATAGCCCATATCGTACGGCATACTATAGCGCGCCGTTTTTCATCATTTTTGAAGATTTGAAAAAAATGACAAAATGACAAAAACGATGCGTTATAGCCCATGTTTTTTGAAATTTTGAAAAAAAAAGTTAGCCTCGTTTCTCATCATTTTGGACCATGGGCTATAGCCCATATCGTACGGCATACTATAGCGCGCCGTTTTTCATCATTTTTGAAGATTTGAAAAAAATGACGAAATGACAAAAACGATGGGTTATAGCCCATGTTTTTTGAAATTTTGAAAAAAAAAGTTAGCCTCGTTTCTCATCATTTTGGACCATGGGCTATAGCCCATATCGTACGGCATACTATAGCGCGCCGTTTTTCATCATTTTTGAAGATTTAAAAAAAATGACAAAATGACAAAAACGATGGGTTATAGCCCATGTTTTTTGAAATTTTGAAAAAAAAAGTTAGCCTCGTTTCTCATCATTTTGGACCATGGGCTATAGCCCATATCGTACGGCATACTATAGCGCGCCGTTTTTCATCATTTTTGAAAAAAATGACGAAATGACAAAAACGATGGGTTATAGCCCATGTTTTTTGAAATTTTGAAAAAAAAAGTTAGCCTCGTTTCTCATCATTTTGGACCATGGGCTATAGCCCATATCGTACGGCATACTATAGCGCGCCGTTTTTCATCATTTTTGAAGATTTAAAAAAAATGATGAAATGACAAAAACGATGGGTTATAGCCCATGTTTTTTGAAATTTTGAAAAAAAAAGTTAGCCTCGTTTCTCATCATTTTGGACCATGGGCTATAGCCCATATCGTACGGCATACTATAGCGCGCCGTTTTTCATCATTTTTGAAGATTTGAAAAAAATGATGAAATGACAAAAACGATGGGTTATAGCCCATGTTTTTTGAAATTTTGAAAAAAAAAGTTAGCCTCGTTTCTCATCATTTTGGACCATGGGCTATAGCCCATATTGTACAGCATACTATAGCGCGCCGTTTTTCATCATTTTTGAAGATTTGAAAAAAATGACGAAATGACAAAAACGATGGGTTATAGCCCATGTTTTTTGAAATTTTGAAAAAAAAAGTTAGCCTCGTTTCTCATCATTTTGGACCATGGGCTATAGCCCATATTGTACAGCATACTATAGCGCGCCGTTTTTCATCATTTTTGAAGATTTGAAAAAAATGACGAAATGACAAAAACGATGGGTTATAGCCCATGTTTTTTGAAATTTTGAAAAAAAAAGTTAGCCTCGTTTCTCATCATTTTGGACCATGGGCTATAGCCCATATCGTACGGCATACTATAGCGCGCCGTTTTTCATCATTTTTGAAGATTTGAAAAAAATGATGAAATGACAAAAACGATGGGTTATAGCCCATGTTTTTTGAAATTTTGAAAAAAAAAGTTAGCCTCGTTTCTCATCATTTTGGACCATGGGCTATAGCCCATATCGTACGGCATACTATAGCGCGCCGTTTTTCATCATTTTTGAAGATTTGAAAAAAATGACGAAATGACAAAAACGATGGGTTATAGCCCATGTTTTTTGAAATTTGGAAAAAAAAAGTTAGCCTCGTTTCTCATCATTTTGGACCATGGGCTATAGCCCATATTGTACAGCATACTATAGCGCGCCGTTTTTCATCATTTTTGAAGATTTGAAAAAAATGACGAAATGACAAAAACGATGGGTTATAGCCCATGTTTTTTGAAATTTTGAAAAAAAAAGTTAGCCTCGTTTCTCATCATTTTGGACCATGGGCTATAGCCCATATCGTACGGCATACTATAGCGCGCCGTTTTTCATCATTTTTGAAGATTTGAAAAAAATGATGAAATGACAAAAACGATGGGTTATAGCCCATGTTTTTTGAAATTTTGAAAAAAAAAGTTAGCCTCGTTTCTCATCATTTTGGACCATGGGCTATAGCCCATATCGTACGGCATACTATAACGCGCCGTTTTTCATCATTTTTGAAGATTTGAAAAAAATGACGAAATGACAAAAACGATGGGTTATAGCCCATGTTTTTTGAAATTTTGAAAAAAAAGTTAGCCTCGTTTCTCATCATTTTGGACCATGGGCTATAGCCCATATTGTACAGCATACTATAGCGCGCCGTTTTTCATCATTTTTGAAGATTTGAAAAAAATGACGAAATGACAAAAACGATGGGTTATAGCCCATGTTTTTTGAAATTTTGAAAAAAAAAGTTAGCCTCGTTTCTCATCATTTTGGACCATGGGCTATAGCCCATATCGTACGGCATACTATAGCGCGCCGTTTTTCATCATTTTTGAAGATTTGAAAAAATTGATGAAATGACAAAAACGATGGGTTATAGCCCATGTTTTTTGAAATTTTGAAAAAAAAAGTTAGCCTCGTTTCTCATCATTTTGGACCATGGGCTATAGCCCATATCGTACGGCATACTATAGCGCGCCGTTTTTCATCATTTTTGAAGATTTAAAAAAATGACGAAATGACAAAAACGATGGGTTATAGCCCATGTTTTTTGAAATTTTGAAAAAAAAAGTTAGCCTCGTTTCTCATCATTTTGGACCATGGGCTATAGCCCATATCGTACGGCATACTATAGCGCGCCGTTTTTCATCATTTTTGAAGATTTTAAAAAAAATGACGAAATGACAAAAACGATGGGTTATAGCCCATGTTTTTTGAAATTTTGAAAAAAAAAAGTTAGCCTCGTTTCTCATCATTTTGGACCATGGGCTATAGCCCATATCGTACGGCATACTATAGCGCGCCGTTTTTCATCATTTTTGAAGATTTGAAAAAAATGACGAAATGACAAAAACGATGGGTTATAGCCCATGTTTTTTGAAATTTTGAAAAAAAAAGTTAGCCTCGTTTCTCATCATTTTGGACCATGGGCTATAGCCCATATCGTACGGCATACTATAGCGCGCCGTTTTTCATCATTTTTGAAGATTTGAAAAAAATGACGAAATGACAAAAACGATGGGTTATAGCCCATGTTTTTTGAAATTTTGAAAAAAAAAGTTAGCCTCGTTTCTCATCATTTTGGACCATGGGCTATAGCCCATATCGTACGGCATACTATAGCGCGCCGTTTTTCATCATTTTTGAAGATTTAAAAAAAATGACGAAATGACAAAAACGATGGGTTATAGCCCATGTTTTTTGAAATTTTGAAAAAAAAAGTTAGCCTCGTTTCTCATCATTTTGGACCATGGGCTATAGCCCATATCGTACGGCATACTATAGCGCGCCGTTTTTCATCATTTTTGAAGATTTAAAAAAAAATGACGAAATGACAAAAACGATGGGTTATAGCCCATGTTTTTTGAAATTTTGAAAAAAAAAGTTAGCCTCGTTTCTCATCATTTTGGACCATGGGCTATAGCCCATATCGTACGGCATACTATAGCGCGCCGTTTTTCATCATTTTTGAAGATTTGAAAAAAATGACGAAATGACAAAAACGATGGGTTATAGCCCATGTTTTTTGAAATTTTGAAAAAAAAAGTTAGCCTCGTTTCTCATCATTTTGGACCATGGGCTATAGCCCATATCGTACGGCATACTATAGCGCGCCGTTTTTCATCATTTTTGAAGATTTGAAAAAAATGACGAAATGACAAAAACGATGGGTTATAGCCCATGTTTTTTGAAATTTTGAAAAAAAAAGTTAGCCTCGTTTCTCATCATTTTGGACCATGGGCTATAGCCCATATTGTACAGCATACTATAGCGCGCCGTTTTTCATCATTTTTGAAGATTTGAAAAAAATGACGAAATGACAAAAACGATGGGTTATAGCCCATGTTTTTTGAAATTTTGAAAAAAAAAGTTAGCCTCGTTTCTCATCATTTTGGACCATGGGCTATAGCCCATATCGTACGGCATACTATAGCGCGCCGTTTTTCATCATTTTTGAAGATTTGAAAAAAATGATGAAATGACAAAAACGATGGGTTATAGCCCATGTTTTTTGAAATTTTGAAAAAAAAAGTTAGCCTCGTTTCTCATCATTTTGGACCATGGGCTATAGCCCATATCGTACGGCATACTATAGCGCGCCGTTTTTCATCATTTTTGAAGATTTGAAAAAAATGACGAAATGACAAAAACGATGGGTTATAGCCCATGTTTTTTGAAATTTTGAAAAAAAAGTTAGCCTCGTTTCTCATCATTTTGGACCATGGGCTATAGCCCATATTGTACAGCATACTATAGCGCGCCGTTTTTCATCATTTTTGAAGATTTGAAAAAAATGACGAAATGACAAAAACGATGGGTTATAGCCCATGTTTTTTGAAATTTTGAAAAAAAAAGTTAGCCTCGTTTCTCATCATTTTGGACCATGGGCTATAGCCCATATCGTACGGCATACTATAGCGCGCCGTTTTTCATCATTTTTGAAGATTTGAAAAAAATGATGAAATGATAAAAACGATGGGTTATAGCCCATGTTTTTTGAAATTTTGAAAAAAAAAGTTAGCCTCGTTTCTCATCATTTTGGACCATGGGCTATAGCCCATATCGTACGGCATACTATAGCGCGCCGTTTTTCATCATTTTTGAAGATTTAAAAAAAATGACGAAATGACAAAAACGATGGGTTATAGCCCATGTTTTTTGAAATTTTGAAAAAAAAAGTTAGCCTCGTTTCTCATCATTTTGGACCATGGGCTATAGCCCATATCGTACGGCATACTATAGCGCGCCGTTTTTCATCATTTTTGAAGATTTAAAAAAAAATGACGAAATGACAAAAACGATGGGTTATAGCCCATGTTTTTTGAAATTTTGAAAAAAAAAAAGTTAGCCTCGTTTCTCATCATTTTGGACCATGGGCTATAGCCCATATCGTACGGCATACTATAGCGCGCCGTTTTTCATCATTTTTGAAGATTTGAAAAAAATGACGAAATGACAAAAACGATGGGTTATAGCCCATGTTTTTTGAAATTTTGAAAAAAAAAGTTAGCCTCGTTTCTCATCATTTTGGACCATGGGCTATAGCCCATATCGTACGGCATACTATAGCGCGCCGTTTTTCATCATTTTTGAAGATTTGAAAAAAATGACGAAATGACAAAAACGATGGGTTATAGCCCATGTTTTTTGAAATTTTGAAAAAAAAAGTTAGCCTCGTTTCTCATCATTTTGGACCATGGGCTATAGCCCATATCGTACGGCATACTATAGCGCGCCGTTTTTCATCATTTTTGAAGATTTGAAAAAAATGACGAAATGACAAAAACGATGGGTTATAGCCCATGTTTTTTGAAATTTTGAAAAAAAAAGTTAGCCTCGTTTCTCATCATTTTGGACCATGGGCTATAGCCCATATCGTACGGCATACTATAGCGCGCCGTTTTTTCATCATTTTTGAAGATTTGAAAAAAATGACGAAATGACAAAAACGATGGGTTATAGCCCATGTTTTTTGAAATTTTGAAAAAAAAAGTTAGCCTCGTTTCTCATCATTTTGGACCATGGGCTATAGCCCATATCGTACGGCATACTATAGCGCGCCGTTTTTTCATCATTTTTGAAGATTTGAAAAAAATGACGAAATGACAAAAACGATGGGTTATAGCCCATGTTTTTTGAAATTTTGAAAAAAAAAGTTAGCCTCGTTTCTCATCATTTTGGACCATGGGCTATAGCCCATATCGTACGGCATACTATAGCGCGCCGTTTTTCATAATTTTTGAAGATTTGAAAAAAATGACGAAATGACAAAAACGATGGGTTATAGCCCATGTTTTTTGAAATTTTGAAAAAAAAAAGTTAGCCTCGTTTCTCATCATTTTGGACCATGGGCTATAGCCCATATCGTACGGCATACTATAGCGCGCCGTTTTTTCATCATTTTTGAAGATTTGAAAAAAATGACGAAATGACAAAAACGATGGGTTATAGCCCATGTTTTTTGAAATTTTGAAAAAAAAAGTTAGCCTCGTTTCTCATCATTTTGGACCATGGGCTATAGCCCATATCGTACGGCATACTATAGCGCTCCGTTTTTCATCATTTTTGAAGATTTGAAAAAAATGACGAAATGACAAAAACGATGGGTTATAGCCCATGTTTTTTGAGATTTTGAAAAAAAAAGTTAGCCTCGTTTCTCATCATTTTGGACCATGGGCTATAGCCCATATCGTACGGCATACTATAGCGCGCCGTTTTTCATCATTTTTGAAGATTTGAAAAAAATGACGAAATGACAAAAACGATGGGTTATAGCCCATGTTTTTTGAAATTTTGAAAAAAAAAGTTAGCCTCGTTTCTCATCATTTTGGACCATGGGCTATAGCCCATATCGTACGGCATACTATAGCGCGCCGTTTTTCATCATTTTTGAAGATTTTAAAAAAATGATGAAATGACAAAAACGATGGGTTATAGCCCATGTTTTTTGAAATTTTGAAAAAAAAAGTTAGCCTCGTTTCTCATCATTTTGGACCATGGGCTATAGCCCATATCGTACGGCATACTATAGCGCGCCGTTTTTCATCATTTTTGAAGATTTGAAAAAAATGACGAAATGACAAAAACGATGGGTTATAGCCCATGTTTTTTGAAATTTTGAAAAAAAAAGTTAGCCTCGTTTCTCATCATTTTGGACCATGGGCTATAGCCCATATCGTACGGCATACTATAGCGCGCCGTTTTTCATCATTTTTGAAGATTTGAAAAAATGACGAAATGACAAAAACGATGGGTTATAGCCCATGTTTTTTGACATTTTGAAAAAAAAAGTTAGCCTTGTTTCTCATCATTTTGGACCATGGGCTATAGCCCATATCGTACGGCATACTATAGCGCGCCGTTTTTCATCATTTTTGAAGATTTGAAAAAAATGACGAAATGACAAAAACGATGGGTTATAGCCCATGTTTTTTGAAATTTTGAAAAAAAAAGTTAGCCTCGTTTCTCATCATTTTGGACCATGGGCTATAGCCCATATCGTACGGCATACTATAGCGCGCCGCTTTTCATCATTTTTGAAGATTTTAAAAAAATGACGAAATGACAAAAACGATGGGTTATAGCCCATGTTTTTTGAAATTTTGAAAAAAAAAGTTAGCCTCGTTTCTCATCATTTTGGACCATGGGCTATAGCCCATATCGTACGGCATACTATAGCGCGCCGTTTTTCATCATTTTTGAAGATTTGAAAAAAATGACGAAATGACAAAAACGATGGGTTATAGCCCATGTTTTTTGAAATTTTGAAAAAAAAAGTTAGCCTCGTTTCTCATCATTTTGGACCATGGGCTATAGCCCATATCGTACGGCATACTATAGCGCGCCGTTTTTCATCATTTTTGAAGATTTGAAAAAAATGACGAAATGACAAAAACGATGGGTTATAGCCCATGTTTTTTGAAATTTTGAAAAAAAAAGTTAGCCTCGTTTCTCATCATTTTGGACCATGGGCTATAGCCCATATCGTACGGCATACTATAGCGCGCCGTTTTTCATCATTTTTTAAGATTTGAAAAAAATGACGAAATGACAAAAACGATGGGTTATAGCCCATGTTTTTTGAAATTTTGAAAAAAAAAGTTAGCCTCGTTTCTCATCATTTTGGACCATGGGCTATAGCCCATATCGTACGGCATACTATAGCGCGCCGTTTTTCATCATTTTTGAAGATTTGAAAAAAATGACGAAATGACAAAAACGATGGGTTATAGCCCATGTTTTTTGAAATTTTGAAAAAAAAAGTTAGCCTCGTTTCTCATCATTTTGGACCATGGGCTATAGCCCATATCGTACGGCATACTATAGCGCGCCGTTTTTCATCATTTTTGAAGATTTGAAAAAAATGACGAAATGACAAAAACGATGGGTTATAGCCCATGTTTTTTGAAATTTTGAAAAAAAAAGTTAGCCTTGTTTCTCATCATTTTGGACCATGGGCTATAGCCCATATCGTACGGCATACTATAGCGCGCCGTTTTTCATCATTTTTGAAGATTTGAAAAAAAATGATGAAATGACAAAAACGATGGGTTATAGCCCATGTTTTTTGAAATTTTGAAAAAAAAAGTTAGCCTCGTTTCTCATCATTTTGGACCATGGGCTATAGCCCATATCGTACGGCATACTATAGCGCGCCGTTTTTCATCATTTTTGAAGATTTGAAAAAAATGACAAAATGACAAAAACGATGCGTTATAGCCCATGTTTTTTGAAATTTTGAAAAAAAAAGTTAGCCTCGTTTCTCATCATTTTGGACCATGGGCTATAGCCCATATCGTACGGCATACTATAGCGCGCCGTTTTTCATCATTTTTGAAGATTTGAAAAAAATGACGAAATGACAAAAACGATGGGTTATAGCCCATGTTTTTTGAAATTTTGAAAAAAAAAGTTAGCCTCGTTTCTCATCATTTTGGACCATGGGCTATAGCCCATATCGTACGGCATACTATAGCGCGCCGTTTTTCATCATTTTTGAAGATTTAAAAAAAATGACAAAATGACAAAAACGATGGGTTATAGCCCATGTTTTTTGAAATTTTGAAAAAAAAAGTTAGCCTCGTTTCTCATCATTTTGGACCATGGGCTATAGCCCATATCGTACGGCATACTATAGCGCGCCGTTTTTCATCATTTTTGAAAAAAATGACGAAATGACAAAAACGATGGGTTATAGCCCATGTTTTTTGAAATTTTGAAAAAAAAAGTTAGCCTCGTTTCTCATCATTTTGGACCATGGGCTATAGCCCATATCGTACGGCATACTATAGCGCGCCGTTTTTCATCATTTTTGAAGATTTAAAAAAAATGATGAAATGACAAAAACGATGGGTTATAGCCCATGTTTTTTGAAATTTTGAAAAAAAAAGTTAGCCTCGTTTCTCATCATTTTGGACCATGGGCTATAGCCCATATCGTACGGCATACTATAGCGCGCCGTTTTTCATCATTTTTGAAGATTTGAAAAAAATGACTCATCGTTTTTTTCATTTTTTCATTTTTGTCAAATCATCAAAAATGATGAAAAACGGCGCGCTATAGTATGCCGTACGATATAGGCTATAGCCCATGGTCCAAAATGATGAGAAACGAGGATAACTCAATTCCTCCGCAATACTCCGCAATTTAAAATAAAAAATAAAAAAAACGATGGGCTATAACCCATCGTTTTTCCGAAACACTCTGCATTTTTTCCGCAACACTCCGCAATTCCTCCGCAATACTCCGCATTTTTTTTTTAAATAAAAAAAACGATGGGCTATATAACCCATAGTTTCTTTTTTCAATTTAGTTTTTCCTCCGCAACACTCCGCAATTTGCTAATGTTTCTCATCCTCCGCAACAATCGATTTTCACCTTTTTTAAATCCTCAACAATGATGAAGACTATAGCGATGACCTCTGAGACCATGGACCAATGAACCATGTACAAATTGAGCAGGGCACTGCAGGGAGTTGCACCCCGTTCCGGTAAACCAAAAGTACGACACCAGTGCCTTAGTTTTTGTGTTGTCATTTACAGGTCCTTTGGTTAAAATGTAAACTTTACCTTTCAACAGTAAAGTAATATATAAAGAAGAGAAACACAAAAGTACAAAAATAACATTATCGAAATACCTGTATTTGCTTTGATTTTTTAAACTTTCTCTAACAATTTGACACTTTTGGTTGTTGAAAAACAGCTTCTAACCATTAATTGACACTTTTGGCTGTTGAAAAATAGCTTCTAACCATTATTTGACACTTTTGGTTGCCTCCTAACAGGCTCCAAAAAATACGATCACATCACCCCTATCCTGGCCACCCTACATTGGCTGCCTGTCTCATACATCTCTTCACCTATAAATGCATTTATTTTAGGTGCCCTGATTACTTAAAACAGTACCTGGCTCAGTCTACCTCATCCTATCCACTAAGACATCTTCAATACCCTTACTTTAAAATCCCCAAAATCTCCAATGTGGTTGGGCGGAGGTCTTTTTCCTACAAAGCCCCATTCGATTGGAACAACCTCCCTCTAGATCTTAGATCCATCTCATCATATAGTAGCTTCAGGACCTCCTTACATTCACATCTAGACTCAACTTGTCTTTGCTTCTAACCTGACTGTAACCTTTTATGACCCTGAAATATTTGCGCTGTGACCTTATCTACACTGTGTATTATGTGGTGGTTGGTGATTTAGGTGGAAGATGGTGAGCAAGCTATTTGTGTATATATGTATGTATTTGTTTATCTGTTTGTATCTGTGTACTGCATATTTTGTGTATTTGTGTACAGTATGCTTTTCTGTATTTTGTTTTTTATGGGTCCCTCTTGAAAATGAGATGCTGCATCTCAAGGGGCTGTCCCTTCAATAAAAATCTGAAATACAGAATACATTTCAAAATACTTGTATTCACCTTCAAAGCTAGATCCGGACTCGCTCCCTCTTACATATCTGACCTACTCGTCCCCTACAAGCCAGTCCGTGACCTACGTTCATCTGGCACGGCCCTTCTTTAAAAAAAATCAGGCCGCAAAAAAGCTGTAGGCGACCGGGCATTCGCTATCCGTGCACCGACTCTCTGGAATGCCTTGCCCCTAGAGATCAGGCTTGCCGAGTCTGTGCCCCGTTTTAAATCACTCCTTAAAACTAATTTCTACAAAGCTGAATTCAATCCCCTACCCATGTGATTTGTGATTTTTTTGATTTCTTGTTGTTATTGTCATGTATTTTCTTCTATTGTGTGCCTCCTTGCTATGTTTTTATATCTGTCTCTCTGTAAAAGCACTTTGTGACTTGTTCTTAAAAGGTGCTATACAAATAAAGCTTTATTATTATTATTATTATAGGGACCCCCTGAGCTATAGGAACCCCTGAGCTATAGGGTCTCTGAGCTCAGGGGTCAAAATATTATAAGTTACTACTACTATTGATTCTCAACCGACCGGCAGATCAGTTACTTTCTGCACCTTCATATTACCAATCCTGGACTATTCCGATTCTTTTAAAATAAAGTTCTGAAAATTTGCAAATATTAAGTCAAAAATGTTATGCTGCCAATATACTGTACAAGTGTACAAACTATTGTACTGTACATTTACTCATTCCAAGTGCTTGTACTATTGTACTGTACATTTCTTCATAAGAACATCGCACCGCTCTGGGAGAACAACCTGAGTGTTTGCATAAATGATGAAGTTAACAGAAGAACGGGATTATGCTTAATGTACCTCCTTTTAATGTACATCCATACTCAGTATGTCTGTGTTTTGACCTGTATTTAACTCTCGCTCTTAGAACGCTTGAGTAGAGATAGTTTTTACTCGATTGTAAGTCACTGTTTTATTTTCTCATGCGCTGCACAGTCTGTTGTATTATTTATTTCAACAGTGGTGGAAAGTGGCCTGATGAAGACCGGAATAGGTCGAAACATGTCTGTTTAATAAAGTTTTCCTCCTTTTTAACTATCAAGTGTGCCCGGATCTCCGCTTTATTCTATAGATGTGTTATCCCGATTGATCCCAGGAGCACCTTTTTACTATTTTTATATTTTGTATATACCTGCACACCTCCTGAGCACCTGGTTTCTTAAGTACAATTCTGAGGTGTTTGTACTTTACTTTCAGTATTTCCATTTTCCAGTACTTCTACTCCACTACATCTCAGAGGCAAATATTGCATTTTTACTCAATTCTTTTTTTTTTTTAAACATTAGATAGCAGTTACTTTGTAGATTTTCATTTCAAAGCTAAGAGCTTGTAGGTCTGCTATTTTGGAATAATCGTGAATATGTGGCGCAAATATTTCAATATATTTCAGAGTGAACGTTTTTAACTCAAATATTTGCTTCTGGGGGGTCCCTGGAACAACATAGTTTCAGATGGGGTTCGGCGGCCAAATACAGAATTCTGGGGCTCCTTGACATGAAAATGTTTGAGCACCACTGACATAGAAACATAGGGTTTTTCAGTAAACTGTCAGTATTTAGAAAGCATTTGTTGAATCGTCCTAAGGTCTAAATGGGTTAACAGCAAATAGGTGTAACTTAACAGCGTGGCAGAGAGTAAGGCAGCAAGTGAACGAGAGAGTTTAGTTTAGTTGATCATCTTCACAGTAACAAAACAGCTTATTTGTTAACACACGGTTACATAACAAAAAGGAACTGGAGGTGATCAAAAGGGGGAGAGAGAGAGAGAGAGAGAGAGAGAGAGAGAGAGAGAGAGAGAGAGAGAGATAGCCAAGGGTGGCTGGGGCTTGACTGACACGTACCTGACAGTCAGTCAGGGCTCGGAGGCCTGTTTGTTTAGGTTGGAGGCCTGTTTCAATTGAAACTGGTGAAACATAGCAAAGGTCACAGACAGACATATTGAGATGGCCAGACAGACACACGGACGGACGGACTGCCAGGGGCAAAACACAGAATCTCACACAACAAACACAACAAGGAACCTGAACCTGAAGTGCAGCTGTCACTGCAATATCATGAAAACATGCACCGTCGACACAAAAACAATCTGTGAACACTTTTTCACTTTAATATGTTGTTTGTGTCATATCACTGTCTGCACTTACTGACTTTTGTTTTTACTCATAAATCACCTACAGTATACTCCTCTCAACCTTTTTCCTGTGACTGTTTTTTGGCACTTCATAAATCAGAAACAATGCATTCTATTCCAGAATGTGGAATGTCGTTCCATTGCATGGGAGAGTGGGGTCTGACAGGGTATAAGGTTTGTACAGGATTAATTGTCTTGAGAGAAGCAACAAGAATAAATATTGTATGTGTGGAGCCCAAACACAAATCTGATTGTGGAATTAAAGTTATTTTGAGTTCGAAACTGAATAGTAAAGCAGAATGTATTTAGTTTCAGGACCTTACGTATTAAACAGTCTTAAGATTAGCAGTATCTCAACCAGATTCACCCAAGATTTACTCAGTGTTTGTGCTCAGGTGGAAAATCATGATTTGCTCGATGACTGCTCCTGTATCACGTTTAATCACATATTATTATACCAGTAGGCTACCGGTGTCCTGTGAAGGTCTTTGAAGGTAGAGTTGGAGATCCATCATTCTGGAGATCAATAATTCTGTTCAGCTGGTCGAGTCATCACTATAATGATGTCAGAACCACATTGTGATGTCAGAACAGGCCATAGCTCCATATATGGAGATCTAGGGGTTTGATGAAGTCAGATCAACATATTGAATGAATTCTGTACTGGCCATATATGGAGCATATCTTGAGTATACAGGGTTTGGTGAGGTCAGATGAGGTCAGATAAACATATGGAATTAATTCTGCATTGGCCATATGGAGCGTGTCACGAGGCGTGACGGATGGACTGACAGGAAATGCAGGTTTTCATACTAGTATAGTCATATAGTGGAAACTATTTCTTAGTAGACGGAAGGACAGGGTGCAAAGCATAATCTCTCCACGCCGTTGGCCCGGTGGAGACAATTATGTCAACCCGAGCAGCAGGTTTTATACCAGAAATACAGCGGAAAAACAAAACGCCAAAAACACCACAGCAGCACTACAGATAAATTAAAAGTCTGAACGAAATCAAGTGAAAACATTTCTCTGTGCATAGAAAGAGAACTGAAGCGGATTAATGGGGCTCAGATGCTGCAAACGGTTCATGTGATACCTGAGGCACTGACTTTTTTGTTTTTGTTTTAGCTTTTGTTTTATTGTCTTTTATGCCGTCTGAGGCTATAAGAGATTTGAGACAGCTTGAAAAAAACTCTCATGCTATCATCATCATCATCATCACACTCCACCTCGCCACTAGAAAGAACCAGAGCCAAACAAACGGGACGAAGGAACAAAAACCTTGCCTATATTATGCTCAAATTGCACCCGTTTAAACTAAGAATATATCAGTGGTTCCCAAAGTGGGGTCCGGGGACCCCCAGGGGTCCTTGAGGGAGTTCCAGGGGGTCCCCAGCTAAATGATAGTTAGGATTGGAACCAAATGCACCCTTATGGGTCTGTAACTCAGATAGTGTACACATGGAGCCAAATCGACCCTAACGGGTCCATTTGGTTCCATTTGTACACTTATATATGATATAAATTGGGGTCCAGAGATAGAAATGCCATTAAAACGGGGTCTGTTGACTAATATGCATGTCAAACAGGTTGAGAATCACTGCTAGCGACATAAAAGCCTTCTCTTATGGGGGTCCCTGGCATATCTTTTCAAATGGGTGGTCCGCAGGGCGCAGGCTAATTAGTGTCAATGTGGGGGTCCTTGACATGAAAACGTTTGGGAACCACTATATATATCGAATTGCACCATTTTAAACTACATTTTGTTATATGGAACATAACCTACAGGGAAAACATGCACATGTACATGCTACTATTTCTCTACTCATTGATTGCTCTTTCTTCATGCACTCTTTATTCTGTCCCTTTGTTTGCTGTGTTCTTGTTGTTTTCAATGTTACGCTATATCTATCTATATGCCGCTGCATTGTCTGTAAGGAAGCCAAACAAAAGACGAGTTGTACTCTCATGTAACAATAAAGTACAACCTTGAACCTTGATGAACTCTCTCTTTCACAGAGAATGGATTGGACTGCAGGGGAAGAAGTATATAGGCGCAAAGTGGAAGCTTAAATGGTTCAGCACAATCACACCTTAGTAGTGCAGGGCTCTGGATGTGTGGCCACATACACAGCCAGGGCCTGCATATCCACCAACACGCTCATGGCTCAGCCTGACTCCACTCCGCTAAAAGGCTTATATTAAACCTCCCCGGCTTTTCAAAGGTGGACCTCAAAGACTTTCACAAGCTGGGCCTGGGCATGAAGGGCAACGGCTGCATGCCTACTGAAGTAGGTTGAAAATTGCCCGCTGGGGAAAAGCGGAAAATAACATTGTAGGCCATATATTCATTGCAAGCGGTCAGTCTTTTATTGAGCAGTATTAAATCGCTTTTTAGCGTTAAGATGCAGAAGAATAGGCTCTGAGGTATAGAAAGACCCATGCAGCTTTGATAAAGTGATTTATTTATCCACTTTCTTTTTTTATTCGATTGCTTTTGCTATTAATGGCTATATATAGATTTTCACTGAAATTAGATTTGGAATACACTTTCAAAAAATATTGCTCTGGCATAATATTATCGTGAAAACGCTGCTTATAACCTTTTAGTCAAAGCAACTAATATGTTTCCAAGGGCGACATAGACTCGAGGACTTCTAAAAGCAGTCATTATCGACCACCCACCTACAATATTCCATGGAGTATTGCTCCAAGGCCGCTGTACGTGTTGCTCTCCGTGTGCAGGTGGCATAGCCTAATCCTGGGATGATGTGCTGTGCTGCTGCTGAGCCTGTGGCAGAGTCACACTGTGGGTGACACACACACTGCATGGCAGGGCCGCGCTTTGAAGAGTTTGGGGGTGAATATTTGGAGCATAATAAATGTAGCTATTGACACCCTGCAGGGTTTTTTTAATTTTCTAGTTCAAAGAACAAAGGCAATACTCATTGCAGATATAAACTAACTTAACCTGTTTAGACCTGACACCATGGATTCTACAGTTTTCTGAAAAACCTATGTTTTTATGTCGGTTCTCAAAGTTTTTCATGTCAAGGACCCCAAAAACTATACAGTATGTAATTGGGCCGCCGACCCCCATCTGAAAATATGTTGTTCCAGGACCTCCCAGAAGCAAAGATATGAGTTAAAAACGTTCGCTCTGAAAGAATATACAGTATATATATTCAAAGTTCTACAAGCTTGTAGCATGGCACTGTGCTGCGCTATGAGCTTGTAGATCTAAAAGGGGAACAAAAGGGGTTCCCGTCCTGAACGGGCTAACACACGTACACACTTCATGATTGCGAATGCCTCGAGCAGAAAAGGAAGAGTAAAGTTTTGCATACATTATGGGTTGTATTATAGCCTTAAGTTGTTGTACTAACTCCCCCCCCCCCGCCCTCGCCAACTATTGTCTGCAGCATCATCCACCGTACCGCATCCACACGACGTCGTGCATGTAAGCATTGTGTTTGCATCCCCCTGCCGCCGTGCCATCAGTCGGTCTGACTTATGCATGCGGTTCTGTCAATGTTACACATCAAAGCAATCCTGATGGGCCTCGTAGCCCCCTATCTTCATAACAACAAGGAGGATGTCGGGCTGATTAAAAAATTATATAACCTGTTTTATGAGGCAGAAAATGTCTGGAGAAACATCTGTGAAACAAGTTGTGTATTAAATATGTATGGCGCTCTGCATTCAAAATTCCTTTTTGCTGCTATGTGGATGGCAGCGCTATAAAGAGAATCCGGAGCACGGGACCCTCCAGCTAATTCAAGTCCTGCCATTCTCTATTTCTATCTGACAATGAAGACAGAGTGAGCCAACCGGCTGCTGCCTGTCCATGCACGGACGTGGTTCAGTGGCCAGATGGGAAGCACAAGGTTCCCAGTTCCATCCCTGTGTCCTCCCACACAGTTAACACGATGGGGTAAGGGTTATATCAATACCAAGCAGCCGAAGCTCAACACTAACCTTCCGTGCTGCCCAGGCTGCTAGACAGCGCCTACGTTCTTCAAGTTCAACACTAACCTTCCGTGCTGCCCAGGCTGCTAGACAGCGTCTAGCGTCTACGTTCTTCAAGTTCAACACTAACCTTCCGTGCTGCCCAAGCTGCTAGACAGCGCCTACGTTCTTCCCATCGTGAGGAACAACGCCTCCCATAAGGACCTACTCATTGTCGTTTGGTGCTTGTTTTCTCCGAAAAATACTCCAAAGTTGTTGTTTTAGTCCAAACCGCCTGGCATTCAGATGTAAACAGTGATTTCTGATCTGATAAAGGTTGCTTTACATACAAGGCGACGCATTGTGAACTAGATCTGCTATTTTCAAAAGATGTTTGAAAACTTGAAATGGCACATTCTACATAATGGATACTTTCTACTTTTGGTACTTTAAGGTGAGACACCCCAGCTGAAATCCTGATTTTTCTATTTTTTTTTCTATTTTGCTATTTTGCTTCCTAAACATGTTTTCTTTCAAACTAAAGCAAAATACACATAAAAAATACAGATTTAGATGTTTAGTTGGATAGTTTATTTTAGCCAATGACCGCTCGTTTTTCTGGGTGAAAAGCCACCATCTCTATTTTCATGATTGGTTGTTGGTACAAAGGAAGTGACCATATTTGAATCAGACCACAGTCAGCTCGAGGTCTAGACCTTTCCAATGATATATGCCATTATATGTTGTTGCCAAGGTTTGGATGAGATATTTTGTCTCAAAATAGTGGCTTCAAATAAAACGTTTTGGAATTTTACAATACAAATCTTTAAAGGCCGTTTTCTCAAAATGGGTTTTCCTCATACTTGGGACAAAGAATCTCCACTTCAGTTGAACTCACATACACCAAACGTTCCAGTCTTATTCATAACTATATTCCGCAGACATTTACACATGGATTTGTTGATATATCATTCAAAGCCTGATTTACATCACATTTTATACCAAAAAAATGTCGAAAATTGGGTTTTTTATGCCTGTTGACACTAGTGATAATTAGAGATATCAAAAATCCCACGTGTAATTTTCTTTGTCTCTAATGTGTCAACAAAATGAAATGATAATTTTGAAACTGGCTTTATCCGATCTTCAGATTTATCGGCCCGAAATGTATGTAAATTAGCGCATTTAATATGCCTAATTTGCATATTTAAACATATAAGTTTTTATGTTTTAATATAAGTTTTAATATAAGTAATCAACTGGAGAAGTTTCATTGTGATAGCTATTATTTAACTTTTTTTCCCTATTCACCTGGGGTGTCTCGCCGTACAGTTTGATGCCAAATACTTACTTTTTTCATTATGTAGATATTCCACTATTGGTTCTATTTTTAATGTATACCGGTATGCGATGTATACCATGTGCTGTTCTTGCTTACTGTAAACCACTCTGGATTAAGAGCCTCTGCTAAATGCTTAAATTGTAAAATGTAATTGAAAATGTTACATTTTGAATTCCGGACTTTTACATACATAAAGGGTAGTGGGGGGGTAGGGGGGCGGATTATGGACACAATGCCAGAGTGGAATAGATTAAAATGGATCCAACCATTTCAAAGGCTTCTTTGTAACATGTTAATGTAATGTTATAACTTTATCCTTGAGAGTTATACAACAATGAACCGTTCTATTTATCTTCATACCGTTGACTTTTCCAATCTAATCTAATGGGAATTGCATGAATTCATATCTGAACTTTCAGCATTATCATTATTCGCGCAGATATGTGCGGTTAGAATACTTATTATCCTGTGGTTTCTTCTATATATGCCGTCCAGCCCCCGTGAGGGCTCCATTATAATTCCCACAGGGTTTTGTCCCTAATACTTACCTGTAGGTTAGTGGTTTTCAAAGCTTTTCTTCATATCAATGTGCCCATTATTTATTCAGCATTTGAGCCAAATCATGGCATAAAGCTGCTGTCAGAAGTAGTTGTATGGTGGAAGGAATTTGCATAAATTGCACAAAACATAAAGGACCCAAGAGACTGGAATGTATGCTTGTTAATATTCTTATTGTTGAAGAAAACAAAAGTAAAATAAAACACAATTCAGAAGTAAAACAAAGTAAATCCAACCCAAAAGTCGAGATCAAATGTTCACTATCCTCTTAGAGGATCAGAGTAATTTCAAGGTCAGAGGGGTAATGTGAGGGCAGTGTTTGAGAGTGTATGGAGTAGTTATGGGAGTATTGTGCCCTGTGGGGTCCCCCAGGGTTCCATACTTGGTCGAATCCTCTTCTCACTCTACATGCTCCCCCTGGGCTCCCTCCCTCTATCTCTCGTTCAAGCAAGACGACCTCGGTAAACTCTCAATAGGCGGATAGGCAGAACGACTGCCTATCTGCTATCAACAACTGGATGGCACAAAACTTTCTACAGCTCAACGCAGACAAAACTGAAATCCTCATCATTGGCCCAGGCCCCAGAGGCTACTTCCCACACTATTCGACAGTCCCTTGGCCCACTGGCAGCAGATGTCAAATCAACACTCAAAAACCTGGGTGTACTTTTTGACAGTAGTATGACCCTTGAGTCCCATGTCAAAAAAGTTACCCAGGCATGCTTTTATCACTTACGCAACATTTCTAAAATAAAATCTATTCTCACTCCCACTGACCTAGAAAAAATTGCACGCATTTGTTTCATCCCTCCTTGACTATTGCAACGGACTCTATACCACTCTAAGCAGCTCCTCATTATCCAAACTTCAACTTGTACAGAACACAGCAGCCACCAACACCAACCGTCGAGCACACATCACCCCGGTCTTAGCCACACTCCATTGGCTGCCCATCAAGGCTAGAATAGATCTTAAAATCCTTTTAACTACCTTTAAAGTCCTACATGGACCCACCGTACATTTGTGAGATTCAATGTGAGATCCCTGCGATCCTCTGACAAAGGCCTCCTAATGGTTCCTGGGACTAAGCGAAAGACAAAGGGTGACCGTGCTTTTGCAGTAGTTGCACCTACTTTATGGAACGCCCTGCCTTGCACTGTAAAAAACGTTATTTGCTTGTTATACTGTCCTGTTTTAATTTTGATTGATTTTCTTGTGTTCACTGTACAGCACTTTGTAACCTTGTTAAGAAAGGTGCTTTATAAATAAAATTTACTTACTTACTACTTGTGTGTGTTTGAGTGAATCAGAGGTCCTACCGTCCAGGTAGGACAGAAAACAGGTGTCGTCTCTTATCTGGGACTGGGATTGTGTTCATCATAATTCATGGGGTTTCATGGAATAAAGGGAAAACCTGTCCTGAACACAAAAAGGCCAAATTAAATAATCAAAACAGCCGATCTACAAGCATACAAATCAAACAATCATTTACAAATGTCAAATTAAATAATCCTTTTTTCAAACTGCCATCAAATGAAAATAACCAAAACAGTTTCAAACAATAACATTTCAAACAATAAACTCACAAATTCATTTCAAGTTCTAGAGCTCATCCAGCTCATCAGTTCAGTTCTCCAGTGTAGTATGGAGGTCTAAAACCAATCATCAGTATCAGTGTTAATATAAAGTTTTGTAATGAAGCGTAAAATGGTAAAATGTTTGAAGAAGAACGGGTACAGACCTGCCAGTGATATGTCGACCCCACTGACTGAGCCAAAGTACTGTGCTTTATACTATGGTGTGGTGGAGGTGATGATTTCTGATTCCAAACTGGTGTGACGGAGTGATTGGTGTGATGAGCTGCGAACTGATGTAGATGGCACCATGACCAATACAAATACAGACATACAATTATAAACCTGGGTTACATACAGTATATGGTTCAAGATGTACATGCCGAAACGTGGCTGGTATTTATGGAGCGGCCATGAGGCCCATTTGTTTAAAAACAATACTATTTTCTTGGCCTACTGCCTGGCAGTGTGCCCATCGATCTAGTAGTTTCCGACACGCGAGCACATGTGCACCTTCTACACTATACGTGCTTGAATGTGTGCGTGGGCGCATACGCACATACTGTACGCACGCACACACAAACTATAGAGGCTCCATCAGCTTCTTTATATTATACATTAATTGCATTTCCCCGCAGGCACACGTGGACACACACACACACACACACACACACACACACACACACACACACGTAATGAACAGGGTGCAAAACATACTCTCTCTCCATGCCCTCGCGGCCCGGTGGAGACAATTATGTCAGCAGCAGCAGGTTTTATACAAAAAATACAGCGAAAAAAACGCCAAAAACAACACAGCAGCACATAAATTAAAAGTTTGAAAGAAATCAAGTTGAAAACATTTCTCTGTGCCGAGAAAGAGAACTGAAGCAGAATAATGGGACTCAGGTGCACACGGTTCGATCATGCGATACCTGAGGCACTGACTTTTTTAGTTTTGCTTCGTTTTATTGGTTTTTCAGACACAGAGAGACAGACAAATAAAATAGTTTTTCTAACATGACATTATGGACTAATAAGGTATATGCCTATATGGTATTAAACGGCAGTAAATGTTATGCTCTATACTGGAAGTGAACGACTAGAATGTTTTAATCTGGTCTGGCAGAGTTCAGCAATTCATGCAGTACGGGTCTCACATGAATTTATCTGAATTATTTCAAATAAGAGAACAGTGATTTTGGACTTGAGTCGACTCAAGTTCACATTTTAATTTACTCGTATCGCCCATAATTTATCTTTGACCATAGGGACTCTTACCCCGGCCACTGAGGCCCTCCAAGTCACGAGTCACTACAATTCAATGAAATAAATTATGCCCATATTATGAGGAGACCATTCAACAACCCTGCAAGACCATTGCATAAATTCCATTTATATTTTAATTCATTCATTTTTTTCTGTTCTTTTTTCACCTAAATATCATCATTGATGTTCATTGCAATGCCATTGGTCAAGCTGTTTGCATATAAATACCCCCCAGAGAGGCAGAAATTCACACAACTCGGTGCAATTTTGAACAATTACCTATGACCTTTGACCTTTAACCCTGATAAAAGTAAGTAAATTGCCTGTAATATATTATATATTTGTGATCATTAGTATGTCTAGAACATGTTTTATTTATTATTGTGAAAGATATCCCCAAATGTAAATTATTAATTTATTATTATTATTTTAATAATTATTATATATATATATTATTTTACACAATTTCTTCTATTCTGTATACGGAGTGAAGCTGATGCACATGCCAATATGCTCTGGCAGTGTTTTCTGTATCAAATGACAAATAATAATAATCTGATCTCGGTCTCGACTCAGAGTCAACCCGCTTCCACACTCTTGAATCTGCCCCCCTTGGACTTTAGCTGGCCACTACAACACTATACCAACACATTAAGTGTGATTTTACAAACATCTTCCTGAGTCAGTTATTCTTTTGTTTCACAATGTACTACAATATAGAGACATAACGTATTCCCAAAACTGCAGCTCTGAAGAATGTACAGTATAATAGCCTACATTCACATAATAGACATGGTATACTGTATGTATGTAATAATATTCTACTGCATCATCAAAAAAAAGTCATGTTCTGCAACCCAAAAAAGAAAGAAAAATTATAATATTCAACTACTGTAGGCCTATGTCATAAAAAGATAGCATGCGATATGATAGCGCTGCTTGTATGGGGCGGCAGTGGATCAGCGGTGCATGGAGTACGTGGCCGGATGGGAACCGCAAGGTTTCCCGTTCGATCCCTGTGTTGCCTTGGCATGGTTTCCTCCGCCATCAGTGTATGAATGTGTGTGTGTGAATGTAGGCTATAATGCACAATCTATGTAAAGCTCCTTGGATATATACATGTAGGCACTATTATATAAATGCGGCTTGTGTTTATTTCTTACTTTTCAACTCATGATATGCAAAACTGGCTCACAGCCAAGATAAGATGTCCCTGTTGCCATACCCTCTGTCGATATGTCATTTAAACAGATGCTCTGCAGTCGTCGCATATGGTTATTGGTTATGGCTGTTGAACAGATGCTCAGTAAGATCTTAATTTACAGTTTCTCGACTGTCTCCCTCCCTAACTTACTGTCTCAGATTAACCAATGTAACCTTGGGCCTGACATAATTATGTTGGCCATGTTATTATAGGCAGTGGAGTGTTGATAACCAAATGGACCTTGAGTCTTTAACTCTTGAGTATAAAATTAAACCAAATGGACCTGTAATTGTCTACTCTACACAATTAGAGAACGTAAAATAATTGTTATTTTGATCAACGTTTGCCTGTCATCTCTCCTAATGGTACCAACATCAATACATGGCATGGAATTATGGGCACAATCTTATCCAACGACAACAACAACATATTCAAAGTTTTGCGTCTGAGAGGATACATTAATGGTGGTCCGTACGTGGCTCAAATGCTGAATAAATAAACATAGACAACATCAAAGCTCAATAGCAGAATTCCTCAAACTATACAGATTTGTTTTGTTACAAAAGTGGCTCATACATGAAGCAGTAAGCAAGGCTGTGTGAACGAATTGAATATGCATGAATTTCTGATTCTGATTTAAATATCACGTTGCCACTAGTGTTTGTCATGTAACATTATGGGACTTGTATCTGTTGTATAATTATAGAACTGTACTACAAACAAGTACTCACTCTGTTTCTGATGAAATCTGAGCCCAAAATATATACAGTGTGGTTATGTAAAGAGAGCTATTAAAAGTGAAATATGCACCAGGCCAGTGTACAAGTATTGCTCCCTGATGAGAACAAGCAATCGCACACGGCCGTGATTCATGTGATCCAGCATGTTGTGTGACAAAGAACATTTCCATCTCCTCCAATTTAATTCCAAGTTGGAAATCAAAGGAGCCTCGTTGCCAGCAGCATCCAGGGTCCCTCCTCGGGATGCTGTACAACCACCATAGGATTCAAATCAGACTTTACACAACATGGAAAACACCTGGACATCTGTGACTGTCCTGGTTTTAAAGGGATGGTAACATTAAAAACAAACAAAAAAGCTTAATTGCACCCCAAAAAAACCTGTACTTTTAACATTCAGTAGACTTTCAGTGGTCTGGGGTTTTCTGGCTCAAACTGTTTTTTTTTTTTTTTTTTCCAAGATTTGTCTGTGGACTGTGACACAACGATTTTCCAGCAAATGTCACTGTTGAGGGATTTTGCCTGTTTTCATTGTAGCTCAAAAGGCTTCAGAGAACACAGAGAAAAACCCAGACCATAGAAAATCCACTGAATGTTCAAAGTTTGATGGTATTGAGGTCATAAAAATGAAAATGATCTATGTCATGAAACCTTTAAGGAAAGTAACATATCGTTGCTGTCCGGAGGAAACCTCATAACTCCAAAATTACATGAAATTACTTTGTGACTTTAGATAGTCAATTAAGAGAAGGAGAGAGGTGGTGGAGTCCAATGCATTTTTTACTACTTTCCATTGGTTCAATATTTTCGAAACAACAGACGTGAAGGGTACTGTTCAATAGCACTGATTTATGGGGGGAAAAATAAAAACCTAAATGTTTTTGTTATGAGCTGGTTTCCTCCGGACAGCAACAATATGTTATTTTCTGCATTAGTCAACTACAGCTGAGCACACTTTATGAATAGGTAGCAATTCATGTAGCATCCTGCAGGAGTCCAACCGCCCGCACTTTATCATCCACAAATAATAGTATTCAGGTGGCAGTCCCCTGGTGGGAAACTTCTGTAGACCATACATCACTGTGTTTGTGTGTGTGTGTGTGTGTGTGTGTGTGTGTGTGTGTGTGTGTGTGTGTGTTATTTTGCCTTCCGTCCTATTTTTCCAGAAATTGGCTCAGATAATAATCCACTTATTACTTAACTAAGTGTCATATACAGGAGTTGCCGTATATTTAGTAACGTAAACTTTGTGGACTGGAGAGCAAAGTCAGCGTTGCTGCGTAATTGTCAAGAGTAATGGCTGCATGTGATATTGACCAGTGTATCAATAACTATCAACAGAATATGTCATGAGTATATATGAGGGCCTCATATTTAGTCTTGAAACCAGCCTCCAGATTCCTAATCCTGCATCTCTGTAGCTGAACTAGGGAAGGTGTCAGGCCTCATTCACACCTAAAAGACACATGTCTTGTCTGTGTCTTGCGTTTTGTCCGTGTTTAATGGCCGCCCCAATGCATTTCCAATGAAAGTCACATGGTTTGACTAGCCGCAATTTGCAACTCTAGATTCAACCCATTGTAAAAAAAATCTAGAGTTGCAACAACCTCCATCCACTTCCTATTCATCTTTTTTGGTTTGTGATCTGCTTGTCTTAAATGACGTTAAACTCACCAACATTGCAGCTGCAGTCCAAGCTTGAATTATCCTCTTTCAATCTGCCGAGCTTGTTTTTCATAAAAATCCCCCGTAGACATGTTATGAGTTACTTTCTGTCCACGTCTTGTTTTACGGCACGTTGCAAAAATACAAAATGGCGGCTCGGAATGTGAACTCTTGGAATATTTTGGACAGAAAGTAACTCATAACATGTCTACGGGGGATTTTTATGAAAAACAAGCTCGGCAGATTGAAAGAGGACAATTCAAGCTTTGACTGCAGCTGCAATGTTGGTGAGTTTAACGTCATTTAAGACAAGCAGATCACAAACCAAAAAAGATGAATAGAAAGTGGATGGAGGTTGTTGCAACTCTAGATTCAACCTAGCCCCTCTCGGAACCCTCCATAAAGCTTTTATGAAATTTGGATGATCGCTTTATGTAGGGTTCCTCGACATTACAAAAATTTCTAATGCAATTGTTGGAACGCGGATATAAACAAACTCCTCGTTTAGTCTGTCTGCGCGGTATTACTACATTTTTTCCTGTTATGGTTTCCGAATGTGCGAACTATAAGTACCTATACATACCTCTGAGAATATCTCCTGTGTCGCGGAAGCCGTTAAGTATTTTTAATCCATGTTTGATTAAAAATGTCGCTTTGATTTCCTCTTGTTTATTTACCGTTTATTGTACCGCCTCCCGATGTGCGGTTGGCTTTGCCGGCTAACGTCATAGCTATAGCACCACTAGCTAGCCAGATAGGCGGTACAATGAGGTGTCAATAAACAAGGTAAACATAGATTAAAAATACTTAACGGCTTCCGCGGCACAGGAGAATTCGCAGCGGTATTTATAGGTACTTATAGTTCACACATTCAGAATAACTCAAACAAACAGAAGCCCTCAAACGGCGCCGCAACGACGTATCCGACGTATTTATGTTTATTTCTGTTCGGTACCAGGTGGCACCCGACCGTGGAATAGGACCCAATGGGGTAAAGTCTACCAAATGCCAGAACTTTAGTACCATTTGGGTTCTGCTTGTGGGGCTAGATTCAACCCATTGTAAAAAAAATCTAGAGTTGCAAATTGCGGCTAATGGTTTGACCAAACATTTTTGTTTGATGGCTGTGTTCTGCCCCCTTCCCCCAATTAAACAAAAATGTTTGGTCAAACCATGTGACTTCCATTGGAATTGCCATGGGCCGGCCATTAAAAACGGACAAGACACAAGACACGGACAAGACAAGTGTCTTTTAGGTGTGAATGAGGCCTCAGGCAGACAGGTGTCTCTTTTCCATACGGTGTCAGACATTATAACGGTTACAAAAATAACAATTAAATAAACCAATTATAGCAAAAATGAGGGAGGTGGTGGGTCAGTTCAGAATAAGAATCACTACCGGAATCAGTAAATAAGCTTAACTGTGATTTAATAAACTCAAAACAAAATAAAGTTTTCAATAACAAAATGGTTAGTGTCCTGGCACTGTCCAAAGCTAACTTAAATGTCCAAAAATAAATCCAAAATGGAACCCGGTCAATGTTGTGTAGTGGTAAGTCTCCTCTTACCACCCTTTACACCGTTACACAAAGTCCGTCCTCGATCAAAATCCAAACAAGAAGGTCTCTTAATCCAAAGGTAGAATCCAATATTAAAGGGAAAAATCCAAATGGCTGTATGGCAAGACTTGGGAAATATTCCTCTTGCCTCCTCAGTAGACGGTCTGTCTCTCTACACCTCCACTCTGGACTGACAGAGTCAATCTCTCCAGGTGGCTCAAACAATGTGATTGCCCCTCACTCCATCAGCCAGGTGAGCTGTGGGTGGGGCTGCCTGTTGCCATAGCAACACATGTATCCAACTGGTTTCTCATGGCATATAGTCCAGCAGATAACTAGAAACATTTCATAGTGCAGCGGATTAGTAGAAAATAATAAAATACATGAAAAATGGTGCATAGCAAACAAAAAATGCATGGAACCAATGTGACTCTGGGCACAGATGTAGATTATACAGGTGTCCGCCCTGACCATTTGCGTCTATTCAGTGTCCAATGCGACGTCTCCGGTGGTATAAGTACATTTACTTAAGTACTGGACTTACTGTACTTTAATTGAGTATGTCAAATTTTCAGCAGGCCCCTACTTTTTTATTCTAGTCCACTACATTTATTTGAAAACTTTAGTTACTATAGTTTCTTTGTAGATTTTTTGATTAGTATTACAAAACATACATAAACCACTTCAGCCCTATATACATTTTGGCCATTTGAAAATAGCAGATCTACAAGTTTGTGGCTTGCAGCTCTGCTATTTTCAAAAGATACATTTGAAAACTTGTGTAATGGGATAATGAGTACTTCTACTATTGGTACTTTAAGTACATTTTGATGTACTCTCTGTGGTCTGTGATGACAGGACACTGGTGGGCTCTCTGGTCTGCGATAAAGGGTCTGTAATGACAGGACACTGGTGGGCTCTCTCTGGTCTGTGATAAAGGGTCTGTGATGACAGGACACTGGTGGGCTCTCTGGTCTGTGATAAAGGGTCTGTAATGACAGGACATTGACGGGGCTCTCTGTGGTCTGTGATAAAGGGTCTGTGATGACAGGACATTGACAGGGCTCTCTGTGGTCTGTGATAAAGGGGGCCGACATGCTCTATAGCAGATCAGCATATTAACCAGGTGTCATCCTGAAACACTGACAGTATTTCTCCTCGTCAAAACGCATATGGGTTGAACAAGAGAGATTAAAATTCCTTCCTTGAGTGATTCACAGTGGAGCCACTTGTCTTTTTTTTCCCCCGTCGTACTGTGCAACAGTCCTCCACAGATATCAAATGGGTTTGCTACAAGCTACACTAGGCTTCTGCTATACTTTGCATCCAAAGAGCTTGGTCAAATATCACCTTTTTTCTGATTTACATCGTTTACTACTGTGATCGTGGAAATGTTCCGATGTGACCCACCTAGACAAACACTGTCATTGGAAGCAGGGAATCATATATAGCTTCAAATTGACACCAGTTTTGGAGATATGGCTCATAGAGTAATGTCTTGCAGATAACAGGTCTGCACGTTTGTAATGTATAACTTTAACATTACACCTATAGCTACATGTCTAAGCATTTAGTGAGTTAGCTTTGTCCTGGGCCAGGGGTGTGCAACTTTGACAATGGAGAGGGCCACTATATTTCCACACTCACTCCAGAGTGACAGCATATTACTGTCGTAGCAAAAATAGACGATCTACAAGCTCAAAATGTGTCGCGGTGCGCCACGTTTTGAGCTTGTAGATCGGCTATTTTCGCTATTAATTTAATTGAAATCTTGATTTCTTTTTTGCTATATTTCAATTGGAATCCTGAAAAGTAACATTTTAATTATTAATTATAGTTACCGTATGTTAACTTTATTAACTAAATAGAAATACATTGAACTTAAAAACAGACACTAACATTTAAATACTACTCATTAAGCTAATAATTTAGACTGAAGTAATTAAAACGGGTCATGTTTGCAAACCAATAATATATTAATAATATATATTAACCAGAGGGCAAGTAAGTGGAATTGAGGGCCGCCACTTGCCCACGTATATGTCCTAGGCTTAACAGTCTTTGTACAGTATATACTTTCTGAAACGTCAATGGGGAAAATAATGTGAATAGGCCTGCAGGAATATGTGTGTGTGTGTGTGTGTGTGTGTGTGTGTGTGTGTGTGTGTGTGTGTGTGTGTGTGTGTGTGTGTGTGTGTGTGTGTGTGTGTGTGTGTGTGTGTGTGTGTGTGTGTGTGTGTGTGTGTGTGTGTGTGTGTGTGTGTGTGTGTGTGTGTGTGTGTGTGTGTGTGTGTATGTGTGTGTGTGTGTGTGTGTGTGTGTCCAAGTCAGATATTATAGCCAGGACTTCAAACGCTCCGGTTTAATGGAAGCCATGCATGCAGGGTTCCCTCCTCTCCATGGCGGCTGGCCTTTAGTGAGTCACGTTAGATTGGCCGTGCCCATTGAGCCCTGAGTGATACGTTTCACTGCCTGCCCGCAAGATGAAAAGCTCCATTTTGGAATGTTTAGTGGCAGCGAGATGGAAACCGGCCACCAGATATTCCCTCCTTCGGTCAGAATCACTTGGCTAGACATGTGTGAAAAAGCCCGCTTCAGCCCAGCTAGAGCCTGTTATCACATGACTTCAGTGAGAAAGAGGCGGTATCAGGCACCATGGAAGACTTCAGAGGCTGTCATCACTCATTGTACTCCATTCGTTTGGCTCAGGAGGTAGAGCGGGTCGTTTCAATCATCTGTGGGTCGGCGGTTCGAATCCCGGCTCCTCCCGTCCACGTGTCAAAGCTACCTTGGGAAATAGCCGCTGAAGCCTACGTTGTCTCAAATGAGTCGGTCGGGTGTGAGCTCGCCGCCACTGGTGTGTGAATGTGGGAAGTGAGGACGCTATAGCGTTGACTGTTCGCCGCTTCACCTCCCAATGTATGAATGAACGGACCAACATTGTAAAGCGCTTTGAGTAAAGCACTCTGTGCATATAGAAAAGAGCTATAAAAATGCAATCCATTATTATTATTATTATTATCATAAACATTCTGCCGTTTTAACAGTTTTTGCAGTTCTGAGCTATCGTTTGTCAAAAGACATCTGACCTTTAGATCTCCATCCATGTTTTGGCCTTTTTTTGGCCACGTCACAGAAATTGCATTTCCATAGCAAATATAAAGGGAGAAATGGAAGTTGTATTCATATGCATGACCATGCACAAGATGGGTGTTTGCTTAAAAAAAATAAAAATAACACTTGTATGAAGTGAGGGGCGCTAATATATTAACCCATTTCGACCGAGACCGATTCTACAAAATTACTTCTAAATCATGACAGTTTTCTGAAAACCCCTACGTTTCTATGTCAGTGGTTCTCAAAGTATTTCATGTAAAGGAACCCCACAAATGGCACTCGGTGCCACGCTACGAGCTTGTAGATCTGCTATTTTTCAATAGCTAAAGCATAACATAATGCTTTTAAACACCAAAAGGGGTTCCCACCCAAAATGGCTTAAACACACACCGTCTGTGAAGCTGGTGCGCAGCGACGCGGCAACGCCTGTAAAATAGTACAGTGGCGTATCGGAGTGTCAGGCGAGGCGTGAACGCGTGCCAGCACGTAGTACATAGAATTCCACACATATGTACTTACAGGACGTTAACATCTCATTTGAGTGAATGTCAGCATTCTCTAAATCCCTGTCTCTCAGCTGGTGCGCAAATGGCTATAGGCTGTGGCAATAATTTTAAAAAGGGAGAAAAAAAAGAATGAAAAATAACTAAAATTGTTCATTTTTTGGAACCATGAACTTTAGTTCAAAATATTGAATTATGAACTATGAACTGAACTAGTTTCTTTTTAAATGTCTGAACTGTGAACTGAACTAGTTCATAAAATAAAATAACTTTCCCAAAACTGTAATGGTGATATAAAACAAACGGTGTAAACACAAACATTAAATTATCTTTATTGTTAATGGCATTTAATGTTTGTGAGGAACAAGATGACGTAAATTTTCCCTTCATTGTCAATGGTGTTTTAAAACAAATATTGAACGAAAAACTAACATTAAACCTTAGCGCCCCTCAAAAAAAGGTAATGTATTCGATTCAGACGCATACATTAGGTTTTAATTGCGGTCATCTTTCGATAATTGCCCCTGTTGAAATGTCCATCACTTTATATTGTAAAATGAGAGCCATGATACATCGTTTATTCCCTGTTACTTTGCCTCGACATGGCATTAAGTGCTCCATATTTCTGTGTTGGGTCTCAAGTGAGTGGCCGTGGGCTCTCTCTGGGACCGCATATTGAGGATATTTCAGTCATAATAGTGATGGATAGAGCTACTTAACGGCAAGGTACAGACACGTTTAATGGCCAGTCGAACATTTTAATGGATATGAGAGCACCTTGATACACTATGTCGAGCTCTCACAACACTTCATTGTGCTATACTACTATACACAGCAATTGGAATGGAATTATACAAAAACACGAAGGAAGTCTGTAGCAAATCATTATAGCATCAAAACAACAGACAGACATGAAGTGTGCGTGTGTGTGTGTGTGTGTGTGTGTGTGTGTGTGTGTGTGTGTGTGTGTGTGTGTGTGTGTGTGTGTGTGTGCGTGCGTGCGTGTGTGCGTGCATGCGTGCGTAGGGCATTCCCAGACCTGTTTTTTTTTCGCTTCTCGCCCTCAGGGTGTCTTAATGGAAATAAAAATGTATCTACAGTACAGTATAACAAAATCAAGTCAATAGTGGAGAAAATCATTGAAATATTTTCGTCTGAAATGTAGTGGTTTTGTTTTAACAAAACAAAGTCCGCCAGAAACGAGGAACACGAAGGTTTAAATTAGTACCCTAACCCGCCAAACCCGAGATTCTCGGGAATACCGTAAAAAGTACTCTCCACCACAGATATACTTTGTACCTGCAGGAACGGACGTGCAGAGTGTTAGAGCGGCAGGGGGTTGAAATCCCTTAAGTACAAAAATAGCGAAAATGGCAGATCTACAAGCGAAAATAGCTCACAACGCATTGACGAAAATGGAGCCCATGGTGTTCCAGCATACAATAAGGTCAGACTGAAGAGGTATTTTGTCCATCAGTCGACTCTGAGGCTTAATCAGGATTTTGGCCAGGACTAGACTGAGCTGTAGACATTGCTTTCTGCCCTTAACTGTATTTTCTTTTTGTGTCTTGTATTATGTCAAATGTTTGTATATGTGTTGCATACAAGGCCGCTGGGTCGCAAAACTAATTTCAGTGCAAACTGACAATAAAGTACCATATCATATCATATCATATCATATCATATCATATCATATCATATCCAATTTCTTTCACCATAGTAAAAAGCTGCATTCGTGGTCTGGAGAGGGCAGTTGTTTCACAGACGGGTAAAAAAAGGGGCAGGAGCTGAATGAAGCCCCCTTTTGATGTCTATGTGTGCACGTCCCTGTGCAGGAAGATTGATTGTGATTTTGGGCGATAGCCCCTAGCTCTCCTGCAGTGATCACAGCGGTGCTGATGCTGGGCTCTCACTGGGCTGCTCTGCGTGAAGCTGCCAGTGCACTGAGTGTACTGACCTTGCGGTGGCGGTACATGCTGTCACTATGCAGAGCCATGGTCATTATTCAATTAGACCATTTAGACCCCAGGACCATTCTACAAAATGTCTTCTGAATCCTAAAAGTAAAAAAAGAAAAAAACCTATGTTTCTGTGTCAGTGTTGCGCAACAATTTCATGTCAAGGACCCCCAGAATTATCTGTATTTGGCCGCCGACCCTCCCCCCCCCTCCCCCCCATCTGAAAATATGTAGTTCCAGTGACCTCCCAGAAGCAAACTTTTGAGTTAAAAACGTTCGCTCTGAAAGAATATATATTCATTTTTGCACCACATTTTCACAATTTTTCAAAAATAGCAGACCTACAAGCTCGTAGATCGGCACTCGGTGCCGCACTATGAGCTTGTAGATCTGCTATTTTTCAATAGCTAAAGTATAACATAATGCTTAAAACAGCAAAAGGGGTTCCCGCCCAGAATGGGTTAGACAGAATCGGGCTCGGGCTCTGATGTGACAGTGGACTGCTGTGAGAGTCTGACTGGGAATTAACTTCTGAAGTCTGTCTTGGCAATGCATGCAACGCTTTTAGCAAGATAGCAAAACAGCCTAATTAGCAGTTTTAGCCTATTGGATTACCTCAACCGGGATTTATGTGAGGTGCATAAGAAAATATATATATTCATATTTATATAGCCTTATACTGTATATATCCCCCCCCCAAAATAAACAGTACAAAAAGGCATCATCAATAAAAGAGAGAAAAAAAACATGTACAGGTGAGAAAAGAAACCCATAAAGGGTTTATACATGGTTCTCACCTAAAGCCCCAACCACACCAAAGGGTCACCATGCAACTCCTTGGGTCCGAAGTACGACCCCAATCTCCCAGGACGAAGTTCAACGTCCTTTCTATTAGTAACACCCAGCACCCAGGACTAAGATTTATCCAAAAGACAAAAGTTTATTGATATGAAAACCGATCGCATCGCTCCACAGCCTAGGAGCGCCTGTTGCGCAATACTCGATGTTGCGTAACAGTGGGACGCCATCGAATATGATCCCCCCACCCCCCTGTTTAGCCCGTCCAATTCTAAGAAAAGATCCTCCACGGTCCAGTCGCTAGTCGCGGTAGATTTACCTCCCGTTGTTCGCGATCGGCTTTAGAGTGTTTTGGCTACATTTAGCTGCTACATCCACATCTGGGTTAACATCCGGTCCGTCGGTAAAAGTGCTCCGCTGCTATAAATCGCTTGGGTGCTATGATTTAATGGATTAAATAACCCCGGGCAATCGGAAGGGTTAATGCTCTCGATCTCAACGCTTTGGTGTAGTTTGGGCCATTGAATTCCAGGTGTTGAATCACTAGGGTCAACCTTTGGTGTGGTTAGGGCTTTAGATATAGAGCATCACCAAAACTCATGTGGTTTTATTTTTTACCATTTTTATTAGGAAGAAAACCCGGACTGGATCCGTGGATCCAGATCTTCAAATAGTAAAATCAACAGGAAGTTAACATTTTTATTAAAAAATAAAACCACATGAGCTTTGGTGATGCTCTGTCTATATTGTCTGAATAAACTTTGTTTGTGTTTGTTTACGTACTAAAATAGTGACTTTGAGAGCTGTTTCAGTGTACAATGTAAGTCAATGAGGAGCATATTTTGAATTATCAATTTCTAATCACTGGAGCATTTTTTTAATTTCTTTGTCCAGTTACATCATGGCAAGGTAACTACACAACCCAAACCTAAAAAAGTTCTCTTACCCTTTAACTCTCAGACAAAGCCGGTAGGCTCCTGACAAATCATGACAATGAACACTATTTTTTGGGCCGAACAAATAAACAAACTTATTTTCTTTATAGCGTGTTCAGTTAGAAAAACACCCATTTTAAAATACCCACATTCAATACAAAATATAGGGGAACAAAATGTCCTTGAACAGTTTTCTTCTATAGCTATTGTTATTTTCAACTGGATGTTTCAATAGTCTGTTTACACTATTCAAAAGGCAAATATGAATGAGCTGCTTTAGCAGAGCATTTTGTCATTGTGAAGGGGAAAGGGGGGGGGGGGGGGGGGGGGATTGGTGCACAAATAATTAAGTGGTATTGTGTAACCAACCAGACTTTCATAGTGCAGAAATATATCTAGCCCAAAGCGAGAGAGTGTCCTGGAGCGATGCCTCCAGTCCAAACTGCACGGGCCTCGATCAGTAGTAATCCAATCAGAAATATTAAGAAGTAATGAATATTAATTACGCACTTCATTTCTGGGGAAGTCATTTGGGATTATTAATTGAGACGAGAAATGGCATTGTCTATTTCAATCCACCGATGGACAGAAATACAAAAAAGCACTGCTCTATCACAGGGGTTCTCTACCCATGGGTTGCGACCCCTCGGGGGGTCGCCAAATTATTCTGGGGGCAAAATTTTATATATAAAGGGGTGTGGTTTTGGGGGTTTTTTTTGCAACTGAATGGCTGGAAAATGGAAATGAAGAGTTTGCGAGACATGGCCAAAGCATTTCCGGGGGTCCCCAGCCAAAAACGTTGAGTACCCCTGCTCTATCACACTGGATCTACGAAAACACACCCCTGGTGTCGCACGGTGGGTAAATATAGACTCTATGGCAGACGAGCCCCTACTTCACACACACACACACACACACACCCCCTGGAAGATAACGATGAAGGTGTTAATAGTTGTAAGGACGATTACAGTCGGACATGATGATCAAAGGGGAAATCACTCTTTCACATCCCTGGTGGCTAATAGAATTCTCCTTCCGATTGGCTGAAGCTTGGGGCTCAGCAGAGGTCACTCATCTCTCTTCCCATTTCATTACAGACGACCATAAATCAGGGCCGTTTCTTCGGCCATTTTGGATGAGTACGTATACTGTCGACAACTTTATTATGACCTTGTTCAAATTTCCAGAGGAGCGAGCTATCTCTCTCTCTCTCTCTCTCTCTCCCCTCGCGCTCCATGTAATTTAAGCGGTGACAGCTTGGTCTCATTAAGGTGCCATCTGGTGAAATGTTTAAAATAAATAAATAGAGAAATCGGTTTATTTACTGCCATATCTTTCGGATAAGGGATCAAGGGTTTTCGGTTGTCGGCTACAAGTCAAGCAATGAGGCCCGTTTCCGAAAGCTGTTGTTCTGCTGATGTTCATAGCTGAGATCATTGGGTGACCCAGCAACCTCTCTTGCACTCAACACTCTCGCACTAGCACGCACATCCTGCTCTTCCCTTCTGCTCGCGGTCTATTAAACCATTCTGTACTGGGAGCCCCTTTTGGTGTTTCAAGGATTATGTTATACTTTGGCTATTTTTTTTTAATCGTGAAAATGTGCCTCAAATCTTTGAATATTATATTATTTCAGAGTGAATGTTTTTAACTAATTTCTGGCAGGGGGGGGGGGGGGGGGGGTCCTGGAACAACATATTTTCAAACGGGGTTTGGCAACCAATTACATATAATGTTGGGGGTCCTTGACATGAAATATTGATTGAACATACTGTAGGTATTTCAGAAAAAAGACATTTTAAAAAGGTCGACGTCAGGCCTATATGGGTTTAATGCCTGAAACCAGATTCTAGAAAAAATATGTTTCCTGAAACTTATTTTCATGTCAAGGAACCTGTATAGGCTATAATTTGGCCTAGACCACCATCTGCAAATAATATTTGAGTTAGACATTAATATTTGAGTTAAAAACATTCACTGCATGCGAAAGAATATAATTATATTCAAAGATTTGCACATGCACAGTTTCACAAAGAAACACAAGCTCGAGCTTGTAGATCTGCTATTTTTTCAACAGCTAAAGTTAAAAAAATATAACGGTTAATGTGGTTAAAAGCTATAAGGCGACGTGTCGTTGAGGTCCAAACGGATTAAATGCAGCTAAAAAGCAACAGGAGCTATAAAGGATCCGTCCTCGTGCTGTTGCCTTCCCCTCGGCACAGATGGCTGGGTCGGCTCCCCGGCATTCTCAGCGTCGGGAAAGGCACCTGACACCGACACACGCCTAAGGCTACGACAAATCATACCCAAGCAGCTGGCGCGCTATCCTGTTCACTGCCATATATAATATACCACTGGGACCGTCGTACAGTACTGCTAATTCATAGGTTCAGCTATAACAGCTTAGGGGAGAGATGAGGTGAAGCACATCAGAGGTGTCATATATTTTAATAGTCGAGTCAGGCGTATACGTATGTATAGGGCTGCAAATATGAACTTCACTATTAATCGAATAACCCCTGAAGCACTGTACATCTGTTGTGTTCTGTATTTTGTTTTATTCTGTACAAGTTCACAACACATTGCGGTATAGTTTTGTATACACTTGCCTCACAAAGGGATCTCTCAAATCTCAATCATACTGTATATACACACCAAGGCTAGTAGAAAAAAACTCTGTAACAGCAAAATTATGATGTAACTGTCTTGTATGAGGAAAACGGAGATAACTCGAGGTGCACCCGGACCGCTATGTGCGTGACACCTAGGTCCTCTTTATAAGTGACACCTACACAGTGTTCTTTAGATTCACACTGAAGAAGGCTCTCGGGCCGAAAGTCCTTACTGTTGTTTGCTGCTGGGGTGAAACAAAATAATCCTTCCAGGATACAACGTGTTTATACTCTGTACTGTATGTAATTCATCAAGGTACTGTTGGATGTGTGTCTTGAAGGTGAGGCTTCTGTCAAGTGTGACACCAAGGTACTTGGGATTGGGATCATGCCTGACATTGGTGCCGTCGAGGTTGATGTTGAGCGTGGTATTGGCACATCGATTGGCATACTGTCTGGCATCCCAACTCCAGAGCTCCGTCGAAACTTCTTGACCTTGAAACTGGCCTGAAAGAGTGCAGATGAGCCAACAAGCCTGACTCCCCCGCCTTCTGAACCAGAGACTCAAACGCAAACACTTCTCCACCGAGGCTAGGAGGCTCCTTACCACGAGCCCTCCACACCCTGGATGGATCCTTGATTGCTGGAACAACCAATGGTCCAAATCCACATCCACATTGAGGAAGTTCATCAACTCTCCTTCAACCAACCCTCCTGGGTGCGACTTGCCACGGAATGCCTGGGTCAACCTCAACAGACTTCTCTGTAGCTAAGACCGAACTCTACCTGCACATGATTGGAGTGTCTGCCAATGATCTGTGCGAATGAGGAAAACCACAGATTGTTGAACACATCATCGATTAATGCCCAACCTTCGAATCACCACATGGAGTCAGCGGCCTAATTTAACTGGACGATGATACCACTTCTTGGCTGATGTCCAAATTGCCTGTGTAGCCCTACACGAACGAACGATCATGGTACTTTATACAACACAGACTGACTGTATTTGACAGCAAAAAGTCCTATAGCCACCTGATTTCAATCTACATAAATTCTGCCCATGCACTCTAAAGCCCTAACCACACCAAAGGGTCACCATGCAACTCCTTGGGTCCAAACGGTTGCAAGGAGTTAACGCTAAAACCGTCTCGACCCTTTGGTGTGGTTTGGGCCATTGAATTCCATCCGTTGAATCACTATCATAACTAGTCAGATCTGGCCCAGAATAAGCCATATTATTATTATTTCAACTGGTGAAGACTGTCCTGGAAATAACATAAAGATCATCCCCATAATATGGGCTGTGATGTGGCCTAGTCCTGAACGTCACCGGAGGACTGTTTTGCAGCGATCACTCTGAGTGTACAAATGGATACCAAATGGACCCATTGTACACTCTCAGAGTCAGCATGCATGAAACGTTGAGGCCTGCAGAATAGTTTATTGTTATATTACCATATATTAACTATATGCCTGCTAAACTTGAGGTTTATGGGCAAATCTGGTGCCCATAATTGCCCGTTAACTCCTCTTTTCACGCAGTGCAACACGCATGAATCCTACAGACAGACAAAGGGAACAACAACAACAGTATACGGCGGTTTCACATTGTGTGGCTGCACAGCACTAAAAATAAATAAATAAATCACACCTGTGTGAACTGAGCGGTGCAGGCTACTCAACAACACCGCTGATGGCTCCTTCAGGCTGCACAACAGTGCCACTTTAGCTCAGCCTGCGGTATTGCAGCTGTTTGTATACTCTAAACAGATGGTCATACGGATGGACGAATAGACTGTAGACATACACACGGCCCAGTCATTGGAGCGGTTGGACATAGCCCAAGAATCTTAAGGCCAGAGGACTATAGTGTAAAAGTAAATATGGTATATTTCTATCATAATATGGGCTGTGATGTGGCCTAGTCCTGAACGTCACCGGAGGACTGTTTTGCAGCGATCACTCTGAGTGTACAAATGGATACCAAATGGACCCATTGTACACTCTCTATAATAACAGTACTTAACAATACTTTTCTATAACAATTATTGACCATATGCACACTGCGGCCATCTTGCCAGCCAGGTGGTAAATACAGTAGCTGAGGTTCCCCCATTGACAGCCCAATCATCCAAACAGATTGTAGTAAACAACGTTAAACTCACCAGCTTGAATTCACCTATAGCCGGCCTCTCCCACTTGGACACTTTCCAGCCGGGCTCATTCATTCCAATGTAAATATCATGGATTTTTAAATACTGGTTCATTTTTGGAACGAGACCTTCAAAATCTTTTCCAAATCTCTGTCAACAAGGCCTGCCGTATATGCACTGGAAAAATATGTCCGTGGCATTTCTGTTTTATCATATAGGAAAACTATTGGTGAAGAGGTTTGTCTAACCCATGTTATGCTTAGCTGTGATTGGACCATAGCAGTTTGGGGAGGGGCTCATAGGTAAATTATTTACTCTTTCTGTCAGCAAAGTGTTTGTTTCATAAAAAATCCACCGTAGACATGTTATGATCTACAGTATAGCCTACTTCCTGTCAATAAATTCCGTGCAGGTGATTTGAGTGGTGCAAACACTAAGGAACAGCAATGTCCCTATGTCCAATCCTATGTCACTATGTTTAGAGTACCAGTAGGAGCTAAAGTGGCGCTGTTGTGCTAGAAACAGAGAGAGAGAGAGATAGTGTTGCACTGTTGCCTGCTAATTACAGAGAGAGAGAGAGAGAGAGAGAGAGAGAGGGGGAGGGGAGAGGGGGAGAGAGGGAGAGGGGGAGGGAGAGAGAGAGAGGGAGAGGTGTCTGCTAAATGCTAATTCCCCCACACAGTAACTCGCCGTTTCGGACGTGGGGCGGCTCGCCGGAACCGGGCTGGCACCCTGGGCGTGTTCCTGTGGGTCTGGAAGTTCCGGGGACCCACCGGGGACCCCACTTAGAAAACAATCTGGCGTGAATGACAGTGAATGTGTTAATGAATCCTGGCGGGTTTTGGGTTAAAGAAAGACACAGAGCATTGAGGGTCAAGTTGAGGGCTTTATTAGAGAAGGGTGAATATAAAGATAAACCGTACGCAGGGATTCTAGTCTTTCAGCAAACCACAAACTACTCAAACCTCTCTGTGTCTATAATTACACTCTACATAACATTCAACCAAGGTTGCCGTCAGGTCTTTAATCTTTAAATAAATGTATTTTTTTTAAAGGCAATACAATAGACCAGTGGTTTTCAACCCTTTTCATGTCAAGGCCCATTATTCATTCAGCATTTTGAGCCACGGAACCACCATTTTGATGACATTTAGCCTCTCAGACACAACAACTTATACTTAACTTATTATCGTTGGATAAGATTCTTGATCCACATTTCCATGCTGTATTGATGTGGTATACCATTAGGAGAGATAACAGGCAAACGTCAGTCAAAATAATAATTCTTCTAACTCTTAAACGCCTAAAATGAAACCAACATTTGGTTTAATTTTACGCTCTCAAGAGTTAAAGATATAAGTCTCCAACTCGCTTACCAACTCTCCATCATTTATAGCTGGGGGACCACCTGGAACCGCCTCAAGGACCACCGGTTGAAAACCACTGCAATAGAACCATATAATTGTGCTTTGTAGGAAAACACCATATATGGCTTTATTATCATCATCATTATCATCATCATAGGAACAGGGAAACATAGTATTACTTGGATGTCGACACACTTCCAAGGTATCTTATTAAACATAACTTATTTCCTAGCTCTACAGGTTTAACATTCAAACAAAATGAAAAATATAATATCAAGAGGGAGCATACTGTACCAAATAATGGACACGGTTTCCCTTGTAGTGTAATTCCTCTACGGTGTATACCATTCACTCAGACACTTTAAGATGTGTAATACAAGCAGCCATTCAGTAGCACAGTAATGATAATAGCTAGAATATTGACTGCCACAAATTATTATTATTATAATATCACAATGGCCACTCGTCTGTCCTCTGATATGTTCCTTTTTGTTTTTATTTTATGTATTTTTATTTTTATTTTATCCCCCACCCCCCCTCCCTCCCCCCTCCCAGTCTCTCTCCCTCCCTTCTCAAAAGTAGTTTCATTTTTTTAGCTGTCTCACATTTTGGCTCTCACATGTTTTTAAGCTACAATAAGAAGAAATAAATAGTGTCAGGCATGTTTTTGCTGCATGGCTCTGCCCGTTAAGACCAGGTCTGGAGAGTTCACGGGAGCTGTTAAATATATATATATATTTATATATGTGTGGCAGTTAGCAGGTATACTGGAGGTCCTCCTGAGGTGTCACCGAGCCCAACACACGGGGCCATTGGATGGAGGCGGCGGCCGGCAGGGTTTAACACAAAGGAAAAAAGGGGGTATAGTTTTCAAAACTTTCTTTGAATTTTCGTCGTCGTGTTTTGTTTCACGTGGCGTTTTTTATTTTTAGGTTGGAGCGAGGTCAAAAACGCACACCGACATTGCGAGATGTCGGTTCGGTTGGTCGGTAAGGTCTCGGAGCGAGGTCAAAATGCACCGAGCGACGACATCTCGCAATGTCGGTCGGTCTAGGTGTGAGGTCAAAGCGTCGACCGGCATTGCGAGTTGTCAGTCGGTCTCGCGTGATGTCCGTCGGTCTCATGAGATGTCCGCCGGTCTCATGTGATGTCGGTCGGTCTCATGTGATGTCGGTCGGTCTCGTGTGATGTCGGTCGGTGTCGTGTGATGTCGGTCGTTCTCGCGGGAATGTCGGTCGATCTCGGGACCAAGGTCAAAACGCAGACCGACATTGAGAGATGTCGGTCGGTCGGTCTCGCATGAAGTCAGTCGGTCTCACAAGATGTCGGTCAGTCGCACGAGACCGACAGGTGCCGATGTCGGTTGGGGCGTTTTGACCTCGCCGTCTCTCTCTCTCTTTTTGTCCCGTTTAGAAGGAGTCCATGGCCTTGAACTCGCTGAGCGCCTGCACGGGCGAGATGTGCTTCTTCTGGGAGCCTCGGCGGACGCGCGTCTGGCACTCCTCTGGCTTCTCACGCTTCACTAGCGGCTTCTTCTCTGGCGCCTTCATCCGCCACGACACCACGGGCGAGTTGACGGCCGCCGTGCCATACACCTTCTGGTACTTGGTGGAGGCCACGTACGAGGCCTTCACCGTCAGCACCACCGCGTTCATCAGGTTCTTGGCCGCCTGGATCAGGGACGTGGCACTGTCCAGCTGATGGGGGGGGGGGGGGGGGGGGAGAGGGAGGGGCAGGGGAGAGAGAGGGAGGGGGGTGGGGGGAGACAGAGAGAGATAGAGAGAGAGGGTGGGAGGGATGTTGAGGGAGAGAGGGAGGGGAAGAGAGAGGGAGGGAGAGAGGGGGGCGGGGGAGAGGGAGAGAGAGAGAGAGAGAG
Source organism: Protomyctophum bolini (assembly GCF_963924005.1). Taxonomy (NCBI): domain Eukaryota; kingdom Metazoa; phylum Chordata; class Actinopteri; order Myctophiformes; family Myctophidae; genus Protomyctophum; species Protomyctophum bolini. The sequence goes on from NC_137864.1 coordinate 22,477,830, forward strand.
AGAGGGGGGGGGAGACAGACATCAAGGCAATGCACATTATGTGCAAATATCATGCCAAAAATAGCTGGTTTCAAAACAATGCACGCTGCCTGTTACAGCTGTAACATCTTTGCAAGAAGTGGAAATTTAAAGTTCTATGCCGAAATTAAAAAATAGCTGAGTATTTCCTTTTGGGTGAATATGTTCTCAATAAAGATACAGGTTCAAAGTTGTTAATCCATTAAACCTGGAACACATCTGTGTCGCCGTATAGAATTTATCCACTGCAACCATTATTTTAAACTTTAAAAAATTTAGAAGACATTTTGTATAGAATCTGGTGTCAGTCCTAAAGTGGTTAAGACACTCTCTGAATGTCCTTGATGTTGTCGATCGTCCTTTCACAAGCTGTTTTATTCTTTCTTTCTTTTTGAAATCCTCCTCTCCTCTCCTCTCCTCTCCTCTCCTCTCCTCTCCTCTCCTCTCCTCTCCTCTCCTCCCCGAGCTCCTGCCAAATTGGTTGAAACATCCTGGCACCTCCCTCGCTCTGTAAAATCTGCTCCCCCTCTGCCCCTAGATCTCCCACACCGCTGCGTTATGGCAGAGATCCTCCAGGCACAACATCAGTTCCAACTGCACTTTGGCAGAACGGTCGTTTTCCATGACTCCTCCAATAAGCACTTTAATTACCAGATATACATTTAAACTGCCTACCTCTTCATTTGACGTGATAACAGTAACGCAAAGAGCCTCGGCTGGTAGAAAAAGCTAAGCAATTTGATTAGTCTCACTTTGGCTGCAGGAGTATAGAGGTTTAGTGGAGAGGAGGGGAGGGGAGGGAAGAGCTGGCTTGTTCTTTTAAAACTGCTTGTTGTCACAAATCCACATACTTATAGGGGCCACACATATCGCACAATGCAGCAAGTATATAGGCACACTATACACAAACTCCTTCATGATACTTTCCCTTTCCAAGGTGTGCTGCTTCTCAAAGCTATAGACCAGGGTTCCCCAATTAATTTTCCTCAAGGGCCATCTTCTTCTTTCTTTTTTTTCGTGGGCCACAAGGGGGCCCGCGGGCCGCTAATTGGGGAACCCTGCTATAGACCCATATAGAGTATTAAAAGGATAGAGACTGAACCGGAGCGAGATCTTCAAAAGAGAGTAAATGTAGCACATTAGGCTATACTTTTATTACAAATTGTGTCAATTTGACAGAATAGAAATGGAAGGCCAAGCATTTGTCTTTATGAAATACAAATAAATATAGAGAAGCTATCAAGTGTCATTAATGTTGTTCATTTTATCAACCGGCCTCTGGCCCCTTGACATTTGTGTAATGTGGCCCACAGGTTCAGCTAGTTCAGGTTCATCACTAGTCTATGATAGACAGCACTGAGTGTTTTTCTTTCTTTCTCCTGACAAAAGAGAAGCTATACAAGCATGAGGTTAGCGAACGACCCTGACCTCTCCTCCGTGCTACATGGGAGGTTTGACCCGTCACGCACAAAGCTTACCTGCCACGACTGAAGCAGAACAAAACCAGACCCTCACACCGGTCACAACTATGACATCCTTTTTTTTGAGCACTTCATAATTAGCAGTGGCATGGGGGTCAGGTGTACACCTCTCTTCCCATCTGTCTATTGTGTTGGACTGACATTTAAGAGCTTGCCGGGGCCGCCAGGCCCCCTATAGTCCCTTTCTTATACCCGGAGCGAAGCAAAGCGCTTTTTAGATTTAATGAGGGTGGACTCCAGCTGGCCAGTGTGGAAAGGTTAAAATCTCAGCAGGGACCAGAACTGTTGAACATCACTTAACCCATTTAGGACGGGAACGGGATCGATGTGTCGCTTTAGCTTTTAACCACTTTGAACTATTATGTTCACTGTAAAGGTTTTTTTAACTCATATCTTTGCTTCTTGGGGGGGTCCCCTGGAACAACGTATTTTCAGATGGGGGTCGGCGGCCAATTACATATAATTTCTGGGGGTCCTTGACATGAAATAGTTTGAGAATCATAGAAACATGAGGTTTTTCAGAAAACTGCCGTGATTTACGTTTTGTAGAATCTGGCCTCAGTCCTAAATGCTTTAAATAAACTGTAATTGAGTCCCAGCAGATTAGGAGACATTGACAGAAGAACCGTACTGTAGGAAGAAGAAAAATACACATGCAGAGCAAAGCAAAGTGGACTTTATTTATGATCTGGATATTTGGACGTTCACCAAGTAGCTGCCTATATACTGTATATTGCTAGCACCTTGAGTATTTCAGTATTTGAACAAAATTGTTATTACAACCACACACGGAGAGTTTGAAAACATGACCAACGACAAAAAACTCCCATATCTGCTGGGCGAAGTACAACAATGTGCAAACACAGCAGCAAGATTTGTGAGTTGCTGTGATAGGAGAAGGATATCAAATGGAACACAACCACCCTAAAGACTAATCATTGTGTATATTCCTGCACTATACCTGCATCGAGTGATCTTGGTACACAGAAGTTGATCTATTGAAGATTCTGACCTTCAAAGTACATATTGATTGTATTGCTGTATTGTTGTATTGTTCTTTCTGCTTTGGCAATGTAAACGTATGTTTTCTCATGCCAATAAAGCCCTTTGAATTGAATTGAATTGTTATTGTTGTTATCATAGGACCAGTGTTGTTTTTGACAGTAAATTTAGATTTTAGTTATAGTCTAAGGGCCGATTCATACCCCTATTTTATCGCTGTTTCGGCGCTGTAGTGCCGAATTTATTTTGGCTCGTCAGAAAGCACCTAAGAGACTTTAGGACGGTACCCCCCCCCCCCCCCCCCCCGAACCTCAAATGACGTCAAATTGTAGGCTCTACAGCGCCGAACCGACTTTTATTCAGCTATAAAATAGGAGTATGAATCGGCCCATAGTCTTTTGAATAATTGTCATGTAGTTTTTAGTCACCTGGAATGTTCTAGTGTTATTCCAGTTTTAGTCAGTTTCCAGCATGCAACCTAGTATAAAACTGGATCTCTTGTCCACTAGTCCCTCCCTAACATTTTAGCCTAGTATTTATTTGTTTTTATTTTGTTTTATTTAGTTTTAATCAGTGAAAAAAAAGGTAGTCGACGAACATTTTTCGTCATAGTTTTAGTCGACGAAAACAACACTGCATAGGACCGAGGGATGGAACGATGTGTGAGGTCCACCCATCACTTAAACATTATACGTTTTTTGACCAGGTCCCCCCATAAGGGGTCCCCCCTCTTATACTACTGTACACCACATCTATTTTGATTGAGATTCATCTCAGCCTGCCACAGAATATCCTCTGTTGCAGATATTCTGGACGCAGTTTAAAACATCTGCTATAAGGTTTCTTACAGGAGGGATGTTGTAAACTTGTAAAGAATAAGGTTGGTGAATCTGTCTGTGCACAGTGCACACGAGGACAATATCCACTGCTCAGCCAGGCTCCGTTTCACTCTCATCACTCTGTTTATGCTAAATCAGTGGTTCACACAGGAGGTCCAGGGGGTCCCCAGCTTGAACCAAATGGACCCTTATGGGTCTGTAACTCCGAGAGTGTACAAATGGAACAAAACGGACACTAACGGGTCGTTTATTGGTTCCATTTGTACACTCTCAAGAGTTAAATTAACATATTTTACAATATAAATTGTGGTCTCAGAGATAGAATTGACATTAAAGTGGGCGTCCGGAGACTAATTCATGTCAAACTGGGGGTCCTTGAAATTAAACGGGTTGAGAATTACTCGTCCCTGGCATATCCCTGGCATATCTCTTCAAATGGGGGGTCCACGGGCTAATACGTGTCAATTTGAGGGGTCCTTGACATGAAAAGGTTTGGGGATCACTGCACTAAATCAAGCTGTATTCCTCCCTCCCTGTATTCCTCCCAAAAGCCCACAGTAATATGGAGACGTGTTGTGAGCTTGTAGATCGGCTACTTTCGGTGCGCAGCAACATGCTTTCACAGAAGACACCTTGAAGGCTTCTATGAAATCGGTCGTGGCGACTGAGAACGTTAACCCGATACAAGCCATCTACGAGATATCCCGAGGAAAGTTATTATTACCATCTGGGCCATCCACGAGAAACACGAGATTTGAATTAAAAAATATTATTGGTACCTTTTTTCGCTTCCGTTGCTATAGCCTCCACAGGCCTCCCATTGCAGAAACAGCCATGATTATTATACACGTGGCGTGCACGCGTGCATGGGGTTATTAGTAGTTTTTCTGCTCAAAATGGGACAAAGTAGGATGAGTTTCCCCCTTATAAAACATTAATCCGAGCTCGCGCCAAGGGAATTAATCGTCACTACAGATATGGAGGGCTATCACTTCCGGGTCGGGCGGATGTGGCTCTTCTTCTTTGCTTATGTCGCGCATTTCACTGGCACCAGACTCACGATCCCGCCTATTATGGTAACAGCATGGAATCGGTTTATCCATGTGTGAAATTAATGGAAAACTCACCCCAGACACGATGAGCTCCCCTCCAAAGGCTCTGCACCTCAGCTTTTGATTGGAACAATCTCCCTCTATCTCTTAGATCCATCTCATCATTTAGTAGCTTTAGGGCCTCCTTATATTCACATCTAGACTCAACGTGTCTATGCTTCTAACATGACGGTAACCAATAATGACACTGAAGTATTTGCACTGTGACCTTGTCTCCATTGTGTAACAGCTGATTATGTGGTGGTTGGTGGGTAGGTGGAAGAGGGTGAGCAAGTATGCATTTGTATATCCGTTTGTATCTGTGTACTGTATTGTTTTGTGTATTTGTGTACAGTATGCTTTTTTGTATTGTGTTTGTTTATGGGTCCCTCTTGAAAATGAGGTGCTGCATCTCAAGGGGCTGTCCCTTCAATAACAATCTGAAATCTGACATGTTTGACCTTGTGAAACTCACCCCAGACACGATGAGTTCTCCCCCGAGGTTCTGCACCTCGGCTTTGACCTTGCTGCAGATGTTGAGCTGGTGGCAGTACAGGGCGATTCTCTGCAGGTAGGCCAGGAGATCCTGCTTACAGGCTGAATCCGGGCACTGAATGGAACATATTGGACAACAAATGGTCAATAAGGAGCAGTAATACGCCTCACGGCGTCCACAACAATGCCGGAAATCAAACAGAAGAACAAAAGGTCAATGCAAATAAATCACAAATAGCACCATTAGAATTACTTAGTTGGCATAAAGAACAGTATACGGCCCCATTTACACTGGCAGCCAAATTTAGCCTGAATGATGAATCAGATCTTTGCCACATCCAGATTGGAATCTGATTAGTTTAAAGAAGTCTAAATGCAGACAGGTTACATGGAATCAATGTGACTTGAGCCACATTCAGAGGTGGTTCAAATCTGAACAACCTGATCTAAATTAGATGTGTCTTAGTTGAATGTGACTTGTTTGCGTTTAGACTTATTTAAATCGGATTGGATTTAAAAAAACAACAAAAACAGATTTTAATCAGATTAGACTAGATGTGACTTAAACAGGCAGGTGTTAATTGTGAAGCACTAAGGTTGCTACAATTCAATTTGAACTCTCATTTAACCACCTCTTCCTCACAACCACATTGCCCATTTACGCAATTGTACACAAAGGTACAATAATAAACAGATGTACAGTAACATGCAACAAATACCACACTAAAGCAAAACACAGACACACACACACACACACACACACACACACACACACACACACACACACACACACACACACACACACACACACACACACACACACACACACACACACACACACACACACACACACACAAGTGGTATTGTTCCTCCAATGAGCCAGGAGCCATGATAAAAGCTTTGTTTGTTTGCTATATGCCGTAGAGCTGCCTTTAGACAGTTTTTCCTTTCATCAGCATCTTGCCGTACATCCCGTACCCACTTGAGTGCTGCAGTTTGACGTTTTGTTTCCGACAAAACAAATAAGATCTGTATTAAATCACCACAGACAAACATGCCAACATCTCCACTTTTTGTTTGCCTTTATTTTTCTCGTTTCCTCTCTCTCCTTTCGGAACCCACTAAATCCTGATTGAGAGCAAAGCCTGTAATAATATGAGGCAAAGCCTGTGTTTTTCATGTAGGTACTGTACATAGTACAGCAGTTCAATGTGTTTTTCATGTAGGTACTGTAGCAGTTCAATGTGTTTTTCATGTAGGTACTGTAGCAGTTCAATGTGTTTTTCATGTAGGTACTGTACATAGTACAGCAGTTCAATGTGTTTTTCATGTAGGTACTGTAGCAGTTCAATGTGTTTTTCATGTAGGTACTGTAGCAGTTCAATGTGTTTTTCATGTAGGTACTGTAGCAGTTCAATGTGTTTTTCATGTAGGTACTGTAGCAGTTCAATGTGTTTTTCATGTAGGTACTGTACATAGCACAGCAGTTCAATGTGTTTTTCATGTAGGTACTGTAGCAGTTCAATGTGTTTTTCATGTAGGTACTGTACATAGCACAGCAGTTCAATGTGTTTTTCATGTGCTTTATACTTGATAAGATAACAGCTTACAGTAAGCCCTCTGTAGCTTTTCAATTATTACTTAACTTAAGACCTGGAGGCGTGGTCAATGCTCTTTGGCCACTCAGAATAGCCAAATGGCATTGATCACGCCTCCAGGTCTTAAGTTAAGTAATAAGACCTGGTAGGCTACTTAAGACACGCAAAATACAGCCCTTAGAATCTCAGACTATGTTATTATCGTTGGATAGGATTTTGTCCAACAATTCCATGCCGTATTGATGTGGCGACCATAGGAGACTTAACAGGCAAACGTTGATCAAAATAACAATGATTTTACACTGTGATTGTGTAGAGTCTAGTTAGTAGTATTGTGTTATGTATTGGTTATTTTCTCAGCTGCTGTTTACTATAGTCATGGCTGCCAGTTCCCACCTGATGCTGTGTGGGAGCTCTGACTGCTCCAGACCGTGCTCAACCAGAAATTAAATTGAATGTTGCTCAATCGACGCTCCCAGCCTGTGGAGCAGTGCGCTCGGTTATGTTGTCATTAATGTTCCGTCCTGTGATTAATCTCCGTCCTGGCGACGGAGACCTCCGTTTATGCCGCTCGGATTGTTAAACATGGTCCTTGACTCCTTACCAGAACATTTAGCTAACCTGACTCCGCACGCTGGTGGCAGCAGTGAGTTCCTCCTCCTGCTTCCCATCTAGTCTCTCTCAGGCAGAGACGATGCACTCCGAACAAAATCTGATCGGAGCGATATGCGGCCGTATGTGGCCGCTAGAGGCGGATCAACGTGAGACTGCTGACGTATTGAAGCTGTGCCACAGCACAAATGTAAACACAACCTAACAAGACTACAACTCAAAATTTTTGTCCCGCTGCTTCAGGTTCATCGTTTCTGCTTGAGAGAGACCAGATGCAGGCAGGAGGAGGGAACTGGTGAACTCAATACTGCCAACATCTGGCATAGTCAGATTAACATTTAGCAGCATTGCACAAGACAACACATAACTCAAATCCTTGACTAAAAGGGACATTTCACCCATTTTGCAACCGGATCTTAGTTTAATGATGTTTCCACTTTCATGGAGGTTTTTAATGTGGGTAATAATATGCTTTTTATTTTAAGATGTTTTAGTATTTCAACGTGTCTGTGATGTCACGGACACTGGTCTCACTAACTTCCTGGACTACATGTTGTCTCAGTAAGACAGCCCTCCCCCTTCCCACAACGTGGGTTGAGTGCAGCAAAGCATTATGGTCATTTTAATCCATTCATCCACCCACCCATCTAATTCTAATTGCTCCTATAGCTCCGCCTCCTGCTGCTGCTTGGTGATTGGTGGACAGCCTCCCGTGCTGAAATAGATAACTGCTATTGATTGGCCACAACTAATCCCCCGCTAAAGTCACAAATGGCAAAACAAAAAAACGCAGCCTTTTCCCTTATCGCTATAATGAAACGTATACATTATCTTTCACTTACAGTAAATGGCAGGGTTACATTTGTGGTTTGACGCATTGACGATTGTATAGTCGTTGTCAAGGTTCCACTGTGAACAATATGCACGCACGCACGCACGCGCGCACGCACGCACACACGCACGCACACACGCACACACTTAATACTATTAACCCATTCTGACCTGAGATCAGATTCATACGAGGTTTTCACTGGACACACACTTATCTGATTAACCCATTCTGACCTGAGATCAGATTCTAAAAATGTCAGTCATTCTTCGATTTTTCAAAAATAGCAGACCTACAAGCTCGTAGCGCGCCACTCGGTGGCGCGCTACGAGCTTGTAGATCTGCTATTTTTCAATAGCTAAAGCATAACATGATGCTAACACCAAAACGGGTTCCCGGTCAGAATGGGTTAAGTGGGCACAAGGCCACAGACTGGTCTTAATGGGCGCCGATATGCCCATGCTGGAACAGCGGGCACATCTGTGTGGGGCTCAATCAACACTGAGAGAATCACTAAGCGAACGGAACGGAATTGTGTGATGATAATAATATAATATAATTGGCTCCAGACAACCAAAGTGTGTTGCATTAATTGTCAGTTGACTATACTTCCACAATGGATTCAGATGCACAATGTTGTTTTAATAAGGAATCAATCAATGTTGCACCGGGGGGGGTGATATAAATTAGATTTAAAAAAGGGAGGTGCGTATAATGTCTGCTGTGTGTCTGTGTGTGTGAGTGAGTGTGCATGCATGTGTGTGTGTGTGCGTATGCATGAGGAACAGTGTGTGCGTCGGTGTGTTTGTGTCCGGGCTGTACACGCAGCAGATGGAGTGGGGAATTTAGAATTGCCAAGAGAAGCGCGGGGTAATGAAGTACGTGCTACTTCATTTGATTTATCTCTAACAACCGCTGAGAATTAACCTCATGCACACAAAAAAACCCTGTATTGATTCATTACGACTTCTTGGTGAAGAAGCCCCAAACTAGAACGGTAGTTTGTTTTGCCAGCCCCACAAATAATGATTCTCAACGTGTTTCAATATGTGTTTTATCCCCCAAGCTTTAGTCCTATAGGAGTTCCACCATGCAGTGCCTTTTCAATGAAAACAATAACATCCTGTTGCACGTTTCAAAAATGATCTCAATCCCGTTCAGAAGAGCTTAAGTTGATCAATACGCTGTTTTTTTCTTATTAAACGGACATATTGTCGCTGTTGGGTGGAAACCATATTATGTCCAAAGTAAGACAAGCGCAGACCAATAGGGTTTGAGGTAGGTTGTCGGTCTAATGACATTCGGACCAATACGGTTTACATACACACATAAAACAAAACAGACACACACACACACACACACGTGCACACGCACACACGCACACACACACACACACACACACACACACACAGTGGGAGAGGTGAAATAAAGGCATTTTTAAGTGCAATCTCTGCCTACGGTACATCCGAAATGCGAGATACTTCACACCAATATTTAAATCAAAACTATAATCATATACTGTGTACTGCACAGGTCGATGCCTTGATTTATTTGCTGTGAAAAAAAAGGATTTCGCTCAGAACAAAATCTACCTCATTCCGAAAAGATAAATAAAAATGCATTGCTTTATCGCCTTGTAATGAATGTACTCACGACACGAACAACAGAAACTAAGAACATTTTTTTTTTGGAAGGCATAACAGGAGCTTAGTCGGGTGTGTGCGAGAGATAGAGGAACCAGCAGGGAGAGAATAAGGAAGAACGTGTGTGTGTGTGTGTGTGTGTGTGTGTGTGTGTGTGTGTGTGTGTGTGTGTGCGTGTGTGCCTGCGTGCCTCCGTGCGTGCGTGCCTCCGTGCGTGCGTGCCTAAAGTGAAATCCTATGTTAATTTAACTCTTAAAAGCGTACAATGTTTTGTAACCAAAATGTGTTCACTCTCTGAGATGCAAAAGCATAAATTAACAGAGAGGTGTGTACTGTATGTGCGTGTGCGCCGAGTGTGCGTGCGCGCCATGTATGTGTGTGCGTGCGCGCCGTGTATGTGTGTGCGTGCGTGCGCGCCGTGTGTGCGGAAGTTTGTATGTGCCGTGCGTGGAGGTTTGCATGTGCCGTGCGTTGTGCGCCGTGTGCATGTGAGATGGACAGCCTTCAGACACCAGGGATCGGGTGGGAGTGAGTCTGGCAGGTCCTCTGACTGCTCTGAATCAACAGTAAGCCGTAATGAACCGAACAGGTGGCCGTGCCATTTTTAATTCTCGCCTAAACGCGTGTCCTCGGCTAGCTGTTTGCTAAAATATTCACAGCCTTCTGTTGGGGGTTATAGGTTATTTTTCAACCAGTGGTCCGGGGACCACCCAGTGGTCTTTGAGGGAGTTCCAGGTGGTCCCCAGTGGTCCGGGGACCACCAGTGGTCCTCGAGGGGGTTCCAGGTGGTCCCCAGCTATAAATAATGGAGAGGTGCTGGTAACCAAATGGACCCTTATAGGTCGTTAACTCTTGAGAGTGTTGGTTTCATTTTACACACTGTGTGTTAGGGTCTGAGAGGCTAAATGTCATCAAATGGTGGTTCTGTGGCTCAAATGCCGAATAAATAATGGACCTTGATATGAAAAGGGTTTGACATTGCGCAAAAAATAAGGATTACGGTCAGATATACTAAATGTGGATGCCGTGTAAATTCAGGAAATTCTGCGGGTGATTACATGCAGTTTAATACCCATAATAAGCAAATCTCCGGCTATGTAGAGAGGCCCAAAATGTACCAACTTAACTTAATATGCGTGGCTGCTTCCTACCTCAGTCCCACCTGTTATTGGCATGAACAAAAAAACATTTACATTGCCAAAGCACCTGATTGGGAGTCCGTTTCATAAAAACTATATATATAACCCACAAATGGTGGGTTATATTTGCCCCTTTGTTAGCCTAGCAGAGACCAAGGACTATTAATTAAAGACAGGAAGCGAAGACCGTACGGTGGACTCCATGTTGCTCCCTGGAAGGAAAGAAACATGCGCAGTTGAGACCAAGGAAGCTGAACGTGGAAGTGTTGGCTGCATATAGCCTCATTGCGCATGTTTCTTTCCTTCCAGGCCCAGGGAGCAACATGGAGTCCACCGTACGGTCTTCGCTTCCTAACCTTATTTGATTAACCTTGGCAGAGACATCAGACCGGGCTCAGGAAGTTCAGTCAAAAGACAGCCGAGTGAATCCTTTTCAGCCGAAAACATGTTTTAGCTATAAAAGTATTTTCTTGTGATGCTTTAAGGACATCCGTTAGCGAGGCCAAACTGTACTGTACAAACTGGGCATATAAAAAAAATGTAAATCGTCAAATATTCATCAAAACTCCTTATTATTTATTACATTATGTGTATTTAATTTTCTTTTATTTTGTTCTCTAGAAGAGGACAAGTATTGTTTGGTGGCCGGTTGGTAACCTGTAGTTGACAGACTGGGGCACTGAGGCGTGCTCCTGCTCCAGAGCAGCTAGACAGACTGGGGCGCTGAGGCGTGCTTCTGCTCCAGAGCAGCTAGACAGCTCCCTGAAGTAGCAAAGCTTGTCTCATGGAGTCATCGGTGATTCCATGTCAGCCCCATCGATGAGCACAATGTGCTGGAAAACACCATACTCTTAACTTAAAAGTAAAAGTATCAATACTGCAACTCTGTTACTGTAGATATGACATATTGTGAGCTTGTATATCGGCTATTAGCCAAAATGTACTGGTCAAAGTGGTTAATGTATTTTTTTAAATAATAATCTAAAGCTACAAAGTAAATAAAGTTTTCAAACCAGTAACACGCCCTGAGGGCGAGAAGGTCACGTGCACGCATCCGCCTGGGTGACGGCAGACTGCTGGGCGAGCACTGGCGCATTGGCATGGGGGGGTCAGATCAACATGAAATGAATTCTGTACTGGCCATAATGCATGGACTGGAGTGTGTCTTCATTGAGTGTACAGGGTTTGATGAGGTCAGATCAACATATGGAATGTCAGAACAGGTCAGCTACATATATGGAGATCTAAGGGTTTAGGCAGCGGGGTCAGATCAAGATATGGAATGAATTCTGTATATGGAGCGTCACGAGGCGCGTGACAGACGGACGGACCGACTGACAGTAAACATACAATATTTGGATCCGAGATGTATAGTGGAAGTAGAAGTAAAAGTATTGGAAATTAGAAATACCTCAAGGGAAAATACCTCAACATTTTAAGCACCACCGACCATCAAATCTATGACTTAGATCAGTGGTTCCCAAAGTGGGGTCCTTGAGGGAGTTCCAGGGGTTCCCCAGCTAAATGATAGTTTGGAACCAAATGGGTCCGTAACTCTGAGGGTGTACACATGGAACCAAATGGACCTGTCCCATCTGTACACTCTCAGAGTTAAATTAACATTGATTTTACAATATAAATTGGGGGTCCCAGAGATAGAAATGCTTTTAAATGTGGGTCCGTAAACTGGGAGGTCCTTGAAATTAAACGGGTTGTAAATCACTGCTAGAGCCGTAAAAATCTTCTCTTATATATAGGTCTTCTCTTATGTCTTTTCAAATGGGGGGTCCGCGGGCCAATTAGTGTCAATTTTGGGGTTCCTTGACATGAAAAAGTTTGGGAACCACTGCCTTAGATTACTCGACAGACTTCAGTGCCAACGGGCAAAACGCTACTCCAAATAATGTCAACAATTCCTTTGCATCCGTTCTGTAGCAGTAGTGCTCAACCCCATGCAGCAACATGCTGTGAGAACCTGTGGGTCAAATCTAAAGTGCAATAAACATGCCTCAACCATTTAGACCCGACATCAAAATGTTAAAACTGTCTTCTAAATCATGAGTTTTCTGAAATATAATGTTTTTATATCAGTGGTTCTCAATATTTCATGTCAAGGACCCCCAGAATGATATGTATTATTATATGTTAAAAACGTTCGCTCTGAAAGAATATATTCAAAGATTTGCACTACATTTTCATGATTTAAAAAAAAATAGCAAACCTACAAGCTCGTATGAGATCTGCTATTTTTCAATAGCTAAAGTATAACATAATGCTTAAAACACCAAAAGGGGTTCCCGCCCAAAATGGCCTAATCTCTGGAATGGAATGAATTCCCCCTTGAAATGCAAGCTTCAGCACTGCATATACCCATTTACAATTACAACCACCTAGGTCAAAGTTTAAGTAACATTACAATCACTATAGCAAACGCTATTGCTGTGTTGCAAATTAGAAAAGGGAATATCCGCGCTCTCTTGAGTAGTTTTGAGTAGTTTAGTTATTTATTTTTCAAAATACAGCAGCAGTCTATCTCTAGAGAAGATTCCGGCACGTCTGCCCTCCTTCTGTCTTTGCAAATTAACAATAACATATTGCAAATGTTTCAACCGGATCCAAGCCCCTTGACTTCCAAGTATTAAACGTGGGAAAAATAATAAGAATACAACATAAATAATGTATTTGCTTCTTTGGCTTGACTGGCAATGTGCACAAGAAATCTTATGGCACTGATCTATCCATCTGTCTACCATCCATCTGTCTGTCTACTGAGCAACCTTCCTTCCTACTCCTCTCACCTATATGGTCATGAACAGGGGCGGCCTTAAGGATCGGGAGGCCCCGTTCATGACTTCCTAATCTTAATAATTCATAATTATAAAAATGAATTAAGGCTCGAGTGTGGGGTCATGACCGAAAGAATTAAGGTCGCAAATACAAGCGGCCCGAAATGAGTTTTCTCCGACGGGTGGCTGCAGGCATCTCCCTTAGAGATAGGGTGAGAAGTTCAGTCACACGAGAGAGACTCGGAGTAGAGTCGCTGCTTTTTCGCTTGGAAAGGAGCCAAGGTGGTTTGGGGCGTCTCGTTTGGATTACCCTGAAACAGACCTATGCTTTCTATGGCATAGGGTTAGCTCCCGGCAGAAACTAGACGCACATGCAGCAGATGAGCCTGATTAATTAGAGAGACACAGAGAGAAAGAGAGAGAGAGAGAGAGAGAGGAGTGTGTGTATGCGTGATTGCGTGTACGTGTGTGTGCGTGTGCGCATGTGTGTCAATTGAAAACGGCTGCAGACCATCAGTAATTAGGAGATCTAGAGAGAGACCCGTTCACGCTACTGTATGACCACAATTGAGGTTTTTTTCTTCCTGGAAATAAAAATGTCTGGGTTTCCGAGGGTAGGTTAGGGTGCCTCTCGTGTGTCTCCCTATATGGAGGTCCTCAGGGAGGAGACCCCGGGTCAGTCCAAGGCGCAGTTGGAGGAAACACATCGACTCACTGGCCTTGGAACGCCTCGGGATCCCCCAGGAGGAAGCCACTAATGTTGCTCTGGAGAGGGAAATCTGGTGGAGCTGTTGCCCCCGCGACCCGACTACGGATAAGCGGTTGAAGATCGATGGATGGATGGATGATCTATCCATGGATGGATGATCTATCCATCGCTCACACACGCGCGCGGACGGATAGACAGTATCTGAACTGAACCTCTTATACATGGCGTCGGCTAGGCTCCCACGGAGCCACGCCATGAAAAGAACATTTTTCACAGACTAAATAATTTAGCATCGGGGGAAGACTCAACATTGTCGCAGCTCTCTGCTTTAAGACGCAACATCAGGATTGAGTTGTGTGAATGTTGTTTTGACAGTGGGGCACCCTCATCATCACAGCACCACAGATCACACGCACGTGCACACACACACACACACACGCGCGCGCACCCCTGAATTATTCCACGCCAAGAATTTCTATTCAATTCAGTGTGGTTCCAATATGCAAAATAAAGATCCCAGGCTTTTATTATTCGCTACACTAAACGAGAGAGCTGTCCCCAAAAACTACGAGGCTGTGATGAGGTTTCTGAAAGGACAAGTCACACAGTTTATTATTGTGGGGCGGTGTGCGAATTCTATACACCATTAAGGCAAGATGTTGCTCTTTGGGAAGGTAGAGAAAGAGAGAGAGAGAGAGAGAGAGAGAGAGAGAGAGAGAGAGAGAGAGAGAGAGAGAGAGAGAGAGAGAGAGAGAGAGAGAGAGAGAGAGAGAGAGAGAGATGCGGTGTGGTGTGGCAGTGTTGGCAAGGTAATGGGCCATGCTGTTTATTTACATCAGGGGGGAATCTGCGAAGGAAATGGACTATTAGTCAACTCTGCAAACGGGAACAATTGTGTCATCTGCATGGTTGCATCAAGCTGGCCAGGGGCAGGGCACAGTGTGTGCGTGTGTGTGTGTGTGTGTGTGTGTGTGTGTGTGTGTGTGTGTGTGTGTGTGTGTGTGTGTGTGTGTGTGTGTGTGTAATGTGTGTGCAGTGTGCGCGTGTGTGTGTCTGTGTGTATTGGAATTAGCAGTGACACTAGCCAGGAATGGCAGTGCTGCTGCCATACATATATCTTCGTTCTTCAGCTTGCTGCTATCAGCAAGTGGCTCCCATGTCTCTCTGTGTGTGCGTGTGGGGTGAAATGGGATATTTGGCAAAATGAGTACTTTCTACTTTTGGTACTTTAAGTACAATACTTTAGTACTTTTACTCGTTTTGATTTCCTGACCTTTACTTGTAACGGAATACTTCTACATTGCATTATTGATATTAGGTACAAATCACACCATCATCATACTGATACATCATCTCATTCCTGCAAATTGAATTTCCCACTTACACCAGCGGTTCCCAAAGTGGGGACCACTCAGGGAACCCCAGGGGTCCCTGAGGGAGTTCCAGGGGGTTCCAGGTTGAGAATCACTGCTAGAGCCGTAAAGATCTTCTCTTATGGGGCTCCCTGGGGGTTCGCAGGGCTAGTGGCTAGGGCTAGTGTCAATTTGGGGGTCCTTGACCTGAAAAAGTGTGGGAACCAACTGACTTACACTTAAGGAACTGAAAACTCTCTCCACCTTCTACCGCATACGGTACACTTTCATAGTTTCAGAAACTATACAATACGACACAGACAACAATACCTGCATGAGGACTCAACTCAATGACACACACACACACACACACACACACACACACAAACAAGCTATAAGGGTGAATACCTGGTCTGCGACAGCGCGGGCCAATTTGTCCATCCGGGAGCCAGCCTCGGCGATCTTCTTAGCCGCATTGATGACATCTGAGGAATTCTTCAAGGGGCCTTTACCTCTGTTAACGTGAGTACGGAATGACAACAGAGAGAGAGACTGTGAGATCAAGATATATCTCTGCTGTGGGGAGGAACTCCAAAATGTTCTTTTTTCAAGAAATTAAAAATATATTTTTTACAGGAAATTAAGAAAACCTTATAATCTTTAAAACAAAGCAATACATCAAAGTTGGTGTGACTTTATATATTGTCAATTACTTCCATGAGAGGGGGAGAGGTGGTGGAGTTAGCTGCTTTAGCAGACATTTTGAGGGTCCAATGGAGTTAAGAGGTTTTGTCCAAAGCACTTTTTACTATACTTTCCATTGGTTCAATATTTTCGAAACAACACGCAGACGTAAAGGGTATTCAATAGCACTGATTTATGCAAAAACAAAAATCAAAAACCTCAAAAATTGAGTTATGAGGTTTCCTCCCGACAGCAATGAATGCTGCAAGGGTCTTCATTATTAACACAACTTCCGTGTATAAACACATGTAGGAAGTAATGGACCCTTTTCTTATAGCAGACATTTTGACAGATAAACACGGCCGAAGGTAATAAGGATAATAATATTTGTAGGGCGTGTGTTTCATTTAGGTGAGTTAATCCATTTAGACCGAGATGATTCTACTTAATGCCTTCTAAAACTTTTCTGAAAAAACCCATGTATCGTCAGTCGTTCTCAAACATTTTCATGTCAAGGACCTCCAAAATTATATGTCTGAAAATATGTAGTTCCACGGAACACCCCCCCCCCCCCCCCCCCCCCAGAAGCAAAGATTTAAAAAAAATTATGTTAAAAGATTTGGGCTAATTTTTCATAGCAGTAGATCTGCTAATTATCAATAGCTAAACGAAGACAATAATTTATTGTATTACAAATTTTACATTTTAAAATATGCAAATAAAGCATTACGTAGGAACATATGCAAAATAATCACAAATGAAAAAGCTACTACTGTGGAAGGGTTATGTGTGTGTGTGTGTGTGTGTGTGTGTGTGTGTGTGTGTGTGTGTGTGTGTGTGTGTGTGTGTGTGTGTGCGTGCGTGCGTGCGTGCGCGTGTGCGTGTGCGTGTGCGTGTGCGTGTGTGTGTGTGTCTGTGCGCCGTTTGTAAGCCTGGGTTTCACTCCAAAGCCATGAGAACTTAGTGGCTGCATGTAGTACAAGAGGTAATTGTGAACTTCGTTGTGAACTTTGTATTTGTTATGATGATACTATGAAACCAGCGGACATTTGTATGTATGTGCACCACAAATATGTCCGGGCAGAACGAACAACTAAGAACACAATAGTTCTGCCTTAGAGAAATTTGGTTCCTACCTAAACTACTGCGCTGAAACTGACAGAGGCAGTTATAGCGGACCCCCGCAGGTAATAATAATCAGCTGGTAATTAATTGATTCAATCAATTATTGTTTCACAATGAGAGCAAAGAATTGCCTCGCAATATGAAAATGTTTTATTTTCTTGTTGCGTTGCGTTTCTAGCGCGTTGTATAATGTTACAATATCACACGAGAGGGTGTGCTTTGCTATCATTATTGGCACTCCGGTGAGGCTCAACGCGGATGCTTCAAACCCTGCTGTTGTGACAACAACAATGGCGGTATTAAGAACACCCCCTCGTGTAATAATATCGCTTAAATAATTAATGCTATGACATTCAGCTGCGTTTATATCCTCATATCCCTGCTGTGAAAAAAAGGGTGTGTTTATTTTGATCGACTGCAATGTTTTTCCACACTGCCCGGGGGGCGGGGGGAGGGTAGGCTGACCAGGTCCAAACTGATCATTTGAGGTACAGAATGAAGTATCACTTGTGTGAGACAAGTGGGGCGGGGATGGGACGGGTTTAGCAACTTATTCCTTAAATGCCTTCTTGTCATATTCAACCGTATATATTGCCTATCATTTTAATATTAAACCCTGCTAGTGTCTCACATTTGTGACCGTTTCTGACCGTGGCTAAGTCATTGAAATTTTCCTATTTTTTGTCATATGAAAGCAGTGAATCATAGCTTCAAATTGACATATCGGTTGTTCAGTTTGACCCACCCGTTTTGGAGATATGGCTTATAGAGTAATATCTTGCAGAAAACAGGCTTGAAATGTTGACTTCTGTGGACTTTAACATTACACCTAGCTACATGTTTAAGCATTTATTTCATATTTATATTTATTTCAGCTCTGGCACTTATTTCAGACAAATAAAAATAAGTTTTTCTCCTGCGATGTCAGGCTCTCAGTCAAATCTGGTCACAAAATACTGATAATTTGACATACTCAAGTAAAGTATGAATACCTCAAAATTGTACCCAAGTTGTAAGTATACCAGACATGTAAGTACGCCAGACATGCACTGCATACTGCAGAGCCCAGATGGAATGAGACCGAGAGGAAAAGCTGTTGGCCTTCTGCAAACATTAACCCACAACATGGCAAATGACCCTGGATGGATCCAACGCTGTGTTCCGATCCAAATGAACCTGAATCTATGCCAGACCACCGCGGTTTCTCTGTATTTGTGCTTGCAGCCAACTTTGCCAAAACGATAAATCTCTGGTTTGTTTAATGTAATTTAATCCAGAATTAATTGTATTTTATTTGCCTCTTTTTTTGCATCCATCGCGTTAGCCTCGCAGTGGCTCTCATGGTGTGTGTAGTCATCGAATATGATCCAAAATCTCCACGCACACGCACGCGATCTAAAGCATTTTAGGGCTCAGATTGAGATAAAGGACCATGTTTATGCTTAATAAAACACTAATTTGAGGTTGCGCTATGCATATTAATAGTTCGAGCGGCAGCCAAGGCTCACTCACGGCCATGCGTGAGCAAGCCTGGTGCGATGATGGAGAGACGGGCAGATGTGGCTCTGATCGGTCTCAAAATAATCCAGATTATTTTCATAGATCTTGATGAAGCAATAATAATGTGACCGTCAATGACTGTCACTTTTGTATTTCTAATGTTTTCTTTTTTGAAAAATAAAACGTGAAAATGTGGCACAAATCTTTTGTGCCAGAACGTTTATTACTCAAATCTTTGCTTCTGGGTGTGTGTGTGTGGGGGGGGGGGAGGCAGGGGGGGGGGGTCCCTGGAACAACATATTTTCAGATGGGGGGGGGGGGGGGGGGTCCTTGCCATGAAATAGTTTGAAAACCACTGACAGAAACAGAACACTTTTTAGAAGCCATTTTCTTTTAGAATCGGCCTCAGGTCTAATTCATACTTCATTCATACTGTGTCGTAACGTGGAAAGTAGCAAGCGTGTGAGCTCACGATGCGTCGCATATATCGTCGCCATGCGACGACGACACGAGAAAAAAGAAGAAGAAAAAAGACTTGGCTCTTCTAACTTCTTCGGTCGGGTAGGACAAATTCTCTACGACAAGACAGACAGCTTTTATCCATTATCCACAGACACAACGATGAGACATGCAGCAATCAACCATGTATTGCTTTCACCTAGAGAGCAAATGGCTCTCTAACAATAAAAGGCTTTTAGGGAGGAGAGCGCTGGCACTCTAGAGTGTCACTTTCTTTTCCCCCAAACACATTATTTCGTATACCTGGTGAAGTCGGTCATCTCCATCATGATCATGCACATCTGCTTGGCCAGCACGATGATGTCGTTGCCGTTGTCGTCCCACTTGGCCACCTCCGCGTCCAGCTTGCACTTCTCCTGCCGGAAGCTCTCCACCTGCTCCGCGATCTTGGCCTTCTCCTCCTGGGGCAGCTGGGCCATGATGGCCTGTAGGGGGCGACACAGAGGGTTATTTACAGCTGGTCCATGATGGCCTGTAGGGGGCGACACAGAGGGTTATTTAATATTTACAGCTGGTCCATGATGGCCTGTAGGGGGCGACACAGAGGGTTATTTAATATCTACAGCTGGGCCATGATGGCCTGTAGGGGGCGACATAATTTACAGTTTAGGCAATTAGCACAGTGGTTCCCAAAGTGGGGTCCAGGGGTCCTTGAGGGAGTTCCAGTTGATCGTCAGCTAAATGGATAGTTAGGAACGAAATTGACCCTTATGGGTCTGAAACTCTGAGTGTACAAATGGAACCAAATGGACCCTAATGGGTCCATTTGGTTCCATTTGTACTGCTAGAGCCGTAAGAATCTTCTCTTATGGGGGATCCCTGGCATGTCTTTTCTAATGGGGGTCCGTGGGGCTGATTAGTGTCAATTTGGGGGTCCTTGACATGGCAAAGTTTGGGAACCACTGTCTCTGACTCATACATCAATGACTTACGGATGGAACCACTGTCTCTGACTCATACATCAATGACTTACGGATGGAACCACTGTCTCTGACTCATACATCAATGACTTACGGATGGAACCACTGTCTCTGACTCATACATCAATGACTTACGGATGGAACCACTGTCTCTGACTCATACATCAATGACTTACGGATGGAACCACTGTCTCTGACTCATACATCAATGACTTACGGATGGAACCACTGTCTCTGACTCATACATCAATGACTTACGGATGGCGCTTGGTGAACATAGCGACTGTGTTTAGCGGTGCAATAGTAAATCCACACGCCACCACCCACGTAAAAAGATGAATACTTCTAAAGACTCTTAGAAAGACAACGTTAACTTTAGCCGATTTTCGCTAGCTGCTTTTGTGGAGGCGGGGGGGTGGGGTGCTCTTCTTCTACAGGCGAAATAGAACGAGAGTGGCCGGTGGCAGTAGCTGAACTATCGCTATACTGCCCCCTGGCGGTTGATGAATAAATCCAGAGAAAGAACGAAAACATGGTAATACATCAAACACATAGAAATAGTCATCCTGAATCATACGCAAACTAAGAACCCCAACAGTGGAATATCTATATTTTATGAAACTATGAGCGTATACACTACAAAGTGCTATATGTCTTACATAAAATGCTATCTAAGTTACATAAGTTGAGCCTCTGCATACGCCTGTAAGGTCGCTGAGGCTAGGGCAAGTGCTACGGGCTAAGATGGAGTCTTGAAGAGGTGGGTTTTCATAGAGGATTTGGACATCAAAGAATGATGTGAGTGCAGAGTTTACGCACAGGGAGGAGAGAAGGATGGGCTTGAGACGGTCGAGGAAGAAAGGAAGGAAGGAAGGAAGGAAGGCAGGAAGGAAGGAAGGAAGGAAGGCAGGAAGGCAGGAAGGAAGGAAGGAAGTAAGTCAATGTGTCATAATAGAGAGAGATAGATAAAGAGAGAGAGAGAGAGAGAGAGAGAGAGAGAGAGATAAGAAAACTTTATTTTCTGGCCTCTTGCTCATGCGCTCTACTTTTTTTTAAATCTGCTCACCAGTAAAATTGGACACAGAGTTTTAGAGTTTGCAGAGTGAATGGTTGTCCCTTGCCCTCCTCCTGAAAAAAGAAATGCTTCAAAATAAAGACCCAAACTTTTTACAATTAATGACTGCATGGGACCTTTCCTATAAACCCTGTGACATCTCGTACTTACGAAGAGAAAATCTCCCCCCCCCCCCCCCTCTTCATCTTCCTCCAAGAAGTGCGAATACATTTGCTCTCTCCGCGGAGGCCATTAGGGGGCAGGGCCAAAATGGCATAAATCTTTACGGGCAGCAAGGTCACGGGCATGCACATTTGGAACTCTGTCTGTATTATTTGGAAGATAAATGTATAATTACTTTGCTTCTTAGAAGCAGAGAATGAATAATGCATTTGTTCAGCGTTATGTCAGGGAGGTGAGATGGAGGGAGGGGCAACCTGGCCACCATTAGGTCGATTCTATTGACTCCATAAAACGATGAGAGAGAGAGAGAGAGAGAGAGAGAGAGAGAGAGAGAGAGAGAGAGAGAGAGAGAGGCGGGGAAATGGGAGGTGGTGGGGTGTGGGGGTGCAGTGGGGTGTTTAAAACTTTAACCATCATTTTATACTATGGCTATTGAAAAATATCAGATTTACAAGTTAATCTACGTTTTATAACTCATATCTTTGATTCAAGGTGTGTGTGTGGGGGGGGGGGGGGGGGGGGTGGTCCGGCGGCCAAATACATAATAATATTTGGGGGTGCTTGCATTGGGGTGCTCAATGAAAACGTTTGAGCACCACTGATATAGAAGCATAGGTGTTTTTTTTTCAGAACACAAATGTCCTGATTTACTGTAGAAGATAATCTTGTAGAATCTCTGGTCGCATAGGTGAAAACGGAGTGATGTATTCATTTCAGCAGAAGCTTGGCCCCTACGGTGTTTTAAACTTCTCCTCCTGCTACAAATGACTCTCCAAATATTGCCATCCTCTTAATGAAACCATTCACCTTCTCTCTCTTTCCCTCCCTATTCCCTAATCTCTCAATTTACTTCTTCTCTCTCTCACAGCAAAGTTCGTGCGTGCGTGCGTGTGTGCAGCCCTTTCCCTCGGTAGCTCGGTGTGTGACGGTAAACGAAAAACACAAAATATAGATGACTTGTGTCCCCCCCCCCCCCCCCCAAGAGACTTAGGGGGAGATGATGCAGCGGACAAGCCAGACCAGTGACAGTACACAGAGAGAGAGAGAGAGAGAGAGAGAGAGAGAGATCTGCCACAGCTGTTTGATCAGTGGAGGCCAGATGTGAGCTGAAGTGTGGACTAGTGATCACACTGTGAAGCCTCATGGCTTTGATCACCTCTGCTTTAAGACAGCCAGCATCCTGGATGACCACTGAGGGAACATGCATTGGCTGCCATGTTTGTACACTCTCCGACAGTGTTGTTTTTGACAGCAAATTTAGATTTTAGTTTTAGTCATCTAGGGGCTGTATTTTGCGTGTCTTATAGTACCAGGTCTTATTCCCTAACTTGAGTAAACTTAGGGAGTTTGGAATAAGTTAGGGAATAAGTTAGGGAATAAAGGTCATTACACACTGGCGAATTAGCGACGCGATTTATTCGTGCGAATAATTCGCATTTTTTTAAAACCAGTTGAAGTCAATGAAAGCTTCCACATGTGCGCGAATGTGCGCGAATGTGCGAAAATGCGACAGTTTTCGCTCTTTATTTGTTCGCTCTGGTGTCGAATTTTGCAGATATTCGCAGGCGAACTGCAACAGCCCGTCCAGGGCTAGTCATTTATATTGAACGAACGTACGCTTAGCTTGATGCAAACGCGCCCCCCTCTCTCTCTTTAACGTGCGAGAGAGAGAGAGAGAGATAAAGAGACGCGTCTCTCTCTCTCTCTCTCTCTCTCTCTCTCTCTCTCTCTATCAGCAGGGAATCATATAGCTTCAAATTTACATTGGTTGTTCAAGTTAAATTGATGTGTTGATGTTATTATGGTATTTACCATGAGCAATATGCCAAAAGTAAAAATGACCAGTGAACAGGCTCATCAAAAAGCTAAGATTTGCACTAGGCTATTTTAACCTATTTCTGCTGTGCAGACCCGTTTTTGACCCGAAAATAAATACTTTATAACCGGAATTGGACCCCCCCCCCCTCTCTCTCTCTCTCTCTCTCTCTCTCTCTCTCTCTCTCTCTCTCTCTCTCTCTCTCTCTCTCTCTCTCTCTCTCTCTCTCTCTCTCTCTCTCTCTCTCTCTCTCTCTCTCTCTCTCTCGCTCTCTCTCGCTCTCTCTCAGCAGGGAATCATAGCTTCAAATTGACATTGGTTGTTCAAGTTAAATTGACGTGTTGATGTTATTATGGTATTTACCATATAGGCAATATGCCAATATTGAAAAAAGTTAAAATGACCAGTGAACAGGCTCATCAAAAGGTAATATTTGCACTAGGCTATTTCTGCTGTGCAGACCCGTTTTTGACCCGAAAATAAAGACTTTATAACCGGAATATATGCCCACATGCACGGGCGCGACCGGTACCAATTGTACCATATGTGGGCCGGTACGAATTGGACCCCTCCATCTGTGAAGTACTGGATACGGGGTAATTAAAGAAAGGATACCAAAGCAAAGCGGGAGGGGGAGGAGAGGAGAGGAGAGGAGGAGGGAGAGGAGAGGAGCTATAATCGCACAATACGCGTCGCATAGATGTGTACAGTGTATAGGCAAACGCGAATAAATTCGCCGGGCAAATATTTTTCATTTTCAGATCGCTTATTCGCATCGCGTCGCTAATTCGCCAGTGTGTAATGACCTTAAGACCTGGTACTTAAGACACGCAAAATACAGCCCATAGTCTCTTGAATAGTTGTTTAGTTTTAGTCGCATTTTTGTCACCTGGAAGACTTTTGTCTAAAATGTATTTGGGCGGGCCTTGATGCCGCCGTAACGACTGTTTTTACACTTGTCACGCTGCGACTGCGACGCGTTGTGAGCTTGTAGATCGGCTATTTTCACCATGCAACCAATTGTAAAATGAGTCATCCTGGATCTCTTGACCAATAGTCCCTTCCTAACATTTTAGTCTAGTCTAGGGATTTTACCCATTAATAAAATTTATTAATAAAATCACACCCGTGTGAAGTGAGGGGCGCTCTTATCATCCACATCCATCATACATCAACGGCCAATCACAATTTGCGTCCTCCCTTTTGTCATCAATCAACGTTTGTGTTTACAAAGCCTCAAAGCTGGACATAGGAGACGCTATCACCCCTCAAAAACATACTATATCTAATTGCAACCGCGGGTCGCATTTATACTATGAATGAAAACGTACATTTCCCATCAGTTAGTTAGTCACCCCCAGCCATGACCATATATGGTCATCAGGGATGGACATCCTTGATGTCATCAATATTGGCAGGCAACTCTATATTATGACCTCAAACCTGAAACCCTAGATCTCCATATATGGAGCTGACCTGTTCTGACATTCCATAATTATGTTGATCCTTCCACATGCACGCATCCTTCCTCTTCGATGTCTCCCTTTTGACTGATACTGTACCTGTCCATAAGTCTAGACGGGCCCGCCCCAAAGTTATTAGTTATTATTACATGGCTTGGTTGAATGCTTGATTCTGATTAGTCAATCGCTTAATTCAGCGGTGAGTTATCTCATCATAATGACCGCTCCGCTGTATAACAGACCTCTGCCTAATCAAACCCTCTGAGCACCGGCTGCGCCCCACTTGATTTACTGCTGTTTCCAACATGACAGTCATGTAAACACACACACACACACACACACTATAGTGACACACAGTGTCATTTACAGATAAACATAAAAAAAAACATTTGAGCGAGAAATAGACGAAGCAGGACCAGAACATGGATTCTATTTGATCAACTCACTTCCTTGTTTTCCTACAGTGCTGCAGCCCTGCAGCTGGCCAGACGCAGCCAGCGCAAACTTATGGAATACTTTTTTTGTTGTGTTTTGGGTCAATATTAATTTATGTTAGGTAGCCATGTAATAAGCGGGATAATATCTCACCTTCAGGGAGTGTAACCACCTCGGCTTCGCCTTGGTGGTTAAACTCTCTGTCGGTGAATAATCTCCCGACAATGACCACCTAACCTAGCCAGATATTATCCCCTACTTAGTGCCCGGCAGCCCAGCAGCCGGTGAAAACTAGAGGCCCGGCCCTACCTCATCAAACCCTGTACAGTGTTCACGCAAGACACTGCAACCGCTGCCACCCTTAGATCTCCATATATAGAGCCGACATGTTCTGTGTTGATCTGACCTCATCAAACCCTGTACACCCAAGACACGCTCCATATAGGCCAGTACAGAATTCATTCCATTATGTTGATCTGCCCCCCCCCCCCCCATGCCAAAGCTCCAGCGCTCGCCCAGCAGTCTGCCGTTGGACTGCGACGGTGCCTGCGACGGTGCCTGCACAAATCGACGTTGCACAGAAACGCATACGTAGTTTGTGTTTGACAGCTTATATAAGATGTGTAAATTCCTTTAGACTCTCAATTAATCTCATTAGGCCTTAAATAACCTCTAAGATAGCTCTGAGACCGCTGTGTGTGCAGAGAGAGAGAGACAGAGAGAGAGAGAGAGAGAGAGAGAGAGAGATCAGAGTTGTTCCATTCTCAGAAAGTACATCCCCATAGCAGCGGGGTTGACTGTGAACCACCACCCCCTCCTGGAAGGACTTATCAGTCGTCACACGCTACCCTGCAGGTCTTCTGTTCCGAGTGCCGGTACCCCTTCACGTCTCAGGCCTTTCTCCGTAAACACATGACGAAGAAGATCGAGGAACAACGACCTCTGCTGCAAAATCTCCTGAAGAATGCACCCTAAAAAGTGAGACTGGGCTGAAGTAATATTTAATTAATAAATATGTATTCATGTTGCTTATAAAAAGGACTGTGTGCCGTTTACAATGAAATTGAGCTGAATTAAACGATATAATGCACTGTATTTTACTCAACTTTCTTTGCATAAAATCAGGTAGGATTCACTGAGTAGAATTTAATTGTATTGTTGAGTCATTGCAATTATGCAGGAATTATGTAAGTTTTATTCATATGGGAGAAGCTGTTTTCATACCAATTTTAGTTATTTATGAATTGCATTTACACAATGTTTTCTGAATAAAATCAGCTCTCCATAACTGACTAGAATTTAATTATAATGTGTCACTAAAAACGATAGATGTAGAAAATGAGTAGATTTTACTCATTGGTTGTATGTAGATGTTAATCACTGCCCCAATCAGTTCAACACGATGCAGGTGTTGGAACTTCTAGCAACTTCTAGCTGGTGGCCCGCAGCTGCTTGTATTTTTCTTTTGTCTGCAACTACAAACTAACTGGACCATTTTCCCCAAAGAAAGGTAAGATCTGTTTATTATAAGTTTCTGTAGCAGCTGAACATTGTTTTATGTTACTGTCTGCAAGTTTAGTTTAGCCCTAGCTGAAATTGAAACATGTCGTCTGATCCATGGATGGAACCCGTCTGCTCTGTCATGATTTGATGTGACTTCATGTAAAACATTTATCCAGTGTGTGCATGTGACTGTGTGGTTCCTTGGTTTAAAGTTATTGAGAACGCGTTCACTTTGTTCATGGTGCCAGATTTCAATCGAACCTTCCAGCCAGGCAAACCCCCAGCTAAAACACAACGTGCAGGCCTTCATAATGTAGTGTAAAACCCCGCAGACAGTCACTGTAGTCACAGCCAGATACAGCACAAATGACTTGAGAACATGTGTCCCGACTCAAAAACACTGAGTTAAACTTGTTGTAAACATATGTTCCACGGTGCCACCGAAAAAAGCTTCCAATTATTTATTTAGCGTCGAGGAGCGCTGTCTGTAGACTCTGTACATTAATCGCCTCGGCAAAAAACCCTCCCACATGCAGTGAACTGAGTGAGTGGAGGCTGATGTATATTCGTCATACGTGTTCCGTGCTGAAAATGCGCGCTGATCTACAAGCTTACAACCCCTCACGTCCGTGACACTTTGAGCTTGTGGATCAGTTATTTGCAGAAATATGCAGGCTGTGAGTGAGAGCTTTCACAAGTTGGGGGTTCATTTTCCCATATAAAGACAAGCAAAGTGGAAAACTATAAACACATTCGGTGGCATTTCACATTGCAAAAGGGTGCAGGAAGGTTGGGCACAGGGCACCTAAACGTTGTGGGCACCTCAGAGTTGGCTATTTTTTTCCCCAAAATGTAAAAATATAACATAAAATGAATAATGATGATGATAATAATAATTAGGAATTAATTTGGATAAGCCCAAAGTGATTTGGGCTTACTTTAAGGTTTGGACTTTATTCTGTGGTTCTATGGTTATGGGTTGTGGCAATAATTTTGGTCTACCATTCTGAAATTTAATTTAATATCTGGACAGCTGACAGTAGGCAAAACTGTGACCTGAACTAGTTTATGTAGAAAGTGAACTTTCTGCATGTAACATTATAGGCTGGCTGATGCCTTTTAATGGGCATATATGCTAATCTACTTTCATTTTTGCAGGACTCTGCTTGTGATTCCACCCACCGCTCACATTCTTGTTGTTGGACGTGACTCAGGTGAGGAACTATGAATTACATGTGACTGCATTTAATGCCATTATCAATTCTGAAATTTAATTTAATATCTGGACAGCTGACAGTAGGCAAAACTGTGACCTGAACTAGTTTATGTAGAAAGTGAACTTTCCTAACACTGCATGTAACATTATAGGCTGGCTGATGCCTTTTAATGGGCATATATGCTAATCTACTTTCATTTTTGCAGGACTCTGCTTGTGATTCCACCCACCGCTCACATTCTTGTTGTTGGATGTGACTCAGGTGAGGAACTATGAATTACATGTGACTGCATTTAATGCCATTATCAATTCTGAAATTTAATTTAATATCTGGACAGCTGACAGTAGGCAAAACTGTGACCTGAACTAGTTTATGTAGAAAGTGAACTTTCCTAACACTGCATGTAACAGTATAGGCTGGCTGATGCCTTTTAATGGTCATATATGCTAATCTACTTTCATTTTTGCAGGACTCTGCTTGTGATTCCACCCACCGCTCACATTCTTGTTCTTGGCCGTGACTCAGGTGAGGAACTATGAATTACATGTGACTGCATTTAATGCCATTATCAATTCTGAAATTTAATTTAATATCTGGACAGCTGACAGTAGGCAAAACTGTGACCTGAACTAGTTTATGTAGAAAGTGAACTTTCCTAACACTGCATGTAACATTATAGGCTGGCTGATGCCTTTTAATGGTCATATATGCTAATCTACTTTCATTTTTGCAGGACTCTGCTTGTGATTCCACCCACCGCTCACATTCTTGTTCTTGGCCGTGACTCAGGTGAGGAACTATGAATTACATGTGACTGCATTTAATGCCATTATCAATGAAGAGACAATATGACGTAATGAGTTACATTATGATGTACATTTTCCCTTCTTTGTCAATGGTGTTTGCAAAACAAACATTGAACTAAAGACTAACTAAAGCCCAAAGTGATTTGGGCTTTCTTTAAGGTTTGGACTTTATTCTGTGGTTCTATGGTTATGGGTTGTGGCAATAATTTTGGTCTACCATTCTGAAATTTAATTTAATATCTGGACAGCTGACAGTAGGCAAAACTGTGACCTGAACTAGTTTATGTAGAAAGTGAACTTTCCTAACACTGCATGTAACATTATAGGCTGGCTGATGCCTTTTAATGGTCATATATGCTAATCTACTTTCATTTTTGCAGGACTCTGCTTGTGATTCCACCCACCGCTCACATTCTTGTTGTTGGACGTGACTCAGGTGAGGAACTATGAATTACATGTGACTGCATTTAATGCCATTATCAATGAAGAGACAATATGACGTAATGAGTTACATTATGATGTACATTTTCCCTTCATTGTCAATGGCGTTTGCAAAACAAACATTGAACTAAAGACTAACTAAAGCCCAAAGTGATTTGGGCTTTCTTTAAGGTTTGGACTTTATTCTGTGGTTCTATGGTTATGGGTTGTGGCAATCATTTTGGTCTACCATTCTGAAATTTAATTTAATATCTGGACAGCTGACAGTAGGCAAAACTGTGACCTGAACTAGTTTATGTAGAAAGTGAACTTATACAAAATAATAAAGGATGTAAATTGATTGCTTTATTTGAAATAGCAATGACAGGCCCAGTCCAAAGTGTTGGCACCATTTTGGGAGGTGTTCCATTATAACTTTCCCCTCTTTGCGGGGCACGGTGGCACAGTTGGTAGTGCTGTCGCCTCACAGCTAGAAGGTCCTGGGTTCGATTCCCATACCCGAGGCAGGGTTGGCCAAAGGGCCTTTCTGTGTGGAGTTTGCATGTTCTCCCCGTGTCCCCTAGGGTAGGTACCCTTACAAAAACATGCAGTAATCCTGGTCTCTAAACTGCCTCCCCCTGGCCAGCCGGGGCGCCTGATGGAGGGGAAAGGAACTGGTTGGAATAACGTGTTCCTTTCACGTGCTACATCCAACCAGGGAAACTCCCCTGTCAGGTGAAAAGGAGCAACTTGGACACTCAGGCATGAGTCCGTTGCTCTCCCCATGTCCCCCATATATGGGGACTAGGGTGGAGGGTGTGTAGAGCCCAGGATCGCATTACATAATTGACACAGGGGTGAAAAATGTGTTACAAAATCGTGGGATAAAATTAAAAAAATATATAACTTTCCCCTCTTTGACTGTCTGACAATTTCAGCATGCTGATGACCCTGTGGCAGAAGACCTTGATCTTACCAAGATGACCATCTACAGCATCAGAGCTACCTCCGAGGGTCCAAGTGACGTTGGAATTGTCATAGATGGCATCAAAGTAGTGCGTAATGTGGGCAACTTTTCAAGGGCCTGTGCCATACTAATTGGATTGATATACGTCGTCAATTTGGCATATCCCAAAGAGCTCAAATATACATTTGAGTTCTTCCAGAAAGTCCTGCTGGAGCTCGATTCCTTAAAGCTGACCCCAAAGGTGCACAGCCTTAAAAAAAATATAGATTAAGAAGCCCTATGTTCCCTCATAGGGTTTGGGTTAGTGTTAACATTGATAAATAACCTGGCTCAGGGAACATATACATACTGTATGTATGTACTGTATGTACTGTTGTAATGATAAGGAAATTACTGTATCACATGGTGACTTAATTTTTTTTGTTTTTCTGGAGGTGGTGGTTCTACGAAATCTAAATATCTTCTAAATAAGCATACTCACTTGGGGTAGTGGCATCATATTTTGATTTAATATTGGGACAGGGGTAGTGGCATCATATTTTGATTTAATATTGGGACAGGCTTTTGCACCTTGTCCAAAAACACAGAGTGTTTTAGATTTTTTTTACATGCCCAGGTTGTCCCGGTAATTTGTTTTATATATATATATATATATATATATATAGTTTTTTCTTGAAAATGTCTGCCTCTTTAACAGGTCAAAGTGTGTGTGTGTGTGTGTGTGTGTGTGTGCGCGCGCGTGAGATGGTTTTATTGTACCATGTTGTGCTGTTGCTCTTCAAAAGGTCAAATCAAATTGTGTGTCTGTCTGTCTGAGTGATGGTTTTATTGTACCAAGTTTTATAATTTTTCGTTGAATATGTCTATGCCTCTTCAACAGGTAAAATCAAATTGTGTGTGTGTGTGTGTGTGTGTGTGATGGTTTTATTGTACCAAGTTTTATTTATTTTAGTTGAATATGTCTATGCCTCTTCAACAGGTCAAATCATTTTTTTTTGTGTGTGTGTGTGTGTGATGGTTTTATTGTACCATGTTGTGCTGTTGCTCTTCAAAAGGTCAAATCAAATTGTGTGTGTGTGTGTGTTTGTGTGTGTGTCTGTTTGTCTGAGTGATGGTTTTATTGTACCAAGTTTTATTTTTTTTAGTTGAATATGTCTATGCCTCTTCAACAGGTCAAATCATTTTTGTGTGTGTGTGTGTGTGTGTGTGATGGTTTTATTGTACCATGTTGTATTATTTTTTGTTGAATATGTCTGCCTCTTCAAGAAGTCAAATCAAATGTGTGTGTGTGTGTGATGGTTTTATTGTGTTTTATTGTACCATGTTTATAATTATAATGTATATTGTACCATGTTTATATTGTATACATTGTTTACTTGAGTAAACTGCAGTTGTGTTGAACACATTTACAATGGTATTCTTATTCATCTGTACCTGCAATGTTTAAACCTGAGTTTTAATATTATGGACACCAAATTACTTAAATTAATTTATTAATTTGTTCTGTCCTATTTGTTTGTTAGAAATTGATACTTTATTTTACTCATTTCTTTGAAATTGATTTATTTTTTACTTACTATTTCTTGAAATTGAGTTTTTTTTTACTAATTGTGTGATTATAATTGATTTACATTTATAATGTTTTTCTTTGAAATTGATTGTTTTAATTGATATCACATTACTTTAAATCTATTATTATAAATGTCACTTTTGTTACCATAGTGTATAATCTGCTCAATACATAGAGTAGATTATATACTGTATATATGTATATATATATATATATAAGGTAACAAAATGGACATTCATAAAAAAATTAAGTAATGCGATATCAATTAAAACAATACATTTCAAAGACAAATATTATAAATTTAAATCGATTATAATCACACAATTAGTAAAAAATACTCAATTTCAAGGAAATAGTAAGTAAAAATAAATCAATTTCAAAGAAATGATGAGTAAAAAAAAATCAATTTATAACAAATAATTAGTAAATGTTAATCAATTTAAATCAAATAATGAGTAAATAATAATCAATTTTAAACTAATAATTAGTAAATTTAAATCAATTTAAATCAAATAATGAGTAAAAAATAATCAATTTTAAACAAATAATTAGTCAATTTAAATCAATTTCAAATAAATGATGAGTAAAAAATAATCAATTTCTAACAAATAATTTATAAATGTTAATCAATTTAAATCAAATAATGAGTAAATAATAATCAATTTTAAACAAATAATTTGTAAATCTAAATCAATTTAAATCCAATAATGAGTAAAAGATAATCAATTTTAAACAAATAATTAGTCAATTTAAATCAATTTCAAATAAATGATGAGTAAAAAATAATCAATTTCTAACAAAGATTTAATAAACGTTAATCAATTTCAATCAAATAATGAATAAAACGTAATCATTTTCTCTCAGAATCCAGTCAAATTATGAGTAGAAAATAATCAATTTCAAAGAAATAGTTAGTAAATATAAATCAATATCTACAAATATCTAGTAAATATAACTCATTTTTCAGAGCTTAAATTCTATTCAATGTTATTAGATGTCACACTGTGACAGCATTTTAAATGAGTAAACCCTAGTCATAGTTTTTACAGTGTGGACAGAACCCCTCAGCAGACCGTCAGCAATTCAACTGCTCTATAAAATGGACCAAAAGCCCCAGAAGTCCCAGGCGAAAGGAAATGTTGTACCGTCACGATCAACAGTTTACAGATCGAGACTTTAACAAAACAATTGGAGAAGCAAAGATACTCCCAAGGAAATACATGCACATGTGATTAGAGTTCCAATCACTTATGTAAGGTGAAAACAGACCAAAGTATCCACACCGGAGAAACCCATTTTCACCGTAACCATGTGTGACAGGGTTATGACAGCTGTATTGTTGTATTGTTCTTTCTGCTTTGGTAATGTAAACGTATGTTTTCTCATGCCAATAAAGCCCTTTGAATTGAAAATTGAATTGAATTGACAGGGGTTTCAGTCAGTTGACATAACTGACACAACTGGGTTTCAGTCACTTGTGTCAGTTGTGTGGTGACCACGCCAGATATAGTTCAGACCAC
>NC_137864.1:22513625-22526125 GCF_963924005.1 Protomyctophum bolini
GCCCCGATTCAATCCTTAAACGGTGGCAAAGAAAGACGAAAGAAAGAAACAAAATGAGAGAGAGAGAGAGAGAGAGAGAGAGAGAGAGAGAGAGGTTCTAAACACAAAAGACAAGGCAGAGAGCAGAAGGGTAAACACACAAGCTCAATTTGGACGTCTGGGGAGCGAACGAAGGCACTATAGGTGACCCCCCCCCCCCCCCCGACCTCCCCCCCCCCCCCCCCTCTCTCTCGCTCTCTCCTTTCTCTTCTCTCCAGAATTCACTTATCCCCAAATCCCTTCTTCCCTTGCTTTACTGATAACAACAAGGAGTGCAGGCCTCGGGGAGCTTAGCACTATGTGGCAAATCCGTCCGAGAAGAGAGTGAGAGAGCAACGCGGTTGCCAATACACTCTAGCTGTGACTCGACCCCCGCCGTCTCTGCGAGGATTAGCAGGAGGGAGGTAGAGAGAGAGAGAGGTAGAGAGAGAGAGAGAGAGAGAGGTAGAGAGAGAGAGAGAGAGAGAGAGAGAGGAGAGAGAGAGAGAGAGAGAGAGAGAGAGAGAGAGAGAGAGAGAGAGTGAGAGTGGCGTCTCGAAAAATGTCTTTAATTTGTTTCATTTGAAATAAACTGCCCCAGACACTCAGGAGTTCAATTTTATGGATGACCTATCAACAGTGTTATCCAATCACCGTGTTAAAAAAGAACATGGGGAACAGGGGGTGGCTGATCCACCCCCCCCCCCCTCTCTCTCTACACGCTCTGTCTGTCGCGTACAGTACATGCACAGTGCAAGTACATGCTTTAATAATAGACAGTGACAGTGCGTGTGTGTGTGTGCGTGTGTGCGTGTGTACGGGGGCCTGCATGCCCTCGTGTGCTATAGCTTTGCCCGCCGTCTTTACTGCCACGGTTGTTGGAGTCTGATAAGTGCAGCTTTTCTTTTCCATAAGAATGAATGCAACGACAGGGAAGGCAATAAGCAAGCTGTAGCAGGAACAAAGGACCGCAGAGAGAGAGAGAGAGAGAGAGAGAGAGAGAGAGAGAGATAGGACCCTATGCTTAGTTGTGCGCTATGATGTCGTGCACCAAAAATAGCTGATATTTCTACATGCTCACAAGTTGTAAGCTTGTAGATTGGCTACTTTCAGCTATTTCAGCATGCGACACCCGTGCACAACACTATGTTGAGAGAGAGAGAGAGAGAGAGAGTATAGAAATGCCTGTAGTGTCCTGTATAATATGTGATAGCAACCCCGCTCGCCCCACTCCGGGAGGATCACGGGCTGTAAACCATGGCGTGCTTGTGTCAGCTCTAGAGAGAGAGAGAGAGGGGGGGGGGGGGGGTGGATTATGCTTCGTCTTGTCTGTTTGAATAGAAACAGAGAGGCAACGCATTGTGTTCCTGGCATGACCGTGAGAGGGTGAATCTATCACAGCGTTATCCTGATATGACAGCCACGGTCGGCTGGCTGGCTGACTGGCTACATAGGCAGATCAACCCGTGGTTTACATTACAGCGAACGTATACGCGTCTCGTCTGGCCCCTCTGTGTGCTGCATTATGTGTAGAAATGTATAGCCTCTGTGGGGAATGACGGCGTCTAGAGGCATTGAAAAATGAGCCAATGTATCAGTGTGCTGTACGAGGTGCTTGAGGCCCGATGTGTGCCGATGTGCATAGCATAGCAGTGCTGTGTGTGTGTGTGTGTGTTACAACAACACTACTTTGCTGCAAATGATAGCAAATCATGTGGGCTTTGACATTTCAGGGAGAGACGTGTATAGCAGTGGTTCCCCGAAGTGAGGTCAGAGTTAAATTAACATTGATTTTACAATATAAATTTGGGGTCTCAGAGATATAAATGCCATTACATGGGGGTTTGTAGACTAATATGCATGTCAAACTGGGGGTCCTTGACATTAAAACGGGTTGAGAATAACCGTTGGCGCCGTAACAGATCTTCTCTTATAGGGGTCCACTGGCATATCTTTAAAAATAGTGGCCCGTGGGCTAATTACTGTCTATGTGGGGGTCCTTGACCTGAAAAAGTTAACACTTTACTTTAAGGGACAAATTCATACACGTAATTAAGGCTTAATTAAGCCTTAATTAAGCCTTAATTATGTGTATTAATTTGTCTGGCTTTGGCTTTGGTGATTCATTAGTTATCATGAACTTGTCTTCTTCAATCAATTAATGCGTAAGTATTAATGCTTAAGTATTACTTAAGCATTACTTAACCTCCGTTAATCTATCAGTAGTCTATAGTTAAGCCTGTTACTTAATGTGGTGTGTTTGTAGATCTGTTATTATCGGTCAGTTCTATGCCCAGGATGAGTGCTCATAGGTGGGTAGGATTAGTGAGCTGACTCGGTCTCCGAAACTGGTTCTAAAACTTCCGGGGGTCTCGCATGTTGGACTGGCTAACCTGGGGGTCACAGGAGGACCCCCAGGGGTCATTTGTCATCCATTCACTACCAGTTAATTAACATTTAGTTACTAGATGCTTGTCCTCCAAAGTAAAGTCACATTCATTTCATCATTAACTACTGCTTGATGTAAAACTAAATTATTATTTTGTTCCTGAACAAGGCTGTAACAAGGTCTGTTACACACACACACACACACACATATATATATATATATATCCGAATCCGACCAAATGTTGCTACAGTGCTTGTAACAAACTAACATTCAAACCAAAAATGGCACCACATTTTCACAAAATGCATGGATGCACACCCACATAGACACAAACACACTTTAGTTTTTTTGTCCCAAACCGTGCAGTTTGTACAGCATTATCTTCTGAAATACAGTAGCTGATTGATTCAATGTGGTCTATTACACACTACTGTAAAACAAAATGAGTATTGTTTTTGTTCCTGAACAAGGCTGTAACAAGGCTGAAGGCTCAATATGGTCTGACACACACACACACACACACACACACACACACACACACACACACACACACACACACACACACACACACACACACACACACACACACACACACACACACACACACACACACACACACACACACACACACACACACACACACACAAGAATCTTTTTGTTTTACAGTAGTGTGTAATAATAGAATCAATCAGCTATTTCAGAACATAATGCTGTACAAACTGGGGTTTGGGACAAATGTGGGTGTGCATCCATGCATTTTGTGAAAATGACCCCCGGAAGTTTTAGAACAAGTTTCGGAGACTGAGTCAGCTCACTAATCCTACCCGCCTATGAGCATTCATCCTGGGCATAGAACTGACCGATAATAACAGATCTGTTATTATCCGGTGTTACCGGAATTTCTGTACAGGCGTGTATGTGTTTTCTGTTGTGTCCATTTGAGGAGGCAGCAGCGCGAGTCATGTTATTAACCGAATCCCATGTGTGTATACTGTAGGATATGAAGAAGATTGATGCCTTTCACTGGCCTGAGAGGATATCTAACGAAGAGCTACACCGGATGACCAAGTGCAACAGCGTATATAGTGATGGAGATCAAACACTGCAGATTCCGAAGGCTGGGACATGTTTTTTTTTTTCCTCGACTCCAAGCCTATTAAAATCCTGCTCAATAACTTGTTTGGCTAAAATGTCATTTTAGTGAAAATAAATTGCACTGTGAATATCACAAGGCTGAATTTGCGTGAGCCCAGCAAGTTTAGAGTCTCAGAGAGAGTTTTTATTCAAGACGAGTGGCAGTGAATGGGGTGAGTATAAAAAGGAGCAAATAGAAACACATGAGCCGATTGATGTAAAACTGGTCAACGTTTATACGCGGCTGCAGTCGTGAATAACCCTGGTGGGTCCATTTTGGTTATATTATTTGAAATGTTGTGCGCTCTCATAGTTAAATGAACACTTGTGATGTTAGAGTGTATGGTCTTTTAACCTTTTCCCTCCCATTACCGTGAGGCCAGTGCCAAGATAATGAACGACATAAGCAGAGAAGAAGAAGATGCCTTATCCGGCTGAATGACCCGGAAGTGATTGTCCTCCGTTGTGGTGACAGACAGAGTCGCGGCGGTGTTCTGACCATTAATATGGTCAGCGCGACCATATTAATCTAACATTTATTTCTTATTTACATGTCTATTTCAGCTCGGACACTTATGTGAAGAGTCTGCTATTAACTCATTTTGTGAAAAAAACAATAATAATACGTTTTTCTCCTCTGGTGAAAAGTTGGAATTTGTGTGATGACAGGCTCTCAGTCAAATCTGGTCACATATGGGGTCCAGCGTTGGAAGAGAAAATGAGGTCGAAAATATATGTTTTTAAGCTGGATAAAAAATGGTTTCAATAACTTTACACGAGATATCTCGAGGTTGGCATGGATTGTGTTATCGGTGCTTCATGCCAAATGGACAGGTTGTTCCACCAAATATTTGTCCAAGCAGAGCAGCCCACTCAGAACACACCGAGTGCCAGGAATAAAGAGCCAGATAGGAACTGAGAGTCTCCCGTTTGGTGTGGTGGGTTGTGAAGACATTCTTTCAGAGCTCAGATGGCCCTGCGATGGTTCCCCGCAGTGTTCCTGCAGGACACCCTAATGTGAAGCCAACACATGAAGGGGTCTGGTGGTTCACACTAAAACTCTATTTTAGAGTTACGATGACACAAATGAACACTCACAGTCCACCTCAGCTTAATACAGTAGGGAGGGAGTTCCAGGGGGTCCCTAGCTAATTTAGAGATAATAAGGAACCAAATGGACCCTTATGGGTCTGTGAGGGTGTAAGGGTGTTAAGAGTTAAATTAACAGTGGTTTTACAATATAAATTGGGGTACCAGAGATAGAAATGCCATTAAATCTTGCCATGAATAAGTTTGAGAACCAGTATAGTATAGGCTATATTCCCCATCAGCTATTATTCTTTTGTGAACGCTGGCATTCGACGATGGCTGCAGATCGTATGCCGTAGTACGGAAGAATAAGAACCTGACAGAGTATGCAATCATGGCGGCCCCAACTATCACCTCGCCTCCTCAACAACTGATCATAGATCAATAGTTATACATACAGGATCTGGCTTTAACAAATGAGTGGGTTGGAGGAGAGAGAAAGAATGAAAGAAAAAGGAGTTGGCGCAGTGATTAAAACTGGAACCGTCAGGATTGGTTTCATTTGACAGAACCTGGAGTATCTCTGCTGTCGGGAAGAAAGCACTTAAGTTCATGAAAATGAAAAATATATATTTTTCAGGAACTGAAGAAAACCTTATTATTTTTTTTAAACAATGCATCACGACCAATGTTGGTGTTGTGACTTTATATAATTATTGTCAATTACTTCCATAAGACGGGGAGAGGCGGTGGAGTTAGCTGCTTTAACAGACAGTTTGAGAGGGGGAGAGGGGCTGGAGTTAGCTGCTTTAACAGACAGTTTGAGAGGGGGAGAGGCGGTGGAGTTAGCTGCTTTAGCAGACAGTTTGAGAAGGGGAGAGGCGGTGGAGTTAGCTGCTTTATAGCAGACAGTTTGAGGTAGAGGGCAGCACGGGTCCATCCGGAACCGAACACCCGAGAGCCGAACCGAAAACCAATGCGGTTCTGGCCCAAAATATTGACTTGTCCCTCGGGCAGGGTTGGATCCATTCCAAATTGCAGCAGGTCTCGTTCGGATTGTCTGAAATGCAGTTACCTGAAATAACAGTGAGGATCCGAGCTTTATATATTAAACCTGTGACCGAGGCCAAGTATGGCAGGTCTGGTCTGGGATAGTGCCGAGGGGATCTAACCTTCTCGTACGGAAGGGACAGATATATCCCCTTGAGCGCAAGCTGGTATAGATGTCCGGCGGTCGTTAGCGAGATCTTGATATGGAATCCTAGGTCTGCTGTGTGATCTCGGTTCTTCTTAGCTTAAAACCGTCTTAGCTTGCGTATAGGCAATGATATTTATGGTGTTGGGATGTCAGGGGTGATGTCACTCTGACGCCCCGGTTATGATGTCAGAGAGGCACTCCGTTCCTTCCTAACAAAACCCTTCAACTTTAAAAATAGGTTTCAAAATTAGACATGCGTGAATTGTAATTATTACGTTCTAAAGTCCATATTGTAAAAACTGAGGTGAAATGAGTGGGTTAGAAAAAGGAGTTGGCGCAGTGATTAAATCTGGAACCGTCAGGATTGGTTTAATTTGGAGTATCTCTGCTGTCGGGAAGAAAGCACCTAACTCAAAAATGTTAATTTCTCATGAAAAAATAAAAATAAAAAAAATCAGGAAATGAAGAAAACCTTATTATTTTTGCGGCCAATTGGAATGTTTCTCAGATCCATAGCGGTTCGGTTCAGATATCACCGGTCCTGTTTTCGGACCGGGTCCAATTTTATGGACCCGTGCTTCCCTCTAGTTTGAGGGTCCAATGGAGTTAAGAGGTTTTGTCCCGAAGCGCTTTGTACTACTTTTCACTGGTTCCATACTTTTGAAACAACACACAGACGTAAAGGGTGTTCAATAGCACTGATTAATAGAAGATAGAAAATCATAATCTAAAACCTCAAAAATTGAGTTAATGTAGGTGATTTCCTCCCGACAGCAACGCCTCCCAACTACCACCTCGCCTCCTCAACAACTGCTACAGGATCTGGCTTTAAGAAATACTGATTGATATATTCAAAAAATGAGGTGACATGAGTGGGTTGGAGGAGAAAAAAAGAAAGAAAGATAGAAGAGTTGGCGCATGCAGTGATTAAACTAAGTATACCGTCCAAGATTGGTTACTTTCAGTCTCCCCTTTATTTTGTTCTTTCATGACCGGATGCATTAACACCGCCCTCTGTGCGCTGGCTGTGAAGATGCCCTAGGCAGTATACCCCCCCCCCCCCCCCCCCACACACACACACACACACACACACACACACACACACACACACACACACACACACACACACACACACACACACACACACACACACACACACACACACACACACACACACACACACACACACACACACACACACACACACACACACACACACACACACACACACAGGTAGAGGCAGAGGGCCAAGTCACACTCCTCCATCCATCCGCAATCCATTCACCGCGGCAAGCTAGCAAGGCACTGATACCCTCTTAATGTTCTTCAAGCCAGACCCCCAAGTGAAAAATGTGTAATGTGCTCAAAGCCCCAGAGCTCCGGTAATGACGATGGAGGCTCTGGCAAACAGCGCTATACTGTAGCTGTGTCGTACCCTATTTGTGTTTCTTGCTGCCATCTGAGAGAGGGATTTGGTAATTACTTTCCTTGTTTTGTGACCTGGTAATTTTACACCTGCCACGATCAAACAGGGTTAATTTTGAAACAAGTGTTAGGGTAATTTAAATGGACTGTCATGCTGGTTTAAGTGGAACTATAGTTGAATCATCAGCCCATAACAGAGACTGGTTTAAGTGGAACTATAGTTGAATCATCAGCCCATAACAGACTGGTTTAAGTGGAACTATAGTTGAATCATCAGCCCATAACAGACTGGTTTAAGTGGAACTATAGTTGAATCATCAGCCCATAACAGACTGGTTTAAGTGGAACTATAGTTGAATCATCAGCCCATAACAGACTGGTTTAAGTGGAACTATAGTTGAATCATCAGCCCATAACAGACTGGTTTAAGTGGAACTATAGTTGAATCATCAGCCCATAACAGGTGTGGCAGACAATGAGGATGATCATGCGAGTCGAGTCGACACGTTTTTTTTTTTTTTACTATGCCACAGTTCATTTCATAACTAATCAACTGGCCTTTTTTGCCTAGAGCTATTTTGATTTTAGTATTAGACCACAAGCGTTCACATATATATACAATACAAAGTGTGTGTGAAGAGGAGACTTATTTGAACTCGTGGAATAAAAAGCTTTGAGGCATTAAAGCTGCTATAAGCAATAATAAGTCAACATTTTAATGTCCTTTTATTTGTATATATATATATATATATATATATATATATATATATATATATATATATTCAGACAGCCAACAGTGGGTAGAACAATGTATGGATGGAATGAATGGAAGCCAAAAGAACGTGATCGGGACATCAAAGTATCAATATTATATCCATATCATGATATTAGACTGGAAATTGTCTGTGATTTTGGGATATTGTACTATTGTACAATATGGCATTAACGTGTTCTATAAATATAAATATCGGAACTGGAAAATCTGTATCGGCAGAAAAAAGCCAATCTACAAGCTTGTAGATCTGCTTGCAGATGTGCTATTTTCGGTGCGCAGCAGCATTCTTTCACAGAAAAGGCCTCTATGGAATCAAAAATAACTGAAATCAGTGGTGGTTGAATCCATTGTGCACTCACCCGTGTATAGGTGTAGTTCCAGACTCTATACAGCGGTCTGTGCAGAGTAGGCTCACCCTGTAAGGTGTATAGTTCCAGACTCTATACAGCAGTCTGTGAAGAGTAGACTCACCCTGTAAGGTGTATAGTTCCAGACTCTATACAGCAGTCTGTGCAGAGGAGGCTCACCCTAGAAGGTGTATAGTTCCAGACTCTATACAGCGGTCTATGCAGAGGAGGCTCACCCTGTAGGGTGTATAGTTCCAGACTCTATACAGCAGTCTGTGAAGAGTAGACTCACCCTGTAAGGTGTATAGTTCCAGACTCTATACAGCGGTCTGTGAAGAGTAGACTCACCCTGTAAGGTGTATAGTTCCAGACTCTATACAGCGGTCTGTGAAGAGTAGACTCACCCTGTAAGGTGTATAGTTCCAGACTCTATACAGCAGTCTGTGAAGAGTAGACTCACCCTGTAAGGTGTATAGTTCCAGACTCTATACAGCGGTCTGTGAAGAGTAGACTCACCCGTGCACTTTGTCCAGCGATGAGCTGGTCGTCCTCAGTCTGGACGCTGGTCCTGCTGCGAGCGTCATAGTCCTCCTGCTCAAAGTCAGAGTCGTCCTCCAGTTCCTCAGGTGTCTGGATGTGGGGTTATAGAGGGAGAGAGGGGGGGGGGGGGGGGGGGGGGGGGTAGGGGTGTGACAACAACATGGTTTAAATTTAGTATAGATTTTCTGTGGTCAGAGGTTTTCTGGCTCAAACAAGTGCTCTGATTTCCCTGCTGACTGTGATGTCACATATTATGACAATGGACTTTGCCAGTCCAGGGCAAAGTCCATTTGACAATGGACATGATGTAAATTACCATCCTGATGACTACAAACCGCTCC
Organism: Protomyctophum bolini; assembly: GCF_963924005.1. Taxonomy (NCBI): domain Eukaryota; kingdom Metazoa; phylum Chordata; class Actinopteri; order Myctophiformes; family Myctophidae; genus Protomyctophum; species Protomyctophum bolini. The sequence goes on from NC_137864.1 coordinate 22,522,822, forward strand.
AGAGCGGTTAATTCACACGGCGGGTTTGGAACACAGACCAGGCTTTCCTCCGAGGTGGAAAGCCTATGGTGGAGGTTATCTTTGTCCTCAACGTAAAGCCTATGGTGGAGGTTATCTTTGTCCACAACGTAAAGCCTATGGTGGAGGTTATCTTTGTCCACAACGTAAAGCCTATGGTGGAGGTTATCTTTGTCCACAACGTAAAGCCTATGGTGGAGGTTATCTTTGTCCACAACGTAAAGCCTATGGTGGAGGTTATCTTTGTCCACAATGTAAAGCCTATGGTGGAGGTTATCTTTGTCCACAACGTAAAGCCTATGGTGGAGGTTATCTTTGTCCACAACGTAAAGCCTATGGTGGAGGTTATCTTTGTCCTCAACGTAAAGCCTATGGTGGAGGTTATCTTTGTCCTCAACGTAAAGCCTATGGTGGAGGTTACAATGTCACCCTTCAAGCTCCTCTGTGTAGCTGCCGTAAATTCTCCTTGTGAGATTGAACGGTGAACACATAATTCTGACACGGCTTATGACATCTAGAGATGTCCCATAATTAAAACAGTTTAGATCTAACCCTGAATAATTCATCGATCTGACCTTCACTGCAGGGTTTTCAAGTCCTTTACATCATTGTTTGTTCAAGGTTGCGGTCGCCAGAAGTCCACTCTCACAACACCAGAGGGAGTTCGGTTAACAAACCACCACGTGCAACCCAGGTTCAGCTCAAACAAGGGATTAAATTAATTCCGCTCCTATGCCACAAGAATGTGGAACGTCCTACCAACAGCCATTAACACATTTTGTACATAATACGTCCTGAAACGTCATAAGGATTGGAACCGAGAGGTGCCTTAGACGTCTGTGGACGTCCTAGCGACGTCCAAACGACACGGGGCGAGATAATAATATTCCGAATAATTACTTTTTTTTTTTTTGGCATTTCGCTTTTCGCTTGCCGTATGCTAACGCTCTGTGAAACTATTAGCTTGTCATTGACTCCCATGTTAGCGCGGCGGAAAGAATGACTCGTTTCTCCTCATCCAGGGCGCTCTCCGTGGTGATGAATGGATCGATATGCTGGCGCTGCGTTTCTGCTCCTCATCCGTCTCTCCCGCAAAATATGAACTCTTTTTGTAGCGTATATAAATATATTAAGATGATCGGAGATTGTGATGGCACTTTGTCAGTCAACTTTTTTAAGAAAGTATTTCCGGTTCATGGCTTTCAAAATGGAAGCGATCACTACTCTGGCGATTACTCCGGCGCAAGCAACGCCTTTATTTTGATGCAGTTCCGGTACTAAATGTGTTAAGACATGTTAATCCCTAGACTTCAAAACCGCTCTCAAAGGGCACCTACGGATGGCTGCAATTCAAAACTGGCCCCTGTAAATAAAGTCAACCACTTTCTCCTCATACTGTACATATTTTCCACTTTTTTACTTTCTTTATACTGCATTTCCTGTTAATTTTTTAAATTTTAATATAAGTGTATATTTGTACGTCAACAACAACAAAAGGGAATTTTAAGAAACACAAAATAATACGATATAAATCATATTGTCTTATTAAACACATACTCTGATCTTGCGCTCGGTAAGTCGCTTTGAATAAGAGCTTTGTTGTGCTAAATGTCAAAATTCTACATTCTGTTTTGTCTAATTAACAGCATCAATCTTAGGACTGTAAGTTAATCAAAAAAGATTAACTGGCGTTAAATCCACATCACAACCTTTTCTCTTTATAAACAAGTAAATTACATAATTGCTGTTCAAGGTTACTACAGTAAATAACTAAATTACATGGCATTTTATTCCTGTTGCCTTTGGCCAAAATACAGCGGCACTGCCAAGTGTGGGAGGAGGAGGACTCAGAAACTTTGTTGATATTGGCTTGCAAAGACAATTATTCTCCACTTTCAAGAAAAGACTCTGTTTATTGCTCCATCATACTGCTATCTATCTGCCTGACTGTGGCTGTTGGAGCGGATACACAGACACACAGACACGAGGCAGAAACTGTTCTCACAGTTTATTTTTTCATTAAAATGTACCACAATGCTTCTCAAGACCATATCAAACTTTCAAAGTATAGTTGGGAGTTATAAGACTTGGATTCTGTAAATCCACCAGACTGAGCATAAGGGCGACCTATAGCTGTCTTCAGAATTCCAAAGAAGGACCAATAATCCAGCTTGTTGTATTAGAGGAAGAAAATACACCAAACACATACAAATAGTAAATACACACTCAGCCCATTAGAGATGGAGCCCATACATTCATTGTCACAGCGTGCATTAGGATGTTATATACAACAGGGGAAATCTGGAATCCTTCAAGTTGTAGCTTCGGAAAGTAATTGAACTTTTGGAGGAGATTACGAGGCCAGTTGGTCGCAGGCAGTTCAAAGCTGCCTGTTTTTATTCATTATTTATTTACCAACATCTAATTATGTTGCCCATAATTAGATTCTCTCTTCTTTTCCTGTTTATTATTATATTATCATCATCATTTTGTTGTCCACAGCACCGGGAAACTTTCCAGAATGTGTAAAGTTGAGTAAAATAATTGCCATGAGCTGTGTACGTCTATGTATGAAAAGGGATTAAGGGATGTACTGTACATAGTAGATATTAAAGTCCACTTCTTAAAGTTGCCATGAGCTATGTATGAAAAGGGATTAAGGGATGTACTGTACATAGTAGATATTAAAGTCCACTTCTTAAAGTTAACCATGCATGACCTCATCATGTTTTTCTATTATCGCATGTTTGGAAAATGTCATGCTGGCTTTTAAAAAAGGGAAAAAAGGAGAACAATATAGAAAAAGAGGAACAGTGAATTTCACTGGTCAATGCCACTGTCTTATATGTCATACATCGAGATTTTTAAGCCCCTTCTTAAAACTCACCTTTTTTCTCTGGCCTTTAATTTGAGGGCTTTATATTAATATATGACATATACCGAGGCTGCCGGGATTGTTTAATTACCTTTGGAGCATAACGCCAAAGTATTTGCGCCTTTGATCCATGAAAATCCCCATGAAAATAGTCCCATATAGCTTGTTGTCGAACCGAAAAATAATCCACCGTCGCGATGTGCAACAAAAAGGAGTGAGGGCTCATGCAGCCCGTTTGTGCTGCGCCAGGTCGCGCAGCACCCATTTGCGGCGCTCGCGCAACTTCCCGTCTTTGCATTGACTTTGTATGTAATCACGCCGCTCTAACCATCCAAATCTGAACGCACCTAAAGACAATGACTACAAAAACGTCCACCACGTTTTGTCACTGAGGAAAACTGAATAAAAACG
>NC_137864.1:22531125-22793625 GCF_963924005.1 Protomyctophum bolini
AAATTTTAACCTATGACCTTTGACTTTAACCCTGATAAAAGTAAGTAAAATGCCTGTATTTTTTTTATATATATATATATATATATATATATATATATATATATATATATATATGTGATCATTAGAATGTCTAGAACATGTTCTATTTAGGGACTGATCGTTATTTAAAAAAGGTTGGTATGGTGCAAAAAGGGGGGGGGGGGGGTCATTAGCCTGAGGGGGGGGGGGATATGTTTATTTCTATTTAGAAATTTCTATTTAGCCACTTCAAAACAGCGTGGGACAGATTGATTCTGCGTTCACCGTTCATGACATTTCCAGTAGAAAAAGCGAAAAATGTTTCAAGCTATGAACCGCAATGTTTGAATTGCGGGCCAGCAGCAGCAGGCCGCTGAAAAGAGCCAGTGTTGTCGGTCAGAGAGGAGGAAGGCGAGGAGCAACAGGTTGGCAGCACCGCTGCTGAGGTTGCGGTGGTGGTGTGAGGTGTCTCGGTGAAACCCAGTGCCGCATCACCGAGTCAGGAGAATGTCAGACTGAGATGATAATAACAATAATAATAATGTTGGGGCTGAGGTCGTGGATGATGTTACGATATAAAATTCTCACAAGTTACTGTTTGTGACTGAAGTTGCTTGTGAACGAAGCTCCTCCACATAGAAAGTAACAAAACATCACAGGAACACCTTGAGGCCTTTATGTTGATGGAAATGGAACATTTTGATGGAAGAGACTCTACCGTCTTTGGACAACGCATCATCGACATGGTGGCGGAGAAAAGCGAGACAGATTCTCATTCAGAATACGGTAGGGCTGGTCTAAAAGCGTGCAGCTGTCATGTGCATCTTTGCGCACTCGCATTGCAATGTTGGATTGCTTGTGTGTGCGTCACACTGCAGACTCACTGCAGACTCACTCCCAATCTAAACTATGGAATGCACTTCCCATTGCAGTCAGAACTGCAGACTCTCTCCCAATCTAAACTATGGAATGCACTTCCCATTGCAGTCAGAACTACAGACTCACTCCCAATCTAAACTATGGAATATTCACTTCCCATTGTAGTCAGAACTGCAGCCTCACTCCCAATCTTCCGCCGTAGTCTGAAATCCCACCTCTTCAGACTCCATTTTAGCCCGTAGCCCTAGCCGCGACGATCTTACAGGCATATGCAAAGGCTCAACTTACATAACTTTGATAGCATTGTATGTAGACATACAGTACTGTAGCACTATATAGTATATATGCATAGTTCATGATATAGATATTCCACACAGGTTATTAGTTTACGTATGATTCATGATGACTATTTTTTTTGTTCTTCCTTACTGTAAATCGCTCTGGATTAAGAGTGTATGCTAAATGCCTAAATTGTTGAATATCTATTTTTGAAAAAAAGCAACTAAAATTTTAAAATTGTGAAAATGTGTGCAAATCTTTGAATATGTATTCTTTCACAGCAAACGTTTATAACTGATGCTTCTGGTGGGAACATATTCCCTGGAACAACATATTTTCAGATGGGGATTGGCGGGCAATTACACATCATTTTTTGGGTCCTTGACGTGAAATAGTTTGAGAACCACTGATATAGAAACAGAGGTTTTTTCAGAAAACTGTCAGGATTTCAAAGGCATTTTATAGAATCTGGTCTCAGCCCTAAATGGGTTAACGTATCCATTTGTGAGCCTGTATAAGACAACAGCACTTTGATCCGCACATAGAAGCATATCTGTCTGTTGGGCTTTATTTTACAACCTTTATTCATCACTAGACTCCCAGAGTTATATTCTCACAATGCTTTACTCAACTCCAGACCCAAAACAATCTCCCAGCTTTCATTACTAAAACTGGGGTGGAAACATTTGGAGAGTAAACAAAACAAGCCAAAACAAAAGAAAAATATAGCTTCAAGCAGCTATAAGGCGGGACCAAGGAGAGGGAGAGAGAGAGAGAGAGAGAGAGAGGGGTGGAGAGAGAGAGACAGAGAAAGAGGGGGAGGGGGTGGAGAGAGAGACAGAGAGAGAGAGAAAGAGAGAGAGAGAGGGGGGGCGTGGAGAGAGAGAGAGAGAGGGGGTGGAGAGAGAGAGAGAGACAGAGAGAGAGAGAAAGGCGAAAGTTGTTCGCCATGAGGAGACAAATATGTGTATCAAAGTGTCATTGCCAACGGTCAAACGGTTCATGAGATATGCACGTTCAAAGTTTGCATTTTCAGTGCTATAGCGCCACCATTTGGCCAATGGTCATGGGCTTCACATGGTCACCGTTTGGCATGGCCCTCTACCAGATTACCGAGTTTCACGAAAAGCGACTGCACGGTTCAGTCAGAACAGCTATTTTTGGCGGAAGAAGGAGAAGAAGGAGAAGAAGAAAAATAAACACAAATACAAGAAGTGACCAAAGTCACTGCGTGTCTTCTTGGTCCCTTAATAAAACCTGCATTGGAGAAACAGTCTTTAGGGGGTGTTTCCGATCCTATCAATGTGGTTAAGATGGTTTCCAACGCAGATTCGGCACAATGAAATTTGGTGCAAACAGAAAAAGAGCGGTCCAATTACAGTTATACGACAGGTCGTTTCAAGGAAGCAATCTGATTGGTTGAAATAGCCATCTAGCCGTGCTTACACGAGCATGATGTCTCACAGAGCCAGTCGGGTGGCTAGGCTAGCATTTTTTCATCGACAAAATGTCCCTTGAAAATGCTAGCACACTGTGCTAGCTAGTGTTTTATTTTAAAAGGTAACTGTTGTTCAATCGCAATATTACACCAGAATGTGTGCTTTACATTCATTGACTGTAATTTGTTCTATTTTCTTGTTTTTCTTTAAGCAACAAGTAGATGCTTGGGTTGTTAATACATTCTGTTGAACATTACCAATGAATGTTGCATTGGTAAAAGGGGGGTAGGAGTTTAATACGTTTTATACTTACACTTTCAGTGTTTTAATGTATTTGTTTTCAAATAATGTTCGAAATAAACGTATTCATTCACGCATTCCTTCATTCATTCATTATTGGCACGCCTGCGTTGCTGCAGGAGCGCCGATTGGCCAGTTCCGTGGGCAGTGCAAGAAGTTAATTAACACACGTCTCTTTCACTAAGAATAGACTGGCTTAAGTATAACTTGCTATACTGATTTAGTTCACTTCTACATTTCCAGGTCTCTTGTAAATGGTGGTTATACAGCGCCTTCACAAAGCGCTTTACAACGTGCTTTAAATTAACCTCTAACACACCGACAGCATGAGGAAACCACGCGAGGCACCAAGCTGCTCTTCAGGAGCAATCGAAGGGTTATGCAGTGTCTTTGCTCAAGAACACTTTGACACTATAACTCTGCAGGCGAAACCGGGACTCCTCTAAGGTATATTAATGACATAGTTCACTGTTGAAAATGAGTGGTATTCCCCTTTAACTTAATGGTATGATGGTCAATGTGTGAATATACTCTATATGCAAACATTTGGCAACTATATGCAAACAAAGCTAAACATGTGGTAGAAATAGCATAATCACCCCACAATGCATTGCAGCGTGACACATTGTGATTGTTGTGAAGCACTTTGGTCAACTCTGGTTGTGTTAAAATGTGCTGTAAAAAATAAAGGTTGATTTCATTTCATCTTCTATAGATCTGATATTTTCACCATTTCTTACAGTAAGGTAACTTAATTAACTGTAAGCGCTAATGTACTACGTACACTACGGTTAAAAACCTTAGGTTTTACGGCACGGGTTTAATTGTTTGAATCAGTGTTGTTTTTGGCAGCAATGCTTTATTTTAGTTTTAGTCATATTTAGTCTATTGAAGTTTTCCTTTAGTTTTAGTCACAATAGTCTAGTTTTAGACGACTTAATATCCTAAGATTTTAGTCGACTAAATCTATGGCTGATTTAGTCAACTAAAATGTATTTTGGCGGGCCTTGATACCGTCGTAATGACTTATTTTACACTTTCTGAAAATAGCAGAACGCGTTGTTAGCTTGTAGATCTGCTATTTTCAGCATGCAACCAAGTGTAAAATTACTTCTACTGGATCTTTTGTTGACGGAAATTGTCAATATATTTAGTCTTAGTTTTATGCATCACAGCTTAGTTTTCATTTAGTTTCGTCAGTTTCGTCAGTGAAAAAAGGTAGTCGACGGACATTTTTCGTCTTAGTTTTAGTTGACAAAAGCAATTTGAACCGCCCCCGGGGCTGTTGCTGCTGTCCACAGGGGACACACTAGTTGTATTTTCAGTTTCTCTACTGTTTCTAGTGTATATACTTGCTATGCTGACGTAGTGTTAGCATGTGTTATTATTACTCACGGCAAAGAGTCTAAAATCCCATTTACTGTGCCCTGGTGGTGCAGTAACAAGGTGCTGCGCCACCCAGCCTCTCCTAAATGGCACAATAACTTAGACCATATATCAGTTTTTTAATCTACCCTCTCCGGGCACCGCATTAATGATAGACTTTAAAATGTGTCCTCTTTTTTTTTTCTTCTTCTTCTTCTCTTCCCTAGGAGAAGATTAGTTTAAAACGCAGAGTGGTTCAGAGGAGCTTCTGAGGGGAAGGGGAAGGGGGGGGTGAATAGCACGGGGGAAAAAAACAGTGGGAAGCCATAACCACTTTCCTATTAGGCTATTGATTTTCTCTAGCTCTCAAGGACAAGCTTCAATCCAGTGGCCCTCATGTGTGTGTGCGTGCGTGCGTGCGTGCGTGCGTGCGTGCGTGCGTGCGTGCGTGCGTGTGTGTGTGTGTGTGTGTGTGTGTGTGTGTGTGTGTGTGTGTGTGTGTGAGCGTGTGTGAGCGTGTGTGCGTGCGCCAGGAATGTATGGCTCAGCTTTATACAGAGCAGTGCTGTGTGTGTGCTTTGGGTACTCCTTGCATTTGGCTTCCCGGACATAAATCCTGAGCGCGCTCAATATGAGAAAAGAGGGATGGGGGTGGGGGTGAAAGGGCGCACCCTCCCCCCCCCCCCCTCCAGAAGCCCTCCAGGTGGATGTTTAGGCATGGCAGCCGTCATGCAGGGAAAGGTTGAAGTATGGCAGCGATTGGACATAAAGTGGCCCTATGGGCGTAAAGATGCAGGCACAATTTTCATGAATGCAGACGCACCTGACATATATAACCGTACTGTAATGTACACACACACACACACACGCATGAAACCAGTGGTTACCAAAGTGGGGTCCGGGGACCCCCAGGGGTCCTTGAGGGAGTTCCAGGGGGTCCCAGATAAATGATAGTTTGGAACCAAATGGGCCCTTATGGGTCTGTAACTCTGAGAGTGTACAAATGGTCCATTTGTACAGTACTAAAAATTAACATTGATTTTACGATATAAAATGGGGTCTCCGAGATAGAAATGCCATTAAATGACGCACGTGACACACGTGACCCATGCACGCACGTGATGCACGCACGCGACGCACGCACATGAAGCACGCACGTGATGCACGCAGGACGAATGTTTCCACACAAACCACAGTGGGGCAAAGAAAGAAAGAAAGAAAGAAAGAAGAAAAATACTACTACATCAATGAGTTCCGCTCAAATCGCTTAGTGAAATCCTTGGTGACAACTATTGATTTTCCGGTCTAGAGTCTAGTAGTTAATTGGACTCAATGCCCTCTGAAAAAAAAGAAGAAAAAGAAAAAAAAGTGGTCCTATATCCCTCTCTCTTTGTTCAGCTACACTTAATCATCTCCCCCCCCCCCCCCACCACCCCCTCCCCCCAGTCTATGGATTATTCCTCTGTACCTGTTGTGTTCAGATCCATAGAGGCATCAACCCTGTGTGGACACACAGAGAGGGAGAGAGGCAAAAGTTCACAGCTTTAGGGATCAATAGGATTGCTTTATGGCCCAGATCAGATGTGCATGGTTGGTTGGTAGCTCTTAAAAACCCCACCACGCCACGTGCACCACTTGGAGGGAAACAGGGCCTGCGCGGGAATAACAACAACAGCTAGCTCTTCATCAAAGAGAAATATGGAGCCAATGAAAAGGGCCCAGGCCCCCAATAGGAGCTATGTAAGGGCAGCTCCACGGCTTTAACGTCTCAATTAGCACCCTCAATCCGGCATACACTAACAGCTGCTCAAAGTGCAGCAGGGCTGTGCTGTGTCCGATCCTTTACGCCAGGGAACAATATCAAAGCGTCTGTATTTGTGAGTGGGCGAACACCATTATTATGCAGCAGAGAAACAGCACACGGCGTAATCCTGAGATTTGCTTTAACTCAGAGCACGATGAACACAATCTTTTTGGTCTATATTCAAAGCATTTTCTCTCTCTTTTAATACATTCACGCTTATAATTTCAGAGAGGGCAGCGATAGGAAAAAAAAGTTTGGTATACGTGTTAGCGCATAACACCTACCAAACAAGTGAGCGAACTTAATGATGATTCAAGGTAAGAGGGCAACTCTTTCATTACTATTCATCCACTGTTTTCTTTCAGAAACCACCTGCCATGAAGCCTCTACTTGAAGTTTGATTCTATAAATGTCTTCTAAAACATGACAGTTTTTCTGAACAACCTATGTTTCTACTGTATGTCAGTGGTGCTCAAACTATTTCATGTCAAGGACCCCCAATATCATATATAATTGGCTGCCAACCCCTATCTGAAAATATGTTGTTCCATTGACCCCCCCAGAAGCAAAGATTTGAGTAAAACGTTCGCTCTGAAAGAATATATATTCAAAGATGTGTGCCGCATTTTCACGATTTTTCAAAAATAGCAGACCTACAAGCTCGTAGCTTGTAGATCTGCTATTTTTCAATACCTAAAGTATAACATAATGCTTAAAACACCAAAACGGGTTCCCGCCCAAAATGGGTTAATACTAGTCCGTGACTGAGTTACGGTTTGTGTGTGACTGAGCTGCGATGACGTGAAAATGCACGGCGACGCTTTCATTAACTTCTTTGACCCAATTACTGTAAGTACATTTATGCGGTAGTAGAATAGAACGTACGTCCTTCAGTTATCATAATAACTTAACTAGCAGGTATAGTCTGTTATGTCGGCTCCAGAGTGAGCCAGGAGAGGTTCTGATGTGCACAGATGGCTCAGAGAGAGAGAGAACACACACGTGTCCAACGCTAATGCTGTTGGTGAGTTATTGGCGAGCAGGAGGAGGAACCGGAGAGGAGAGAGAGAGAGGATTGTGTCTCTCAATTACACAGCGCCAGCGGAGGGAAGCTATAACGGCTTTAACAACAGCTATATCCTCACCTCCCACGAAATGAGCTCTAATAGAGGTGATAGGAGGGGCGTGTGTGTGCGTGCATGTGCGTGCATGCGTGCGTGCGTGTTGCGTGGGAGGGGTGTAGGGCCTTGAAGATATTACAAGTGCCCCCCCCCCCCTCATTAATTGGCAAAACACACACATTTGATTGATAATAATAATATTAATAGTTAAAAAAAACATCTTGAGGAAAAATAACCGTTGTGATAGTGATACAGATGAACAGGAACTCAAAGAATATACTATGCTACTTCCATAGGCCAGTGGTTCCGAAACCATTTCATGTCCCCCAAATTGACACTCATTAGCCCGCGGACCCCCTATTTGAACATATATTCCAGGGACCCCCCGTGAGAGAAGTTTTTACGGCTCTAGCAGTGATTCTCAACCCGTTTAATTTCAAGTCTTGTGTGTGGAGAATGTGTGTGCACTTACTGTACCGTATAATGCCTTTTATACAACCTATTATCCGTCACAAATGAAACGTGTCACAGATGGACCCGCAACGGTCTATTTGGTTACGTTTATTTATTCCCAGAATTATAGATTGTTGTGCACGGCACAATTGCCTTAAACCCGTCGTGCTCAAAGATAGTTTACATATATATATATATATATATATATATATATATATATATAATTTACTAGCATCACTGTTTGACTCGCAGCACAGAGTAATGGGTGCCCCTGTGGAGAGGCAATCTCCACTTTAGGGTGCAGGGTGACATGTTTTGGGCCAAGGGCCTCGTTTGTCACAAGGCTAAATTGAGCATGGGCGCTCAGGACGGTGCAATCTGGTGCTGGGCTGTGGGAGGTGTAGAGAGATGGGAGGGGAGAGGATCGGGGGATGAGAAATGGATGAGGAGGCAGAGCAGAGGGAGAGCAGTGAACAGGTGCTGTCTGTCGGCACTTTCTACTACTCTCTAGGTTAGACCCAAGGTGCGTGCGTGCGTGTCCGTGAATCAGTTGCGAGAATGCCCAAGCCAAGAGCTTAAAGTATTGGCAAAACTATGTTCAGTGTCTGTCATAATTGGCAGTCGCCATATATGGAGGCGTGCGTGCGTGTTTGTGTGCGTGCGTGCGTGCGTTCGTGCATGCGTGCATCTACAGCATGTCTCTAGGCAAGTGTGAGTGTGATTGCATTCATCATTTCAGTGCATTGCCGTATGTGCGCGACATGAAACGATTCTGATCTGAATTTGGCCGTAAACTATAATTAAACAACGATTTAGAATCGTTTCAAGGGCTTATCTATAGAGCAGTCGCTGTCTCGCCTCCGACGAGTGGCCCAGGAATTAATTCACGTTCACTTTCCCCATAGACGTTTCAAAATGTATTTATTTAAAGACGGACAAAGCCAATAAACACAATGTTTTGGGCAGATAAAATCATTAGAAAGAAGGGAAAAAAGGCAGGGTACAGCATTTTTTTTCCTTCTTACTAAATATTTGATCGGTCCAAAACATTGTGTGTAATTGTCATATTTTGTCTCAACAAGAGTTGGCCTTGTCCGCAGCGTAAACACTTTTAAATAAATACTTTTTGAAACGTCTATGTGGGGAAAATGAACAGGGAATTATTATTTCCTGGGCCACTCGTCATTCTGAAAGGGGGCGGGACTGTGACGCTCTATATTAACATTTACCTAAAAAGTCAGAACTGGCGTGCATGATATTAAATAACGCATGAATATAAAGGTTTATATAATTTCACAGGGGAGACTCAAATCAAATCAGCTGCTTGTGTAAAGGGCTGTCTTTCATGATTGTCTAGTGACATTACAAGAACAATCTTTCTCTTTTTTTCTGTCATGTTGAGTACAAATGAAGATGAATGAACCACAAAATAGAGTTAAAACGTGTTAAGTAGACAGATTGTGACATGCAGCCCTATTTAGACCATCAAGACACAGGGTGCTGGGGGCCCTATTTAGACCATCAAGACACAGGGTGCTGGGGGCCCTATTTAGACCATCAAAGACACAGGGTGCTGGGGGCCCTATTTAGACCATTCTAGACACAGGGTGCTGGGGGCCCTATTTAGACCATCAAGACACAGGGTGCTGGGGGCCCTATTTAGACCATCAAGACACAGGTTGCTGGGGGCCCTATTTAGACCATCAAGACACAGGGTGCTGGGGGCCCTATTTAGACCATCAAGACACAGGTTGCTGGGGGCCCTATTTAGACCATCAAGACACAGGGTGCTGGGGGCCCTATTTAGACCATCAAGACCCAGGGTGCTGGGGGCCCTATTTAGACCATCAAGACCCAGGGTGCTGGGGGCCCTATTTAGACCATCAAGACACAGGGTGCTGGGGGCCCTATTTAGCAAAAAAAAGATGTGACACACACACACACACACACACACACACACACACACACACACACACACACACACACACACGATTTAATTGATAGTCAACTTTAATTAATTGAATAAGCTTTGATTAATTGATTAAACCATTGAATATCATCTGCACTTCACTGATAATGCTGTCCAATGTAGTACAGACATGAAATAATCAGGATGCTCTGAGTTATAGTGGGCTTTACAACCTTCCTCCCGTCTCCTATGTCAAATCCTTCCTATTTGGAGCAGTGGCTATTGTTATAACTGGCTGGTGCTGCTGATGCAATATGGAAAATAATCATTAATTATTCTCTTTTAAAACAGCAATGCTTATGAGCAATAATAATAATAATAGCCTACCATATTGAATGTGTGGAATTTTGTTTAATTCAGATGGATTTTGATTGCAAGTGCGCCGTTTAGACTATAGACTAGAGCACTGGTTCCCAATCTTTTTGGTTGGAGACCCAAAAGAGAAATCTGATGTCTATCCCTGGGACCCAAACTATGGTGCAAATAGCAAGATATACAAACTCAAAAAAGGAGAAATACAAAAGGAAATATTTGGTCAATGGGATTTTCTCTTGGCAATATTTGTAGAGCGAGCAGTGGAATAACTAAAAGTATTTTTTCTTCCGGTGGAAAAATAAATCCTTATCTGGCTAAAAAGTGCATTTTTGTGGCTCTCGCCTTTTTTTATGGAGGACAGGAAATGGGGAGAGAGATGGGGGGGGGTGACATGCAGTAAAGGCCGTCTGGATCGGGAGTCGAACCAACGGCACACTGCCAGACTGGATCACCAGCCAAGGTGCCTGGACCGCTGAGCCACGGCCCAGGCCAGATCTTTTTATTTTAGCAGAAGTAGAGAGGCTGTGATGCATGTTACGCGGTGGCAGGTAATGGAGAGTCCCATGCTATGGACCAGAGCTAGTCTACCCACAGCAACGTGTCCAAACCACACCTCTATGGACCAGAGCTAGTCTACCCACAGCAACGTGTCCAAACCACACCTCTATGGACCAGAGCTAGTCTACCCACAGCAACGTGTCCAAACCACACCTCTATGGACCAGAGCTAGTCTACCCACAGCAACGTGTCCAAACCACACCTCTATGGACCAGAGCTAGTCTACCCACAGCAACGTGTCCAAACCACACCTCTATGGACCAGAGCTAGTCTACCCACAGCAACGTGTCCAAACCACACCTCTATGGACCAGAGCTAGTCTACCCACAGCAACGTGTCCAAACCACACCTATGGACCAGAGCTAGTCTACCCACAGCAACGTGTCCAAACCACACCTCTATGGACCAGAGCTAGTCTACCCACAGCAACGTGTCCAAACCACACCTCTATGGACCAGAGCTAGTCTACCCACAGCAACGTGTCCAAACCACACCTATGGACCAGAGCTAGTCTACCCACAGCAACGGGTCCAAACCACACCTCATGCTAAGACCTGCATTGACTTAAAGGTATATTCACTTATTCTTTTGTTTTGTTGTGATAATCCTCCCTACTAGTATGCTGACCATATCCCTGTCCCCAGTTAACCCCTGGGGGTCAAAAAAATATCAGGTTTTGTTTTTGGCTAGGTGGCCCAGCCTTCATCCAATCAGGATAGAGAGGGGTCTTCCGCCTATCATGATAGAGCGGGGGCGGGCCTTGGTGTGTGTGCTGTTGGCCTGTCGCGTGTCCCCCCTACTGTAGTGCGTGCATGTGCACATCTTGTTACCGGGGCAGACGGGGGGACAGGGGGTGTAGTTTTATATCAATAATTACAACTAGTAATTATACAACGCTGGGCGCGAAAATGTCAAACTGGGTGTAAATTGGCAACGACATTTGTTGCGCCATTGTGTTATACCACTTAAATGGTATATGTGTTAAATTAATGTATCAACTCAAAGCACACTTTATTTTTCCCAGGAGGAGCGGAGGAAGTGTCCTGTTCAAAAAAATATTGAAGGCCGATTTCTTAGAATTTCAGTTTTTAGAAAAAACCTGTGTGATTGCAATACCTCCCCTGCCGCTCCGATTCCCCAGCTGATCTCCGTCTCCGTCCTCCTATCACTCACAGAGATACTTATACTGTAAACTCCTTCATCTGGGGCAATGTCTCATTCCCTACCAGTATTGCACAATCCATCGGAGCCGCTGCTTCTTCGCCTGGAAAGGAGCCAGCTTAGGTGTTTCGGGGCATCTGGTTACCTCGAGCGTCTCCCTAGGGAGGCTCTCGAGGCACGTCCCACTGGGAGGAGACCCCCGGGGAAGACCAAGGCGCAGTTGGAGGGATTACATCGACTCACTGGCCTTAATTGGAACGCCTCGGGATCCCCCAGGAGGAAGTTTACAAATGTTGCTCTGGAGATGGAAATCTAGAGCTCTCTGGTGGAGCTGTTTTCCCCCCCGCGACCCGACTACGGATAAGCGGTCGAAGATGGATGGATGGATGGAAGTGGATGCTACCTACAGTATATAATCGTCATCCTCTTTAATACGACAGCAGGCATCCCTTTGTAACGACGTACTGTACTTACCGGTCTCAGACAGCAGCTTGATGGACTCCAGCACGCGCTCCGTGTAGACGCCGGGTTCGTAGTTCTCCATCTCTGCGTTGATGATGTGCACCACTCTGGCGGCTCGGCCTCGAATGGCTCCGGCGGTCCTGTCCAGAGTGTCCACGTCTCCCTCCTGCAGGGCGATCACGCACTTGTTGACGTCCTCCAGGATGTGGTTCTCTGGAGGAGTAAGACAAAAAAAACTGATACCAAAGACTGTAAAAATGGGACACTCAATGTCCCCCCCCCCCAATCCATCAATGGGTTGGATTGGGGGGGGGTCAAATCAACTAATCAAATGATGCCAGAGCGCGGCACGGCTGCAGCTCACCGCTCCTTGGCTGTGACTCACCGCTCCAAGAGATGCGGGTCAAATGTGGAGAACAAATTTCACTGCGGTAACGTGTGAGACAAATCGTACGACTTTGACTTTGAGAGAGACCAGCGGTGAATGGAAGGTGGATTCATTCAATGCATAGGCATGAAGAATTTGATGGGAATTATGGAACGCAATTACGTTTTGAAATGCTGGACTGGTACTGTTACTGAAATAAAAGAGATAACAAAGAAAGATATATCTCTGCTGTCGGGAAGAAAAACTCCAAAATATACCTTTTTCAGGAAATGAAGACAACCTTTCTGATATTTTGAAAACAAAGCAATACTGCCTCATCAAAGTTGGTGTTGTGACTTTATATATTGTCAATAACTTGCATGAGAGGGGGAGAAGTGGTGGATTTAGTAGCTTTAGCAGACAGCTTGAGGGTCCAAAGAACTGTCATGATTGTGTACACATTTTGCAGAATCTGGTCTAAATGGGTTTTTTTTAAGGACAACTTTAGTTTTTTTTCAACTAAGGTTCATGTTTTAGGTTGTTATTAGAGAAAGTAAATTTTCATTTTAGGGATTTGAGCAGTTTTTGACAGGGGGGCGTTCGAGCATGGGGCTAAATATGTATTTGTTTACCAAATGATATAGCGATTTATTGTTTTATCATTTACTATAGTCCTACTAGACCCCCACATCTGGCCACAAAATATCAAAGGATCTACTGAATATGAAGGTAGCCTACTGGGGGGAAGCCACACTGTGTGTCATATACGTATAGGCTCAATATGTCAGTTTGACATAATTGCCCCCCCTGTCAAAAACAGCTAAAATCCCTAAAACGAAAGAAATCAGAAAATGGAAAAACACTGTTACCTGACACGGAGAGGAAGTCATCAACGGAGGTGATGTCGTCCACGGCCTCGGTGAGGATGCGGACCTGCTTCTCCCACTGGTCCTTGAACACGTCCATGTTATCCTGAGCCACCTTGCTCTGGGGCCGGGCAGCCAGCGTCAGGGCAGCGTTGATGACCTGAGGCCAAAGAGGTAGAGAGAGAGGCCACAACCAAAGCTAGAGTAAAAACACTGGTCCTTAACACACGTCCATGTTATCCTGAGTTATACCTTGCTCTGAGGCACAGGGACAGATTAACCCCCCACGAGGGCCCCTGGGCCGGTAATTTTTGCAGGGCCCCCATAGCGCACGTGCGCGCAACATTTTATCATCTTTTTAACCAAAATTTAACAAAATCAACAACCAATGAAGGGCCCCATGGAGGCCTTTTCAGGGCGTCAAACCTAGTACTGCACGGTCCAATTTCCCCGAAGGGCCCCTGAGAGCCAAGGGCCCCTGGGCCATGGCCCCGCACTGGCCCAATTGCTAATTTGTCCCTGCTGAGGCAGTGTTGTTTTTGTCGACTAAAACTAAGACAAAACATGTTTGTCGACTACCTTTTTTCACTGACGAAAACTAATTGGAATACATGAAAACTAAGCTATATATGATGACTAAAACTAAGACTAAATGTGTTGACAAACAGCTAAAAACTAGACCTAAAATGTTAGGAATTAAGGGACTAGTGGACAAGAGATCCAGTATAAGTCATTTTACACTTGGTTGCATGCTGAAAATAGCCGATCTTCAAGCTCACAACGCGTCACCTGTAGATTTAGTCGACTAAAATCTCATGAGATTTAGTCGACTAAAACTAAACCAACGCCAACACATTCCAGGTGACTAAAATGTGACTACAACTAAGTGAAAACTATTCAAGAGACAATGGGCTGTATTTTGCGTGTCTTAAGTACCAGGTCTTATTCCCTAACTTGAGTAAACTAAAGACCTGGAGGCGTGGTCAATGCCATTTGGCTATTCTGAATGGCCAAATTGACCACGCCTCCATGGTGACTAAAACTACAATAAAAGTTTGCTGCCAAAAACAACACTGCTCTAAGTGCGGGTTGATGAGCTGATGATGCGAAAGGGGGGGATCTGTTTTAACGTCCGGATACCCCCATCCAGGACAGGCTTCTGGACACGCCTCCTCAGGAGACTTGGCTCAGATCTGAACCCATTTTGATTTGGCGTTATAAGAGCCCATTGCGACCGCATGCCCTTCTTGCTGACATCCACCCCAGGCATGGGTTCGAACCTTAGAGTATATATTAATAGAGACGGCACCAGATTTCTCCTCCCATCCACTTGCATTAAGTTGCTCAAAAGCGCATGAGGCGATTTCACTCCTCCTTCCGGGTAGGACAGAGTGCATTCTGGGACTGATTGCCCCAATAACATGAACACGCTGGCCGTTGACTATCATTGCGCCGTTTGCGCGCGTTCGCGTATGAAACATTCGTTCAGGTGTCTGGGCCCAATAACATGAACGTGCGCAATGATAGTCAACGGACCAGCGCTGGCTCGAGCTGCAATGACAAATTCGGCCACTATGTACATTTCTCCTCAGGGTTTCCTCCGTGTGCTGTCTCTATTAATATATACTCTAAGGTTCGAACCCACAACCTTCCGCGTGAAAGGCATATGCTCTAACCACTACACTGTGGTGGAGTATCAATACAATATGATGGACCCTACGGGTCCATATGGTTTCATTTTACACTCTTATAGTGTTCTCAAGCAGTGTATGGGACTGTCAATTAACACCAAGCTAAACCACAGCCAATGAATACAGAATCAAGGTTGGAATTGACCGTTTACTTGTATACTTCTTTGATGACTTGATGGTAAAAACTGTAAAATAATAAAACAATACAAACATTCAGTGTCTGTTCTAAATTGACAGCATTGCACACCCAGGCAATTAGAAATCACACTGTGGCTAAACCACATACACACTGCAGTGTAATTAGCAAGAGGACATACACCTGCAGTCCTGCACTGCTCTGCAGACAGCAGCAAACATTGTTTAGAATTCCAAATAAACATACACACAATATCATATCATATCACAGAAAGTTACAATAACTGGATTCACCAGCACAACTTACGACATTGCATCAAAAATGCTCCCAAGTGGGTAAGATGTGTTTAAAGACTCAAGCTCTGAGCAGGTCTGCCTTCTCTAGCTCTGCTGCATGCAAAATGGTGCTAACAGGAAGTGACTCATTAAAGTGAGTTTTCAAAATAAAGCAGTGGTATTCACAATAAAGTATTCACAAACTTTTCTACTCTAAACAGAAATACAACATGTTGAATATAATTGCCTTAAAGGCAAGACAACTCTCACGAGTTACATTACAGAGTAGAAGAATTGTAATTTAAATCTCTCCTAATGGAGTAGAACATCAATACAGCATGGAATTGTGGACCAAATCCTATCTGACGACAACATATTCTTTAGTCTTGGGTCTCAGAGGCTAAATCTCATCAAATGTGACCAAATTTGACTGAGAGCCTGCCATCGCGCAAACTCCAGCTTTTCACCAGAGGAGAGAAACTAAAATGAGTTAATAGCACAGACAGACTCTTCACATACTAGAGCATGTCTGAAATAAGTGTCAGAGCTGAAATTGACATGTAGATATGAAATAAATGCTTAAACATGTAGCTATAGGTGTAATGTTAGAGTCCACAGTAAACATGTAAATATGAAATAATTGCTTAAACATGTAGCTAGGTGTAATGTTAGAGTCCACAGAAGTGAACCTTTCAAGCCTGTTTTTTCAACTCGCTGTTTTCTGCAAGACATTACTCTCCAAAACTGGCGGGTCAAACTGAACAACCAATATGTCAATTTGAAGCTATGATCCCCTGCTTTAATGAATGCCGAATAAATAATGGACCTTGAAATGTAAAACGGTTGAAAACCGCTGATTTACGGGGGAGGAACGAGTTGGAAAAAAAAATGGAGATACAAGGTCTCCGCCTAACGACATCTACGACGCGTGGAAACTGTGCAGTGGGAAGAGAGAGGGCATCCTGAATGACTCCCTAATCAACAGCCAGGCCAAAGATCACGCATTTATTAGAGTCTCTTTACCATAAAGTGACATGGTGCGGTCTGACGTGCACACGCCCCGGTTTAACATTCTCTTTGTTAGTGTAATGAGGTTAAACACGGAGGAGTTGGCAAGGTTAAACATCCTAAAAATACATCAGTGACTAATCTTTACACAAAACAGGCCATTTGCATCCGAGTCAAAAACAAGCAACACACACACACACACACACACACACACACACACACACACAGCTATCCCTATAGCATTTGTTTTAATAATGAACAACATGAATAGTGTTCTCCGGTATAAAGTCTGCATAATTAAGTGGCGGCAGTGTGCATACATTATACTGACAGCAGCCAGGCGGTGTCCACATGCACATCCATCAACACATGTGTTGCTGAAGGCACGCGGACACCAAGGAAGTCATTACCGCTCATTTATGACAGCTGGAACGCGTGGCTCCGCTAATAGCTGCAGATTTATTCCTCTTTACCTCTTCTTTGCAATTATAATATCCTGGCTATATATATATATATATGTGTGTGTGTGTGTGTGTGTGTGTGTGTGTGTGTGTGTGTGTGTGTGTGTGTGTGTGTGTGTGTGTGTGTGTGTGTGTGTGTGTGTGTGTGTGTGTGTGTGTGTGTGTGTGTGTGTGTGTGTGAATTAATAATTTTAGAATTAGAATTAGAAAATGTAGATGTTGCGTGACCGTCTTCAAAATTCGAGGGCAAAATGTATGGACAGAGTGTGAGTGCAGTGTGTATGTACAGCTCCATCTCAACTAATTAGAATATATTGTAAAAGTTAGTTTTCTTCCATAATATAATTAAAAAAGTGAAACTTTCATTGATGATTTTTGCGTACAGCTCATGAAATTCCTATCTCAATGAATGAATGAATCCTATCTCAATGAATGAATGAATCCTATCTCAATGAATGAATGAATCCTATATCAATGAATGAATGAATCCTATCTCAATGAATGAATGAATCCTATCTCAATGAATGAATGAATCCTATCTCAATGAATGAATGAATCCTATCTCAATGAATGAATGAATCCTATCTCAATGAATGAATGAATCCTATCTCAATGAATGAATGAATCCTATCTCAATGAATGAATCCTATCTCAATGAATGAATGAATCCTATCTCAATGAATGCCAATTCCAATTCATTGAGATAGGATTTTTTGATTTTCATGAGCTGTACGCCATAATCATCAAGATTTAATTAAAAAAAAAAGTTTTTAAATACTTCACTTTATGCACAATGTATTCAAAAAGTGAAACTTTCATAATTATATTATATGAAAGTTTCACTTTTTGAATAAGGAAGAAAATGAACGTTTACAAAATATGCTAATTAGTTGAGATGTACCTGTGTGTGTGTGTGTGTGTGTGTGTGTGTGTGTGTGTGTGTGTGTGTGTGTGTGTGTGTGTGTGTGTGTGTGTGTGTGTATATATACACACACACACACACCAGAAAACCAACCAACCAACCAACCACTTCCATTTTTTTTCCTCAACACTTCTGTTGTTCCGCTCCTTTAGTTTTGGCCTTTGGACTCTAGCTCTAACGTGGACCAAACATTGGGAGTGAATTTGCAGCTGCTCCCTTGACTTGCCGGAGGTAAAACTAGTGCAGTCAGTCCTCAGTGGATGTAAGCCTGCATGCCTGGCCGGCCCTAAGATGGCTCACTCTCACTCTCACTCTCACACTCTCTCACACACACTCTCACACACACACTCTCACACACTCACACTCACACACACACACACACACACACACACACACACACACACACACACACACACACACACACACACACACACACACACACCACCACACATCTTATTAAAGTACCATTCTCCAACCTCCCCGTATATCCATTCCACTGTGTCTCTATATATATTAGCGTAGTGGTGCACACGTCCCTCGTGAATATATTCCACAAACCTTAACCTTTGAAACAATGGCTTAATTACTACCATATTATGTCTCGTGTCCTGGAGAAGACTGGAATCATCACCTAGATCTGCTTATATGGAGCCGGCCAGCAACTTTATACGTCTGACCTCACGGACACCAGATTCATAGTTTAACTCCTGCTTCTTAACTGTGCCGGATTCCGAAGCCGTGCTGTTTCAGCGCGACCTCAGGGCATCAGTTGGGAGCTTGTAGATCTGCTTCTTTTGCAGGTTGAATAAAGCATGCTTGAAAGTCTGTCTGTGGGTTTTTATGCCCGTTGGGAATGACGCCCATTTGAGAACGCTGGCACCTCCGCTTATGCAACACCCATTGTACAGGTTTTATCTGTTGTACCCATTGTCAGAATGTCAGTGTATACTTAGTGCAGCGCCCATTATTATCAGGCCAGTATAAATGGTGCATTTGTAAAGCGCTTTTATCCAAAGCGCTTTAGATAATTGTGAATTACATTCACCACATTCACATACACACACCTTTACATAATTGTGCATTACATTCACCCATTCACACACACACACACACACACATGCACACACCTTTACATATCAGGTCGCGACATGGCCAAAGCATTCCCGGGCGTCCCCCAGCCAAAAACGTTGAGAACCCCTGTCATAGACAATGTTCATTCAGGGATTGACGTTGATTGATCATTCGGGGATGATCCATATCTAGGGGGATTTGATGGAATTTGTTTGTTTTTCCAGATGCGCTGATCATACCGACTTCCCTCTCTGCACTCCCACTGAATGATCCTCAGGACTAACATGCGGCGAGTTTTTATTTAGATTGGACCGATCGGATTGTTCTCGGGATAAGTGGGTTGTTGTTTTTCTTTTTCATTTCCTGAACAGTAAACGGCTTCAAAGCACTATTCAAGATTTTCAATAAAGCAATTGCACTGCAGTCGCTCACCTATGTGGGCACAGACTGTCTATCTGGGTGGCAGCCATTCTCTCACCTATGTGGGCACAGACTGTCTATCTGGGTGGCGGCCATTCTCTCACCTATGTGGGCACAGACTGTCTATCTGGGTGGCAGCCATTCTCTCACCTATGCTCTTTCAACATCTGCAGGAAGCTCCTGCAGATGTTTTATCAGTCAGTGGTCTCCAGCGTTCTTGTCTATACTGTGGTGTGTTGGGGAGGGAACGCCAGACAGAGGGACACAGCCAGACTAGAAAGACTGATTAGGTCTTGTCTATACTGTGGTGTGTTGGGGAGGGAACGCCAGACAGAGGGACACAGCCAGACTAGACAGACTGATTAGGTCTTTTCTATGCTGTCACTGTGGTGTGTTGGGGAGGGAACGCTAGACAGAGGGACACAGCTAGACTACACAGACTGATTAAGCGAGCAGGCATGGTGACAGGGACCAAGCCTGACTCTGTGGCGGTGATGGCAGAGAAGAGGACTCTGGCCAAGACACTAGCCATCCTGAACGATGTTAGTCACCCACTGCACACTTTGTTCTCAGAAGAGCAAATTCAGTAACAGGTTTTTATCCCAGACATGCAGCACAGATAGCCTTAAGAATTCCTTTATCCCAAGGGACATTAGACTATGTAATGAATCAATGGGGGCCGTGGCGGGGGAGACGAGTAGGGAGGGGGTTGGTCAGTTTCTTTGTTGTTTTGGTGTTGCACTTTTAACTCATGCCTTTTTAACTTATAGCTATTGCCTTTTTCTACTGCATTCAGTTTACTGATGTAATGCATTTTTATATGTTCATCATGTTCTTTTTATTCTGTATGTATGTTTTGCACTGGAGCTGTTGGACAAAACTATTAATTCCATTCTCTCACCTGTGGGCACAGACTGTCTATCTGCGTGGCAGCCATTCTCTCACCTGTGGGCACAGACTGTCTATCTGCATGGCAGCCATTCTCTCACCTGTGGGCACAGACTGTCTATCTGCGTGGCAGCCATTCGCACCAACTTCACGCCCTCCTCGTTGTTGGAGATGGAGCAGGCCAGGTTGGCAACCTGGAGGAAAAACAACAAAAATGTGTTTATGGTAATGATGGCAACATGTCTAACTCATAACAGCCTCGAATATTATGTTTTTATGAAAAACCTCATGTTTCTGTATCAGTGGTTCTCAATATTTGTGACCAGATTTGACTGAGAGACTGCCATCGCGCAAATTCCAGCTTTTCACCAGAGAAAAACTTTTTTTTTCTTTCCCAAAATGTGTTAATAGCTCAGGTAGACTCTTCACATACTAGAGCATGTCAGCGCTGAAATCGACATGTAAATATGAAATAAATACTTAAACATGTAGCTAGGTGTAATGTTAGAGACCACAGAAGTGATCCTTTCAAGCCTCTTTTCTCAACTCGCTGTTTTCTGCAAGACATTACTCTATAAGCCATATCTCCAAAACCGGTGGGTCAAACTGAACAACCAATATGTCCATTTGAAGCTACAGTATGATTCCCTGCTTTCATATGACATGAGAAAACAAAAATGGCAGTCTCTCAGTCAAATTTGGTCACATTTCATGTCAAGGACCCCAACAATTATATGTAATATGCCGCCCATCTGAAAATATGTTGTTCCAGGGACACCCCAGAAGCAAATATTTGAGTTGAAAAACTGAAACTCTGAAAGAATATATATTCAAAGATTGCATATTTTCACGATTTTTCTAAAATAGTAGACCTACAAGTTCATAGCGCGGCACTCGGTGTCGCGCTATGACTCAACGGCTCAACGGCTTGACTCAACGGCTTTCATCTTTCAGGAAGAAACCCAAAATACACAGGGAAGACATATTTGAATAGTCTAACCACACCTGGGGGTCTATTAGAGTAATGTTAACTCCATAGACACATACAAAACACCTGGGGGTCTATTAGATAAGGGATAATATCTGGCAAGGTGGTCATTGTTGGGAGATAATTCACCGACAGGGAGTTTAACCACCGAGGCGAAACAAAAAAGTATTTCCATGAGTTCACGCTGGCTGTGTCTAACTAGCTGCAGGGCTGGAGCATTGTCGGAAAACAAGGAAGTGAGTTGATCAAATTGAATCCATTTTCGGGTCCTGCTCCGTCTATTTCTCGCTCAAATGTTTTCAAAAACATTTTTGAGAGCAATGTTTAGCTGTAAATGACATTGCGTGTCACTAGTGTGTGGGCGTTTACATGGCTGTCATGTTGGAAACGGCAGTAAATCAAGCGGAGCGAAAGCCGTGCAGCTGGTGCTCAGAGGGTTTGATTAGGCAGAGGTCTGTTATACAGCGGAGCAGTCATTATCAACACATAACTCACCGCTGAATTCAGCGATTGACCAATCAGAATCAAGCATTCAACCAAGTCATGTAATAAAGTATAACTCCATAGACATTAGACACATACAAAACACCACAAAAGTACAAATATCACGCAAAATAAAATGTACTTTCTAATTTGACCTCATGCATGGACTAAAAGCCTGTTTATTCAGCCGTGACTTGCGTGTGATTGACAACCTGTTACATTCCTTGTCACCCCTAAAACATGTCTGCTCATGTCAAAAAATGTGGATGCCGAATGCAGAGGTTTCAACAAAATGTATTTACTGAAGTCAGAGGTGGTAATGATAACAATAACATTGCCATTTACTGTTTTTTTGAGGGGCGCTAGCCCCTCCTATACAGGTTTAATGTTTGTCTTGTCTAGAGACAAACATTAAAAACGCCATTAACAATGAATAGAGTTTAATGTTTGTTTTGTCTGTCACTGAGCAAATCGGCAAATTATGTTATGTTATGATATCGCGATGATGTGAAGGATTGGTAAATCGCCCCTCACTTCACACGGGTGTGATTTCTTTTGTATACTGTATATAAATACAATTTATATTACGCAGAATTGAGTTCAGCCTATTGGCCCGGCCCTCCACAATATTTTCTGTTTCTTATTTTATTGAAATGTATTTAAATTGAAATGTATTGACAAAGGTTTCCAGCACATAAAATCCTCTACGCCAGACTCATAAACAAACACATTAGTCTTATACATTTCTTTTTTACACTGTTTTACAATAAACATAAAGTTCATGTGGACCTGCACACTTCCCCCCCCCCCCCTTATACATAATACAGTTACAAAATCCCATATTTACCAGTTTATGATCTTACAAGCCAGTTCTATAATTATACAAAGTATATTTTGTATAATTATCTATTTGGCCCCTTTGGGAAGAACAACTGCCCACCCTGCAGGGTTTCCACATTGCCACCATCCATCCAGGTTGCTCTTATTTGCAACACACACCACAGTACAAACAATTATTCCCCCTTGTTTATGTCATTTCTATGTCGCTCAATAAGCTCCCATAATGGTTGCTCATTTTGAACATGTGTGCAGATAGTGATTCCAGGAATGGCAGCCTCAGCCTGTGCACCAACACGACACCACCTCCTGTTATTTGAGCAGGCGTGGACGGGGATTTAATGCTTGGCTTGCAAAGGCAATGTCGGCGGCGTAAAATATGTACAGAGGGTTAGGGCCTGCTCGACTGTTAGATTGGTATTTGTTGTTATACCACACACACACACACACACACACACACACGTCCTCTGCCCGCCTCCTGCCACACGTCTTTAAACCAACATCACCAGACCTAGACCAGAACGCTATGCTTTCCCCTGGCTTTGGGTTTATAAAATAGCTGATATATCTTGAATAATTCAGATCACATACAAAAGGAACATGTTTTTTTTCTCCCACTGGACAATCTCTCAAGGGCAGATTCGCTGCAACATTGGGGGGGGGGGGAGCGCAGGAGTGGGGTGTGTGTGTGTGTGTGGGGGGGGGGGGGGGGGGGGGGGGGTTGCAGGGGGCTGGACAGAAAACCCTGTACTATATACACAACATCACAGTTGTCTAAACACTGGGTCGGGACGCATTTGTGAGTCACAGACCAATTATTATGGGTCATGAGTAAAAAAAAGATCCATTTAATTTTCATCTAACCCCCGGTTAGCACAGACATTACAGAAGAGGGAAACAACAATGATGCATGCGTATAACATAATACATGTTTATTTTTCTAGCAAAACAAAAAACCCATTTCATTTTCTTACATTAAACCCGTCTGAAGTGAGTGGCACTGTACCGTACTGTACCAGCCCTCCGCCCTGGCCTGTGTCTGTGTGTTAGGCTGTGCAACAGTGACACTTGGTGGTGAACAAACGCTGCAACGCTAAGTTTATGCTCGGACACAGCCAGGGACACAGGGACAGACCCAGGGACACAGCCACAACAAAAGAAAATATCAAAAAATTCAGTCTCTGTGTGTGCAGACGTGTGTACGTCTGTAAACTCCTGTCATCATATATTAACTTACTTATTACTTACTAATATAGGTATGGTTTTGCATACTCAATCGGTCAATCCATAATTAACGTTCAAATTTTTGGAGGTCTGGCTCATATGGACTAAAAACTGGTTCTGGACTGAACCGGTTCACAAACTGTGGCCTGTGACCGGATAGATAACAGAAACGGAATGACACAGCAACGCTAAGGAAAGGTCATCAGTTGGCAGGATGCCAACTTTGTTACAACACTTATACAAAGTGTCCGACATGACATCATATATATATATATATATATATATATATATATATATAGTAGGGCTAGGAATTCTTAGTTACTTTTGCCAACATATTCCCTGCATGGGATCCAGGGTTTTTCATTAGCAGATCTGCCTTTATCATTAACGGTGCTTACTGGTGCAAAAAGAAAGCTTCAGTCGTATAATTAAGATGCCAGATGGTCTGTATCTATTGAGTAACTCTTTTGCTTAATTCATGTGCCCGTCTCCGTGTGAAGGTACTGGCTAAAGGTCTCTCCCATTTCACCGCTGTGTACGAGAACACATCCTGCTCATCCAAATTCCCTCGCAGGCGAGGCCGTTTTTAATTGTGTGCCTTGAACTGCAGTACGCTTCAAGTCGTCATGCAGACCGACACAGCCACTGTATACTGACAGAAACTACACCAAAAAGAATACTGCAGCATGTTCCACTATCCAGCCATTTCTATTATTTTGTGGAAAGACAGGAGACAATACATTCTGAACAGAACCAGTATATTTTACTATAGGGCCTTCAAATACAGTACTTTTCTAACAGACGGAAGGCAATTGACTTTTTTACCAATAAAATCATATTAAAGAAACTGTTATGTGTTCCGTCACTTTAGAAGCGTAGCCTAATTCTGTTTACCCGGACAGTGCTGGTTGGCAGGTATCAATACACTTTTAGACTGGCATGTTTGTGCCAGCATGGACGATTACATTTATTTCTTGATCACCTCTTGTCTTGATTGTTTAAACATGACGTCATGGGCCGCTATGCTCCATAACAGGCTTGATAAGTCCAGAGCTTATTGATACTTTCGGGCCAAACAAAGAATTAGAAAGTAGAAAAAAACGGCAGGTTACAACACTTTTTTTGTAGTTTTTCTTCTTTGTAATTATTTGTTTGGTCCAAAATATTGTGTGTGTTGTCATGATTTGTCACGACAAGAGTTGGCTTCGTATGACGCTTAAAAGGTCTTTAAATAAATAAGTTTTGAAATGCCTATGGGAAAAATGCATTGGGATTCATTTCCTGGGCCTGGCGTCGTCATGCAACGCTCTATAGGACGTTCCACAATTTAGTGGCATATTGGAGACAAAAAATTAAGCCGAATCTGGGTTTCGTGTGAGTTTGTTGAACTGCTTCGGGTGTTTTGATTTGGGACTTCGTTGACATTAAAGTATAGGTCCCTGATTTGCAATCCTGACTCGTCGGCTTATAGCTGACTGGTCGAGCTCCGCGTAAAATCTGTGATGTCAATACACAGTATAAGTGACAGAAGAGCCATAAGAATGGCATAGCAGCATGGCGCGCGCACACACACTTCACTTGAGGGTCCGGTGTCCCCCGCCTTCCTCGCAATCATCATCTCTCTCCATTGTATCACTATATCTCAGAGTTAATTTACATTACATCAGACTCCATGTTGATCTAATGTCATGGATAAGCAAATGTAATGCCAAAACAAGCCATGGCTTTGAGTTAAACAGACACATGGCCGTTTGGCGGCGAGCGGTGCCTCTCCGCATTAAGCCCCCCCACTCCTCACGTGTCGCTGTCGGAGGCAAATTTTGGTAAATTAAATTCATGCTTGAAGATGCATGCTTGCTTAGAGCTCGTTCTCCCTTTGTGCAGTGACAGCTGGGAGCACGTTGATGGATTGCACTTTGTTATGTTAATGGCGACTAGGTGCGTGCGTGCCTGCGTGCCTGCGGGCGCACGCACACCTTCGAGTCAGACAACGCCTAGTCCAGGCGTCTCTTCCTGGTTTTCAGACAGCTGGTGGATGGAACTCGACGCGTCGGTAAAGATCCGGAAACGCTTTGCCAACGCTGCAAGTTGCAGCTGCGCTACGAGCGTCATATCCACCCACCAGCTGTCTGGAAACCAGGAAGAGACACCTGTACTAGGCGTTTACTTGACGCAACAGTGTGCCTGTACCCTTTGTAACGTGTTCTACAGAGGACTCAATCTATGGTTGAAATCAAATAAACTGTGTTCACATTCATAGATTCTGACTGGTTACCAGAGTGATTTTTGTATTGGAGATTATGTAATGGGTACTGTCATTTTTTGTATTTGATTGGGTGTTTTTTAAACTATTGTGTCACTGTATTTTTTAGAAAAAGTCTCATGTGGACAAGTGGTGAAAACTTGTCCACATGAGAGTGGTGCTAACACACTGAAAAACAATACACCTACAATTTGTACAACTGAGCAATGTAATTGTTATGTCCATATCAAATAAATAAACATACACATGAACATAAACCAGCAGCGCATGTTCGCCAACCAACAGCCTCATGTTCGCATGTATGCATGCTAACTGGACTTTAGGATCATTATGGGCAGTCTCCCGATTCTTCTCCTCTCCCTTCCATGTCTGTGGTGGTCGTGGCCGTGTTGAGTGTGAGGTGCAGGAACACATGAAGGGCCTTCTGGAGGCTGGCACCATGCCCTATATGAACGAGCCCGCTGGTCTCCCACCCACCCAAAACTGGGCCAGGGCCAACGCTTCCTTCCAACATCCAGCCAACTGCACTAATTGCAATTATCTAAAGAAACTGTTCTCCTTTGAGATACACCCCCCCCCCCCCCCCCCCCCCCCCCACAAAAAAAAAGAAAATCAAGACATTAAGGCCTGACGCTATGGATAGTGAGCCTCATGTGGTTTACGGTAGAATTCATGATTTTACAGTGATGTGAGTGTGTGTGTGTGTGTGTGTGTGTGTATATAGGGAACAGAGTATATGAGAGAGAGAGAGAGAGAGAGAGAGAGAGAGAGAGATCTGCAGCATTGCCATTCTTCATTTTAGCGTCTAACAAAGAAATATCGATTTTGTCCTTTTCCGCTCGGCCTCGGATAATCACTTCAATTCTAATTTGATGAGGAATCCCACTGCAGCTGCATGGAGACCCACAAGATGGGCATTCTACATTCTGCTCCTGCACATGATCTAAATCACTTCATTACAGCTGAGTACCACAAAAGAAAATTATACCATAAAGACAAGAACACAGAGAGCTGCATCAGTGCAAGCTCTGATTCTAGAAATGCAGCGATGACTTCCAGTAATTCGTATGTTTATAAGTGCCACTGTCTGAGCGCCATGTTGCACATGCTTAGTTATAGCCTCTCCCTCTCCACCGACAATCAACTCAATTATTTCAACAACATCTGCCTGATACGACCTTAGATCTTGTCGCCCCATTCAAAACCCCTACCAGCACCCCCACCACCATCTCACCTTGACTCAATGACCACACTTAAAGAGAGCTCAGGACAGCCTTTATCCAAGGCGTTACATAGATTGAGCATTACATTCACCCATTCACATTCACTCATTCACACAGACACATTCACACACCTTTACATAGATTGTGCATCACATTCACTCATTCACACAGACACATTCACACACCTTTACATAGATTGTGCATCACATTCACTCATTCACACAGACACATTCACACACCTTTACATAGATTGTGCACTTTCTTCACAAATACAGTCTGATAGAGCTCTCCTGATCAGGGAGACTCTCTGCGCTGTAAGGAATATGGTAACTAATTAGAACACTGAGCCAGAAGAGGTTAAGTCAGTGCAGTCAGTCAGTCAGTCATCATGACGTCATGTTTAAACAATCATGAAGAAATAAATATAATCATCCACGCTGGCACAAACATGTCGGTCTAAAGGTGTATTGTTCTTGGTAAACAAATTTACGCTTTTAAAGTGACGGTACACATATTGACCAGTTAACAATTTATTTAGTATTATTTTATTGGTAAAATGGTCAATTGCCTTCCGTCTGTTAGAAAAGTAGGCCACTGTATTTAAAGGCCCTCTGGTTCTGGTTCTGTTCAGAATGTATTGTCTCCTGTATTTAATAATAATATGCTCGATAAGAACCCGGCTCAAAAAGCCTGATCGATAAGGTGCTCGTTATCAATAAAAATTAACGAGCTCCATCCCTAGTGGTGGAAAGTAATCCCATTTACTGTAATTAATAATCAGTACTTAAGTACAATTTTGAGGTATTTACTTTACTCGAGTAGGCCTGTTGAGCAGCAGCAGCAGGCACAGTGCAGCGGATTCACTCTTCCAGTGTCTCAGGAGCATCTAACCCATTTAGACCGATTCTACAAATGTCTTCTAAAATCACGACAGTTTTCTGAAAAAAACCTATGTTTCTATGTTAAACTATTTCATGTCAGCAACCCAAATATGTTACGTAATTGGCCGCCGACCCCCATCTGAAAATATGTTGTTCCAGGGACCACCCCCCCCCCCCCCCCCAGAAGCAACGATACAAGCTAAAAACTTTTGCTGTGAAAGAATATATATTCAAAGATTTGCACCAATATTTCCGCACTTTTTTCAGAAATAGCTGATCTAAAAGCTCGTAATGTGGCACTCGGTACCACGCTATGAGCTTGTAGATCTGCTATTTTTCCAACAGCTATAAGGTTGTGAATAATGGTTTAAAGTGGTTAAAAGCTGTGAGGTGACACACTATGCACCGAAGCGTCCTCGGGTCTAGACGCTGTGCTGTCAGCCAATGAGCCAGACAGCCAGCCTCACTTCAGAATAGAAACAGGAAGTGGGTCAAATACGGGCGGAAAGAAAAATGGTGACAGAAAGAAAGGAGGAACGGAGTGGTGGGGTGGAAGAGGGGGGGGGGGGGGACGACGAAAAGCAACACTCCATGTTCTATTAAAAAAAGTTAGTTGACTGTCACCTAGAAAGATGTTCACTTGTTGGGACCAGAGTAACAAAGTAAGAGTGGTGACACTATAGAGTGTCGCAGTCCCGCCCCCTTTCAGAACGACGAGTGGCCCAGGAAATGATTCTCCATTAATTTTCTCCATAGGCTTTTCAAAAAGTATTTATATAAAGACGGTTACGCCGCGGACAAAGCCAACTCGGATCGTGACAAATCATGACAACAAACACAATATTTTGTGCCGATCAAATAATTTGAAAGAAGAAAATAAAGGCAGGATACAACACTATTTGTTTTGTTTTTCTTCTTACTAATTATTTGATCGGCCCAAAACATTGTAATTATTGTCATGATTTGTCACGATCCGAGTTGGCTTTGTCTGCGGCGTAACCGTCTTTATATAAATACTTTTTGAAAAGCCTATGGAAAAAATTAATTGCGAATAATTTCCTGCAGGGCCACTCGTAGTTCTGAAAGGGGGCGGGACTGCGACGCTCTAGCGTTGACTCCCGTTGCAACAATGGAATGCGGAAGTGCTCATTCAATCTCAATGGGATAGTTCCAGCCATAGGAGCAATGTTTGGAACTATAGCCCAAGTGTGTCGCTACTCTCCTACTCTACACTCTGGTTAGGACCGGGGTGGGGGGGTTGCTGCACTGAGGAGCTTGTTGGGGCCAGAGCCATAGAGTAAGACAGAGTTACGACACTCCGTTCACTTCATGCGGGGGGGCCAGGCTCTTCTATGTGAACTTCTATTGGTTGGTCCCTTCAAAAGGGGACAACCGGAAGTTTACGGAATGCATTGGAGTCAATGGGCTCGTGCGAGTATACATGATCCACGTGACCAGGCTGTTTTCTGCCCCCTCAATGTCGTAACTCTGTCTTACTCTATGGCTCTGGTTGGGACACAGGGGGCCACAAAGCGGCTGCACTGAGGGGCCTGTTAACAATGCTGCACTCTGTTCAAATTTACACAAATAATGCAATCACAACCTCTCTCTCTCTCATATACACCCGCACACAAGCACTCACGCACTCAACCATGCACGCACTCAACCATGCGCGCACGCGCACACGCACACACACACACACACACACACACACACACACACACACACACACACACACACACAGTGTAAATAAATCAGTCTGTCAACGTGGACGGAGCCAGGTGCCAGGAGAACAGTCGACCAGGGAATACAGTATATAGAGGTAACAAAACAATTACAGGCCTCACACCCCCAGGAGGGAGAACAGCTTGTATTTGTTTAAGTCATGAGATGTCAGCCTCCCGCTGTAAAGCCTGTACAATACAGTATGTATACGTTCTGGAGCACAGGTGGCAGACACAGGTGAAGGTGTTGGAATATGATGTTGTGGAAAGCGACGTAAAGGTTGCGTGAGGTACTGTAAGCACACGCCAAGCAGTGAGGGATTACCACCTTCTTTCATTTAGTTGAAAATGAAACGCTTTGTATGATGTGTACCATTTATTGAAATTGGAAAATAGTTGATGGAGATTATGGGCTCCATTTTCATCACCAACAAATAGTTGAACTAGCCAATCTACATTGACACTAGACTGTATACTGGCCATGTCAACGATTCAAAAATGTTTAGCAAAATAGTAAAAAAAGGCAAAGAAGTTTAGGGATAAGGGGTTTAGCGGTGACGAAAATGGAGCCCTATGACTATTTGAAACTTGTTGGACCAAATTATACCCAAAGTTGAGAAAAGGTCCTGTGAATATTATTCAGAACATTTTAACACCTCAAGCTGGCCAGAAATGGGTGTGACAATGGGAGGGACAATATACTTTGATATAAATGCAACCATTGAATGACTCTTAACACAACTATCTGTTGGAATGAAAACCTTCTTCAAATACTTAATTTTACAAGTTAAATATGTGTGCTTCTCCATTTGTCTATGGCAGGATGTTGTTTCAGTGATGTTATGCGCAGTGTAGCAGATATGTATCATTTAAATTAAATTGTATCTATACCATTTTCTGTGACAGCACAGAGTGTGTATTCAAATTAATACAGCGTTCATGATATTGATTTCCTCCTTAGGCTATGTTCCAAAACAAGTGTCATGACCAGCAGATATCACTATAAAGTGGGCATAAGATTCACATTACTCCCTACGGTATACATACAGCAGTGTGGTAGATTCACTATACTCCCTACGGTATACATACAGCAGTGTGGTAGATTCACTATACTCCTTACGGTATACATACAGCAGTGTGGTAGATTCACTATACTCCCTACGGTATACATACAGCAGTGTGGTAGATTCACTATACTCCCTACGGTATACATACAGCAGTGTGGTAGATTCACTATACTCCTTACGGTATACATACAGCAGTGTGGTAGATTCACTATACTCCTTACGGTATACATACAGCAGTGTGGTAGATTCACTATACTCCTTACGGTATAAATACAGCAGTGTGGTAGATTCACTATACTCCCTACGGTATACATACAGCAGTGTGGTAGATTCACTATACTCCTTACGGTATACAGCAGTGTGGTAGATTCACTATACTCCCTACGGTATACATACAGCAGTGTGGTAGATTCACTATACTCCTTACGGTATACAGCAGTGTGGTAGATTCACTATACTCCCTACGGTACATACAGCAGTGTGGTATACTTCCTACGGTACATACAGCAGTGTGGTACAATTTGTTTGGTAGAATTTGTTTTATTAGTCAGAGGATATTCACATTTATGAGGAGGACGGCTATGGTCCAAGGAGTGTTTTTCGTGCACTAAGGCTTGGAATGGAATCAGAATCATGAAACCCCCCTAGTTTGACATGTCACATGCTACTTAAAGCAAAATTGACATTTAGAACATGTTGCCTTATATTGGTTGTCGATGTTACCCCAACTTTCAGCAGCTGTCAAAGATTCCCCTTCGGTGGTTGAATAGAAACCAATGTGGGATATGTTAGTATCATTTACAAACACATGAGCAAAGACAATAATTGGTAAGAAATGTATTCCCAGATTTGACATTATTCTGATAATGACTATAGCTTGTTATGGTAGTGTAATCGTGTAACGTGAGTATACATTTCTCACTACTGTATATACTGTATATAATTTGTATTCACTCCTAGCGAGATGCTGTTTATATATTTTTTTTATTGACCTACATGCATATTTAATCAGGGAAGACCATTGAGAGCATGCTAGGACGCCCTGAGTACAACACAATTTTACATAAGGTGAAATATAGATGGGCAATATGAAAAAGAACATCATAATCAAATACAAAAAAAAAAGTACTATCGCTATGCGTTGCATCCTCGAGTAGTGACGTATGATTCTATATAGAGACCAGTTTGTCCAGTTTCAGCGAGTCCTGTATTTCTTTGTATTTGTCTGGAGCGTAAAAGATGAAAGCAGTCTTTCCTTCTTCACCGTTCATTCGTGGAGTTTTAAGCGTAATGTACAGTAGGTCTGTGCGCGCGTTATACATATCCCGTGGTTTGGGGAATTGAAAGCGAGGATAAATACAACGGGAGCTATAGTTGCCACGCAGAGCCTTATACATAAATAAAACACAATGTTCTCTACGGATGGCTGTATAGTTGCGTTGAACGTTCCCATTATCCTTAAGTGTTCTCAGATATTCCATTTTAGTTTTTTCCTCACATGCCTTTGTGGCTTGAAGCCAATATGCATTTCCTATAAAGAGCTTGAACAACTGAGATTTGACGTGTCGGTTCTTTACCGAGAATCGGGTAGAGATCACTGCTGGTGTTCCTTCTCTCGCTGTATTATAATTTGTCAGTGTTAAGTGTGGTTAACCCAACCATAAAAGAGAAGCTCTGCACACTGTAGCTCCCTTAGATGCAAATAATTGGCACCCCTGCCAAGTGATGTTTCAAGTTTAGCGGATCAGACTGTAATACTAGTGACGTCTTGAAGATTCAATCGCATTATTCATTTAATTCATGTTTGCCAGCTGGGTACATCCTGGATGGTATCGTATGTCTCTCAATCAAAATGTCTTTTAACACAATCCCCGCCGAAAAAATGTAGCCTACGTTAATTGTCGGCAAGCAACAAGCGCCAACACACGTAGGTTACGTCAATTCAGTTTTATATAATGCATATATAATGTATAAAATGTTTTGATCCGATCTAGTGGAAAGGCTACTCACATTACCTTCTTTCATTCCTTTGAAAATGAAGGCCTATTATACCAACAAGTCTGTTGTTTCTTATTTTTTTCTTTTTGCAACCCATTTATTTCCACACAGTGTCAATGATCTAATGCAGTGGTCCCGAATCCTTTTTGGCCGTGCACCCGCTGTTACCTCCTGACCTACAGCTTCGGATGGCTATCTGTTGTGAGCTCAGACACTGGACTGCACCGTCCTGGTTGCACACGTACTGTACGCATGCTTTCAGTCGCTTTAGATTCCAAACCCCCGTCCCAGGCGGCATTTCTGGTGGTCAAAACCACACTTATTGCACGGAGCCTGGCAGAGAACAACAACAACCGGTCGAGACTCAAAAGTCAACAATTGATTCTCTGCGCATAAAGGTATATTGTTTTTAGAAAACTTCCCCATTGACCTTGACCCTTGGTTCTCATTTCACCACATTAGCCCTCCCTATGTACTGTATGTCAATGCAGACAAAAATAACCTAAATCACACAAAAACAGATTCAAAAGCGGCTTCACATCGTGACACACAGTGATTAGGTCAGGGGGCTTGACCTTCATGGATGGAAACCATTGTGTCTGTCATTCATTCATTCATTCATTCATTCGTTTATATAGCTACCTTTTTCCAACCTTTTAGTGTAAAAATACTATTTGCGGAATTTTGAAATCTTGATCTGATGAATGACATTACCTGGTACAATTGTACTTGATTGTGCGCGTGTGTGTGTGCATGCGTGTGTGTGTGTGTGTGTGTGTGTGTGTGTGTGTAGGCCACGTGCACACCCTGCGCATGCACGCACACGCTTTGTTTGTTTGTGCATGCTGCTGACATCCATTCTGTCACAATACCTCTGGGGCTAAGCTCTTCTAGGCTTACCACCAGCCCAGCTCCATCAATAAGTCTGCAGTTGTCTCTCCTATACTTCTCCCCTGCCTGCACTGTTCTAAAGCTACTGATGGATACCCCAAAAAAAGTATTGGTATCAACAGTTTTCAACTGCATGGAAATCTTTTGAAAATAGCAGATCTACAAGCTCACGATGTGTCGCGATGCATTGCGAGCTTGTAGATCAGCTTGCTCTATTGGCATCGGTGTGCTGTGGTCACATAGGCACCCCTGCAGCGGAAGCAGGTACGGTCGCCCCTAAACCATCTCGACCTCGACCTCACGTCGACCGCTCTGTGCCACGGTACTTTATTTTATAGGGTTAGGTTCAGGCATAGTTTTACTGGGGTTAAGTTCAGCTATAGGGTTAGGTTTAGGTTAGGAATAAGGTTAGGTTGAACCGTTTAAGCATAATTTACTTAGGTTACTTAAGGAATACAAGGCCTCACAGTTCCGCCAGCTGTACTCCCGGTGCGAGTTGGTAAAGGGGCGAATCGTCTGGTATTGCTCCCAGCCTATGGCCTCATTCCATAGGCTCAGCACACCCGTGCCAATATTACAACATACTGTATAGCACTCTCTCTCGTGTATTATTGCTTAATTAAATTCTGTAAATTCTTGTGTAAGTCAAACTAGCCCCTGCAGCATATTAGAAAGGACAGCTTTTAGGTGTTTTTTTTAGCATAGCTATGATTAAAATGTGACTATACATGTCAGATAAGAATTTGGCTTTAATACTAATTAATTACAATCTGAATGAATTCCTCTTTCAAACAACCCTTCCATTCCATTACCAGAATTCTGAATAGGAACTGTTGAAACGCTATTTAATTATGTTCATCCTCAACTCTTAAAAAAGATTTCTGCATGAGACAACTGCAAAAAGAAGATTATAACACGTGTGCATGCGTGCATGCGTGCATGCGCGTGCATCTAGGCAAGTGTTGTTGGATCAAGGTTGAGGCCAGCAGAGAAAGCATTGAAAGAAACAATTAGATGATCACAACAAGGCAGCGCCATACGCAGCACATACAGTACAGTGAACCAGCCGAGTACATGGAAGGTAGCTCAATCTGCTCCATAGCTCTAATGCGTTGCATTTAGAGCTATGTTACTCTCGACTTCCGCCACTCGCATGAATGCAGACCAGCCTCTTAAATAAAAAGAACGTTTTTGCTACTCACCAAAACAAAGGCGGGTTGTGTCATTAGAAAGCCTGCTTTCCTTAGTGGACGCACTCTGAGCCCTCCACCACACGTATAAACGGTACTTTTTGGCCATAAAGGGATTTCTTTTCACCGGAGGAAAAATATTCTCTACGAGGCAATTCTCTGGGAACAAAATCCCCTTTTGGCCAAAAAGTACAGTTTATACGTGTGGTGGGGGGCTCAAAGTGCTCGCACTAAGGAAAGTAGGCTTTCTAATGACACAACCCGCCTTTGTTTTGGTAAGTAGCAAAAACGTTCTTTTTAATTACGCTAAAGACAAGAGGCTGGTCTGCATTCATGCGACCAGCCTCTCATGTACTCTCATGTAAAAGTACAAATGTAAGATGTAACAATAAAGTAGAAGATGGATGGATGGATGGATGGATGGATGGAGATTGTACAATCTACTGTATGATCTACCGCCCCTCTCTCTCTGTGTACTGACAGATGATCCGGTTGCATCTCTGCCATTCCTTAGGCCTGGAAATTATTATCTTCTTCAGATGTGACTTGTATTCAGTCATGGCTATACTAACTCAAAGCAATTATTTCATGTGTGTCAGAACAATCGATGCTTTGATTGCATAGTGTCTGTTGTTACACGGGGGCAGGAATGAATGGCTTGTGATGCTGCGATTGCATGTGTTTGTTATACTACGGGACAGGAATAAATGAGTTCGCCCCCCTAAACACTGACAGCATAGGTTCAAAGCGGCCAATTTCATATTGATTATTAAGGAAGTTGATAAAGTCCAATCGCTCATGCGTGGTCAGTTAAGTGGCAGGACATTTAAGCAGAATTAAACGTCTGCAAACGGGGTCTGGAGATTAATGAGGAGCGATTGTGTCTGAAATCTCAACAGCTTCAAACCCATTTTGGGCGGGAACCCCTTTTGGTGTTTTAAGCATTATGTTGTACTTTAGCTATTGAAAATAGCTACAAGCTTGTAGGTCTGCTATTTTTGAAAAATCCTGAAAATGTGGCCCAAATGTTTGAATATATATTCTTTCAGAGCGAACATTTTTAACTAAAATCTTTGCTTCTGGTGTGGTCCCTGGAACTATACATATTTTCAGATGGAGGTCGACGGCCAAATACATATATTTTTGGGGGTCCTTGACATGAAAATGTTTGAGAACGAATGACGTAGAAGATATTTTTTTAGGTCTAAATGGGCTAAAGCACCCTGCTGACATTGTTGAGTGCGTGTGTTTTTTCACACACACACACACACACACACACACACAAATTTTATTCTGACCCATGCAGGCATATAGTTGTCCTGATCCCTTATCCATCATTTATACATTATGGATAATTAGTGTGGACTTAAACCGTTATTCGTCTATAGTACTAATTTTGAAGACGTACAAATATACACTTACACATATAACTGTAAATCGTCATATAAAGAAAGTAAGATAGGCGAAAAACATGGACAGTAAGGGGAAAAAGGGGGCCATGCAGTTTCAAATCGCAGGTCCGTAGGTGCTCTTTGGAATGCATAACTGCTCCCTCGGGTTCAGTGGCTTGCTCAGGGACACTTGGAGAGTAACGCAGTGGGCGGCCAGGATCGAACCGCCTCCAAAAGAAAGTGGCCGCTCTACCTCCAGAGTTTATACTCAGTTGATTAGCTCACACATTAAAGCAACTAGATTTGATTGGATTAATAATGTCATTGTTGTAGCAATATACGGGCTGTTAGTGGACTAATTTATTTGTTGTTGTGTGTGTTGTGTTTACTGTGTTGTTATTTGACATTGGGGAATGCAGCGCAAGGATTTATGGGTTATGTGTGATTAATTTTACGAGAGAGATAGAGATAGAGAGAGAGAGAGAGAGTACACAATACAACCATTAACAAGCTTATATAAGTTATAGGTGGTGACTTGGAAGACTTCAATAAGCTTCAGTATCTCTCCCTGCGTCCTCAGACGCCTCTATCTCTATAACGGACTAAATGCTGTTTGACTCTAATGCACTGACACTTTGTTGCTCACTTCCTAAATCAGAATGGAAATGAGTTTAAGTCACCGTTTACTATAGGTGACAGATTCACTAAGGAAAATAGTGGGATAGATCCATTCACTCCTCCTCCACTCTGGGATAGATCCATTCACTCCTCCTCCTCCTCCACTCTCTCTCTCTCTCTCTCTCTCTCTCTCTCTCTCTCTCTCTCTCTCTCTCTCTCTCTCTCTCTCTCTCTCTCTCTCTCTCTCTCTCAATAGATCAAAAGGGTCACGCCTTC
Source organism: Protomyctophum bolini (assembly GCF_963924005.1). NCBI lineage: Eukaryota > Metazoa > Chordata > Actinopteri > Myctophiformes > Myctophidae > Protomyctophum > Protomyctophum bolini. Next base: position 22,568,408 of record NC_137864.1, read on the forward strand.
CTTCCATGCATACCGATGTACCCTGTCCAGACCCCAGAGCATGGCTTGCATTGCAACTTATGTAATTTAGATAGATATTTATGTAGACATAGCACTCTATAGTATACGCATGTAGTATCTAGCTCACCAGATTTGTAGTCTATTAAATGTTGATAATGGGCATAGACTTCCTGTGGGTGCCAACCACATGACCTGTATGACCTCTTTGACCTGTTCACTCTGGCCTCGCCCTATTGGCCAATCAAGGCTCAAACCATATCTTAAGAACCTGGGCTCACTTTTAAACATGAAATGTATAAGACTACACCTAAACAACAACTCCTATTATTGCATGTGAAATACATGACATACCGTAAATCCTCTTTTAGGAACCCGGGCTATTATTTGACTCAACCGATCCCGATACCGGGCTTTTATTGGAAGGATGCAGCTATAAGAAGGAGGCCTGTATTTCTACTTTTCAAACTGATGATAATGAACCAATCACATTTTGGGTCAGTTAGAACAGTGATACTCAACCTCAGGCCCGCGGGCCACATCAGGCCCGCGGGACCATTATGACTGGCCCACCAATGAAAATCTAAAAAAAAGAAGAAAAAATCTGAATGAAGTTATCTTTAATTACATTATTATAAGTAATATACTATTAGAGTTGTACTATTACTCGAACGAAAATAAAAGCTTGGGGGGGGGGGGGGGGGAGATGCAATGCAAATGAAAGACATATACTGTGTATCCCTATTCCCTGACATAATTTTATAGCTAAACGGACCGAATTCTATTTTATTTGAATGATGAAACCCAGCTGCCATTAATAGTTGGAAATGGAAATTGCGGAAATTGCGGCAATGGAAATTGCGGAAATTGTAATTGCGGAAATTGCGGAAATGGTGGAAATGGAAATTGCGGAAATTGCGGAAATGCGGAAATGGAAATTGCGGAAATGGTGGAAATGGAAATTCTATTTTCAGGTAGATTGTTTTATTTTACTCAGTCAGCCATATCACTACTCATTTTTTTTCATGAAATAGCTTACATAGCTGGGTAATCTATTTTCAGGCAAATTGTGTTTATTGTATTTAGACAGACAGACAGCTACTCATGGACAATTGGACAGGCAGGAAGGCAGACAGCTACTCATAGACAGGCAGACAGACAGCTATTCATAGACAGGCAGACAGACAGCTACTCATGGACAATTAGGCAGGCAGGCAGACAGCTACTCAGACAGGCAGACAGACAGCTACTCATGGACAATTGGACAGACAGGCAGGCAGACAGACAGCTACTCATAGACAGGTAGGCAGACAGCTACTCATAGACAGGCAGACAGTAAGACAGCTACTCATTGACAGACAGACAAATAACTACTCATGGACAGACAGACAGACAGACAGGCAGGCAGGCAGGCAGGCAGGCAAAGAGCTACTCATGTTATGTTATTATGTTATTATAACAGCTACTCATGTTATGTGCAATAATTTGTGCAGTTATGGAAACAGCTCTTTGTGTTTATGCAAGAAAATGTAACACATTTATTTATTTACATATTGTGTGCATGCACATTGTACTTTGATACATTTTGCGAAAATAAAGCAATTGAAAGAGAGAAGTTATCAAGTATCATTAATGTCGTAATTTTATCTACTGGCCCCTGGCCCCTTGCCATTTTTGTAATGTGGCCCACAGGTAAATCTATTTGAGTATCCCTGAGTTAGAACACAGTAAAATGTATTGGGCTCATAGCCTATTGAAACCAAGTCCTCGTGAAATATTGAACAGTGCCATTGCAGGTGCTCAATGGTCATTTTAACTGTTTTTCCACCAAAAATTACAAAGAAGAAGAACAACAAAAAAAGTGTTGCCGTTTTTTTCTTCTTTCTAATTATTTGTTCGGCCCTGTTTGTTGTCATGATTTGTCATGACAAGAGTTGGCTTTGTCCGCGGCGTAAACGTCTTTAAATAAATACTTTCTGAAAAGTCTATGAGGAAAATGAACGGAGAATAATTTCCTGGGCCCTGGTAGGGGGAGGGACTGCGACGCTCTATATAGAGATATTACATTATGTTCTTTGAATTGAATTGAGTGTTTTTATGAATTCTATGTATTCATCATCTTGTTGTTCTTGCACACAAGCAAGAATTCTCCAGTGGTGGAAAAAAAAGTAAAAGTACACTCGCTCTGCAGAATGTCCCATTTCAAATGTCCAACTTTTTATTTATTTTTAATAGCCAATCTACAAGCTCACAATGCGTTGCGATGCGTCACATCACAACACATTGTGAGCTTGTAGATCGGCTATTTTCAAATGGCCCAAAATATATGTAGCGCTGCAATGGATAATGTATGTTTTTTTTTAAACAATGCATTTATTTTCCTTTTTTACACACAAATGACAATACAAACATACAGAAAACAACAATGAACATTACAAGACAATACAATTACTAATATAAAGAAAGCAAAACAACAATAACCTAAAAACAAAACAAAAAAACAACAACAGCACTACTCCTCTTCAGCTCCATCCATTAAATGTGACAAATTATTGTTCTTTATGTATCTAATAAAACGGCCCCACACCTCCTGAAACACTTCTTGTTTGTCCTTAAGAATATATGCAATCTTTTCCAAAGGTAACATATAGACAATTCCCTGAACCACTGTGTAATACTTGGTTTGTCTGGTCTCTTCCAGGTCAATGCTATCATTCTCTTAGCTTGTAAAAGACATATATCTATAAATATTTGTTCATTACGCTTTATCTTCTGTCCCTCTGGGTATAGACCGAGCAGGAAGAACTTTGGTTCTGGTACAATATGTATTGACAAAATCTTCTGTATTTCCTGCCCGACCTTCCCCCAAAATTCCATCAACTTTGGACAGGACCATAGACAGTGGAACAATGTGCCTCTTTCTTCACCGCATCTGGTGCATACATCTGGAATGTTACAATTATACTTATTAAGTTTAACTGGTGTGATGTACACTCTCATTAGCCAATTGTATTGTAGAAGTTTTAGACGAGTATTCCCAGTCTGGGATTGAGCTTGTGCACAAGCCGTACTCCATTGTTCCACTGTTAAATCCTCCTGGATATCTGTTCTCCAGGCATTAAGTCTATCTTCCGAGGATTCCGGAGAAAAGTCAACCAATAGAGCATAGAAATCTGATATTATCCCCCTTCCGAATGGGTCATTAACCAAAGCTTTCTCTAGCACAGACATGGATGGGGCCAGCATGGATTGCCCCAGATTAGTTCTAATAAAATCCCTCAGTTGCAGATATTTAAAGAAGTGTTTGCGAGGGATATCATATTTAATGACCAGTTCCTCAAACGAGAGCATACTCCCCCGACCCCTCTCAAATACATCTCTTAATTGACCTATTCCCCTATCAGCCCATAATTTAAACCCCCCATCAGCTCTACCTGGCACAAATTGATTATTACCCCATATTGGGCTGAAGCGAGAGAGACGTGGATGTTCTCCCAAAAATATATTGACCTCATGCCAGACTTCAATCATTTTTTTAACTATAGGATTGCTTGTAATCCAAATCTACAAAGCAACAAGTAACTACAGTTTTCAAATAAAGTATTGGAAACTTGGAACTACTCAAGTGAAGTACAAATACTGTAGTTACTTGAGTTACTTAGTTTCCACCACTTGGCACACGAGCAAAATAATTCTCAACCTTATTTCCTGGGACAACATTGGGTCGCTAAATATGTCCCCAATGATATAAACCCTTCTCCATTCAAAGGGGCTTCGATCGGCAGCAGTGACAACAACAGAGGAACTGTGACGAACGGTGTGGCATATATTGCACCGACCGAACAACAATCCAATCCTCTCTTTAAGGTACGCAAGCCTGAGACAAATAGGACAAACTCTTACAAATCCACGGTTTTACCCAAACTATATAGCGTTTACAGCGTACACACACACGCACGCACACACACACACAGCACGCACGCACACACACACACACAGCACACACACACACACACACACACACACACACACACACACACACACACACACACACACACAGCAAACTCTGAGCGAGTACAGCAATCAACGTTAGCAAACACAACAAATCATCTCAAATAGTGATAGGAGATGCACTAGTAGATTAGACAAAATGGAACAACACAGGTAAACAAATAGGGCTGGAGGGGTTGGGACAGATTTGTCCGTCCAATATGCATTTACTGTATAAATAAGACGATAATGCATGGAAGATTATATTGCTGATTGAAGAGGGGAAATTAAAATCCTGACAGAAGGAAAGAAAAAAAGAAAACCAGACAGTAGAAGTGCTAAACTGGGGGGTTTGGAGGAAATTATCTGGTGAAAATATTATTGTATTTTTGAGGGGCCTCTAGTTTTTGAGTGTTTTTGCACATTGGGCCATGAGTAAACACAAACATTGATGACAAAAGTGAGGACGCAAATTGCGATTGGCCGGAATGAGATGATGTATGATGATAAGAGCGCCCCTCACTTCACAAGGGTGTGATTTTGTTTCTGAACAGCAGAGTGGGTATACAGAACAGGGACAGGGCGGTTCTGGTTCCAGAAAGTCCATCAGTCATTTCCTCTTTGCACACAGACTGCTTCCAACTATCTGCTCCCCTCTGCATTTTAAGTCTTGCTAACACAATAGATTTGAGCCTGATTGGGTATTGATTCCAGTGCAGCTAATTTAAATAGCAAAATAGCAACCCTTAACTATATGCCCCCCCACCCTCGCCATGAAAGCATTTAATTTGAAAACAGGGAGTAGGGTACTATACTTTCATCCTTCCAATAGATTGTATCAATTTAAAAATAATAATAATAAAACAAAATGGCTAAGTTAAGTTCTCTTGACTTTTTTGGCGTGCATCAAGGACCTCCCTGTAGGCAGACGCCCGAGAGGCATCCTAAACAGACGCCCGGACCACCTATAAGCTGGCTCCTTTCCAAGCCAAGAGCAAGACATTGTTGTCGAGATAAAAAAAACATGAATTGCAGTGCTATAATGTATTGTATTCGGCATATTATTCGGCTTTGCTCCCACAGACTTGACTCTTACACCTCACAATCCCCCCACGACGTAAAGACATACACGTCATTACACAGACGTGATAATAGACATGTGAAGACCTCATAGGGCAGCTAAGCTAACCTAAAGATCACACGTGATAATAGAAATGTTATGGAAGCCACGGTAAGTGACATGTGCACGCTGACATGGTGGAAAGCTAAACGCTAGCACAGCACAGCAGGTAGGCTTCATGGGAATGGTGGCGGTGGCAGTGTGGTCGCTGACAGGCTGTCATGTTTGGTATACAGAAGCAAGAGATGCTGAGCATGTGTAAGAGCTATAGCGTCGGTCTGCTTAAAGCTGCTATAAGCAATAATATGTCAACATCTTTATTTATTTATTTTTATTATTATTATTCAGACAGCCAGCAATGGGTAGAACGCTCCCCCCAAAAATTGTCTCTGTGACACATCTAGGGGCCGCAATCTGCATTCAAAGATGTTCCTAGAAGCTTTGTCATTGGTCGAAAAAAAAAACCTGGTCAATGACTAACCAATCAGGAAGCAGACAAGCAAATCGACCAATGACAAAGCTTCTAGGAAAATCTTTGAATGCAGATTGCAGCCCCTATAGATGTGTCACAGAGACACTTTTTTTGGGAGCGTTCTACCCATTGCTGGCTGTCTGAATAAATAAATAAATAAATCATTACTATTTTGACATATTGCTTATAGCAGCTTTAAATACTGTAGGTGTAGGTCGTATAGTTGAACTATAGAGGTTTCTGAGTGAGCTTGAGCGGCAAAGTGAGTTTAACGTCATTTAATGCAATCACATAGGACTGAACCATAGTGGTACAGTACAGTACAGTACAGTACAGTACAGTACAGAACAGTACAGTACAGTACAGTACAGTGCTGCTGTGTTTGTTTGGCTCTCTCCTCTTCACATAATCCTGGCAGCACATTCCCCCGATAAATATGATAATGTGCTGCATGCAGCGTGACCCGACGCTGGCAGGAGGTAGAGGTCAGAGATTCATACGTACATGAGATGATGCCAGAACACGAGTACACACAGATGCACTCAGCATGTGGGCACACACACACACACACACACACACACAGAATATTAGCCCATTTAGACCCCAGGATGATTCTACACATAATTATGCTTTCTAAATCCTGACAGTTTTCTGGAAAAACCCATGTTCAACATGTCAACGACCCCCGAGATTATAATGTAATTGGCCGCCGACCCCCATCTGAAAATATGTTGTTCCAGGGACCAAATTGTATTGTATTTTATTTTTCCTGAATCGCTTGTTTGACAACGTAGTATCCACCCAGCATTCCAGTGCATTCCATGGCTGCAGTTTGTTTAAACATCTCCTTCTATACATACAGTTACAATCCACTGCCAGATTAAAACCGGTTCCTCAATATGGAGGAGTTATACTGTACATGTATGACGGAAAGAGAGCTGAGACAGAAGGCAAAGCTCTCCGTCTACCGAGCAATCTTTGTTCCTACTCTCACCTGTGGTCATGACGTGTGGGTCATGACCGAAAGCATAAGGTCGCGAATACAAGCGGCCAAAATGAGTTTTCTCCGACGGGTGGCTGACATCTCCCTTAGAGATAGGGTGAGAAGTTCAGTCATGCGGGAGAGACTCGGAGTAGAGTCGCTGCTTCTTCGCCTGGAAAGGAGCCGGCTTAGGTGGTTCTGGGCATCTGGTCAGGATGCCTCTTGGGCAGACCAACGCGCAGTTGGAGGAAACACATGGACTCACTGGCCTTGGAAGGTCTCGGGATCCCCCCAGGAGGAACTCACTAATGTTTCTCTGGAGAGGGAAGTCCTGCATATAAAGTCACTTACTGTAAGCGTCTGCTAAATTGCCTAAAATTGTAAATGGCAATTAACGTTAGAATAACCAACTTGTCCAACGTGTTAATCCGCTATTTATGTAATCTTGATTTATAAACAACAAGGTTATAACGGCGTGATGAGGAGATGATGTTTGCAGCGGGCATGCCAAAAAAAAAAAAAACGTTTTTTATTTATTCTTGTCCACAGCGCGGCCAAGTCCCAGAGTGTACAAATGGAACCAAATGCACTCTCACAGCTTAATTAACACTCAGGGTTTCACAGCGTAGCGACTCCCACTGACAAGCCAGTAGAATGTTCCCTCATGCATATTCATGAGGAAGACAGAACTCATCACTAGCCCTGGATCTAATTTACAGGCTATGTGTACAGGACACATGCACACGCACGCACGCCTCTCTCTCCTTGCACCAGAAGGCACACCTCTACCTCCCGGTAGCTGTACAAATCATTGGAGCATCAGGCCGCACACACACACACACACACACACACACACACACACACACACACACACACACACACACACACACACACACACACACACACACACGCACACACACACACACACACACACACACACACACACACCTATCCACCCAGAGAGATTTAGCCGTGCGCACCCATGTGCACTCTCCTCTCCCCCGTACACTAGGAAGCATGCAATAATATCCACACGGCTCGCTCAACTGTGTAATGTTGTCAATGTTTGAAAACACATACTGGTCATGTGAGGCGTGAGGCGTGGTGGTGTGAACTGGCCTAGTGCCCTTGATGTGTACAATGAACACTGGGAAAAAAACAATGTTTATATATTTTTTCATATGCAATTGGTGGGAGCATGCAGTATGATATGAATGTTGTTTTATAGGTTCATTTGATCCATATGAAAAACCAGTGGTCTGAACGTTATCATGTTAAGCAGCAACCATGGGGAGGTTTTATTCACGTGAACCGTGACGAACAAGACATTTGTGACTGTTTTTGATACAGAGACAGTCATCACTGCCCAGTCCATCTGTGTTTTTAAATCCCTATTCAAAACCCATCTGTTCTCCCTTGCTTTTAATTGCACTTGAGTTCCTTTGTTTATTTTTATTGTTGCTCTTTGTCAATGTATGTTAATGTTTTTATTTCTTGCCTAAATATATATATTTTTTCTTAAATAAAAAAATAGTTAGGGACTGATCGTTATTTATCCACCAGGGGGGGGTGGTGCAGATGTGATTTCATTTTTTTATTTTACCTCATCCCCCCCCCAGCCTCCAAATATTTTTTCGGGACCCCCCCTCAGGGACTGGAAGAATATATATGACCTCCCCCCCCCCCCCCCCCCCAAACACCATAGACCATATTTATTTTATATTCACACCAACAGTATAGCAGCATAACGTAATCGTTTATTAGGCGGCGGCCGTCTGGGGTTCATTTGGTTCCATATCCGTCATTACATTATAGTCAACACTCAACACTGATGATATGCCATGCATTCTTCCAACTAAAGATTTAAATATGAATCTGGCAGCTTCGAAAATAGCATATGCAGACCTACAAGCTCACAACAACACGCTGATGACGCGACGCAAATGTATGAGCTTAGATACATGGCTATTTTTAAGGTGAGCCTTGTGCGTAAAGTCATTCTAGCCAAGCTGCCAAGGCAGTGGGCACCCCTCGCCTCTGTGCCCAAGCCCAGGATGATGAAAATGAATGAATGCTAAATAAATATGTCACGCAGTCGCATACCATAATACTACAACGTCATACTCCACAGAGAAAAGCACAATTTGCGCAACCCCAACGTTCAACTGCCTGCTCGGCTCATTTAGCCAGCCAGGCACCACCGAATAGTATAACTCTTTCTTTAATCTATTACAACCACATACGCAGACAAAAGTACATGGCACCGCAGGGTTAAATTGCGTGACTGTCACACTCAAAGGGTGAGATATGGCAGCCCTGGCTACTGTGACGCACACACCAACAATCCACCATTGCAATGCGAGTGCGCAAAGATGCACATGATAGCTGGCATTAGCTGCATGCTTTTAGACCAGCCCTACCGTATTCTGAATGAGAATCTGTCTCGCCTGCCACCATGTTGAGTTGTTGACGATGCGTTGTCCAAAGACGGTAGAGTCTCTTCCATCAAAATGTTCCATGCCCATCAACATAAAGGCCTCAAGGTGTCCCTGTGATGTTTTGCTACTTTCTCTGTGGAGGAGCTTCGTTCACAAGCAACTTCAGTCACAAACAGTAACTTGTGAGAAGTTTATATCTTAACATCAGCAGTCAACCTGCTGGCTAAGCAGCTCCTCGCCTTCCTCCTCTCTGACTCTGACCGACAACACTCGCTCTTTTCAGCGGCCTGCTGCTGCTGGCCCACAATTCAAACATCGCGGTTCATAGCTTGAAACATTTTTCGCTTTTTCTACTGGAAATGTTATGAACGCAGAATCAATCTGTCCCGCGCTGTTTTGAAGTGGGTACACGTCAGACGTAGCAAACTACATCAGCGGCCGGGGGAGGGACCTTTGCTGGTAGAACAGAATCAGATCTACAAGCTAACAACGTGTCACCAAGCAACACGTTGTTAGCTTGTAGATCTGTTCTATTTGCATGCGCAGTTGCGCACACATGGAAGATACCAAGTACACTCGCCAGAGTCGCCACACAGGGTAAACTTTATATAGATAGATATAGTGAAACACTATGAAAAACAAAATAATCAAAACATTTTTTAAATACAAAATTCAGCAAAATAAAGTTGTACAACCTCCCCCAAGCCAAAATAAAAATAAACATATCCCCCCCTCAGGCTCAAAAAATAGTTTAATGACCCCCCCCTTTTTTGCACCATACCAACCTTTGATAAATAACGATCAGTCCCTTAACACTTACAGCGCTAGCATTTATTGACAAATTATGATATAATTCACGTCGGCATTTTTCCCAGTTGAGCTCTTATTTTGAAAAGCCACATTTCCAGACTTCCGGAACTGATCATAAACTAGGAAGTTGGACGATGCGTGTACCAAACTGAGCTAAGCGAGTGCAGTGGAGGGCTTCACATCGTGGGCTCTGTGCCGTGGAATAAACCTTGTTTTGACCAAAAATGCCATCTGGGACAAGGAATACGAGATACAGGCGATTGAAAGAAACAGATAGCAGGGATGTTTATGGTGATGAGGATCTAAGATGGCGCGACCCAGTGTTATTACAGCAACAGCTAGCAATCCGATGCTAACGTAAGTAGCATTATAACTTTTCTGCAGAATATTTTCTGCGGCCGAATATTCGGTGCATCACTAAAATATATCATGAAACCAGATATACTGGTAATCATTGAGGAAAGTTAATGCATGCACTGTGTGTATGTAAACTCTTAATTTATATTTTCCAGCCATCCAGTTCCAAAAAATATATAATAATTTGGGGACCTCCACAAATAATTTGGCAACCCCCATAGGGGTCGCGACCGACGGGTTGAGAACCCCTGACATACAGTAACTGGACATGATGTGGGGTGAGTGTCTGGGTTCCGAATTTAGGGTTGTCCCGATTGGATCGGGAGATCGGAAAACGGTGAGCCAAAAAAACGTGATCGGGACATCTCCTACATCCATATGATGATATTAGACTGGATATTGTCTGCAATTTGGGATATTGTACTATTGTGATATGGCATAATAAACGTGCTCGAAATATAAATATCGGATCGGGAAAAATCGGTATCAGCAGATGCTGAAAAATCAAATGATGGGAATCATCCCTATAGTTCCGATAATTTTCATAAATGTCACGCATGTACGTTTTCCTCAGGAATGGATCGTTGGTTATTATTGCACTGTAAAGACCATTGTTATGGAAGGTGGGCTATTATTATGAAAGTATTTGAAAATGTGTGGCCTTTTATTGATATACTGTACATAAAATTTATATATAGATATGCACGCACGCACGCACGCATGCATGCACGCACGCACGCACGCACGCACACACACTTTAAATATTGTAGGTCTCTGCTATTACCAATAATAAAAAATTAACTTTATTTTACAACGAAACTGAAGGAGCAGCGGCGCTATCGGCTAGTAGTCCCAACTCTCAAGTGTCTGCAGGCTGCAGCCCGTAATGAACTGATACGGGACACACGTTGTTCCGTATTTTAATGTCGGGTCGGAGAATAAATACAGTATGAATGACAGCGCGATTTATTTGACAACTCTGTCCTGCTTTCTTCATGAGAAGAGAAGAGCGCTCACCGCTCAGAACAGAGCAGATCTGTGGCTGTCAGCTCACTTTACGGCATGTGCAGAATATGTGAACCTGGGTCTGGGAAGCTCAGAGCTGCAGCCATTGGCTCATGATACGAGCACACGACCAATGGGACAGATCATTCAGTGTTGCTAAGATACCACCCCCCACCGCACACACACCCTTGGACGATGGGGTCCACAGCGCTCTGCTCTGCTCAGCAGCACAACACAAACACGTACCTCTCGTTTATAACGTTTTACATTACAAAAAAATAAAAACGATTTTTCGACTCATACGTTTTGAGTCGCGGGAGGCATGAGTCGAAAATCGAGTCGATTTTCAACTTTTTTCAACATCCCTAGTTTGAATGCAGCGACATTGACCATAACATGTACTTATAGAGGATAAGATCCATAGGGATTAGTGGAAACACAGTTCAAACACCATTCACTCATCCCATAGTCTAGAAACACATGGACCACAACAGTGACCACACAACACCATTCACTCTCATCCCATAGTCTAGACACACATGGACCACAGCAGTGACCAAACGACACCATTCACTCATCCCATAGTCTAGAAACACATTGGACCACAGCAGTGTGTCTGTAACCACGCTCTCTCTCCGGGGACTGCAGCCCATAGGTCACACATCTCGTTAGTCAGACGTGTGTGGCCGGTTAAGACTCACTCACCCATGCTGTGGGTTACAAATCGCCCGTGCTGCGGGTTACAAATCATGCAGGTTACAAATCACACGTGGCTTCCTTATTCGTAGTCGGGTCGTGGGGGCAACAGCTCCACCAGAGAGCTCCAGACTTCCCTCTCCAGAGCAACATTAGTGACTTCCTCCTGGGGGATCCCAAGGCCAGTGAGTCGATGTGTTTCCTGGTCTGCCCCGGGGGTCTCCTCCCAGTGGGATATGCCTCGAGGACATCCCTATAGGGAGAGGTCCGAGAGGCATCCTAATAGCTGGCTCCTTTCCAGGCGAAGAAGCAGCGGCTCTACTCCGAGTCTATACTTTGTAAACTTGTTTTTGAAAGATGCTAACCAATGTATTATAATCAATATTTTCTGGACTTCATGCTCCCACAGACACAAAATTGCTATAATGAACAGTGTGAGTTTCACTACGCACGCACGAGCGAAAGCAGCTTCATGCACACTGTGGTTATCTTTTCCGAGCTGCAGTGATTAAACACCAGTGGAATTTGTCAAACGTATAACAATACTGTAACTCACTCACACTTTTGTCTGTCAGGCACAAAGTCAACAGAACACAGATAGAGAAATACACCTCCTCCCATCATGCTCAGCTAACAACCCAGACAGACTCAAGAGATCTGAGATCTCAACATATTATTTACTGACATCAAACTCTGAGGGCAACGAACACAAGTTTACCTGATGACTGTTCCAACAACTAACTCTAATGTTGCTCTCTCTCTCTCTCTCTCTGTGTGTGTGTGTGTGTGTGTGTGTGTGTGTGTGTGTGTGTGTGTGTGTGTGTGTGTGTGTGTGTGTGTGTGTGTGTGTGTGTGTGTGTGTGTGTGTGTGTGCGTGTGAGCGATCCACTTAATCCTCTCATCAAAGTCGTAAACAGTGCCACGCGCTTTGAATGGGAGACGAGGCCTGTGTTTCCCATGAAGTGAATCTTTAACAAAAAGGTGGAATCAGGTTTCTGTGCCCCAGGTTTCTGTGATACAAAAAATTAGTACCAAGTACTTTTTTTCCCAGCCGGTACCATGGAATTTTCAGCAAGTGTAAAATCAGTCATTGCGACTAATTTTATTAGACTAAATTGAATCAACTGTAGATTTAGTCGATTTTATCTCTTAAGATATTCAGTCGACTAAAACTAGACTAACGCCAAGACATTTCAGATGAAAATCAACGCTGGCTGGCAGCATGCACCAGTGCCTGCCATGCATTTCACTTTCGATATTGCACTCCTCTTCCCAGAGCCCGAGCTAGCATATATAGCGCTCCAGCGCTCGCGGCGCCCATGCAGCGTTTTTGTTGGCGCATGCAGCGCCCTGGCTAGCTGCTTCAAGCTGGAAACAGTTCAACCTTATCTGGAGAGGATATAGGATAGCGGTGCGTGGTCATCTGATCCTCCCAGCTGGCTGTGTCTGGGTGACCACCCGGTCATTTATGACCCGATGTTAAATCTCTGCGAGAAGCAGCTTGTTTACTGTTGTTTCAGCAGAGCAATTTGTGCTAATGTTCCATAAACTTGGTGCAGCATGCGAGCGCACTGGACATGATATCCACCATGGGCGCTCCGATCCACTCAAAAGGCCTTCTCTGTGGAAATGGCCCCGTAGTCTTCAAGGGCCACTTCAACCCCTTTTTGCAACCAGATCTTATTTTAATGATGTTTAGGAGACAAGGACCACTTTCCTGGGGTTTTTATGTGGGTAATAATTAGGGATGTCCCGATACACTTCCTTCGCTTCCGATCCGATCCTTAATTTCTGTGTTAGCCGATACCTATACCGAATACCGATACCGGTGTGGTGATTTCATGTTGTGTTACTTTATAGCTATCTCGTGTTGTGTTTATAGCAGACTCCTCACTCAAATGTGCACTTGCAGTTTGGGCAACTCCAAAGCAAACTCCAACATTGTATTTATAGCCGTTTCGACCGAAAATCAACCGATAATTCCCAGTAGGTTACTTATTACGCCGATCTTATCCAGCCGATCGGCTCGCCTGGAGCCTACTGGCTGCGATTGGCGTTGATGACACGTTAACCGATCTTATCGGTCTAGTCAGGTCTACTGAGCCTACTGGAAATGACAAGCCTCCTCATACCCTCCCCTAAACATAACCACAAGCATGTCGCAGCGCGCTCCTTAACGCATGTTTTTTCAGTCGGCAGAGCGTGCCCATACTCGTGGAAAACAATGGTACTGATCCTAAGTGATCACTGCGGTCTTGTTGATTGATATCAGTCGAAACGGGCGGTATTTACCTGCCATAGTGTCAACCCCTTACCCGTGTCGGATCGGAAGTTAGACTGGCATATTCGCCGATACCGATATGACCCGATATGACAAAAAAGGGCTAGTAGTAATTTTAGATATTTTAGTATTTCAAAGTGTCCATGGGCTCCATGATGTCATGGATGCTGGTCTCACTTACTTCCTGGAATACATGTTGTCTCAGTAAGACAGCTAGCCCTCCCCCTATCCACAAGGTGGAGCAGTGCACCAAAGCATTATGGGAATTGTAGTCCAGTAAGGAAGTAAGCCCAGTGTCGATGACATCATGGAGCCCATGGACACCTTGAAATATTGAAATATCAACATGCAGTAATCCTGGTCTCTAAACTGCCTCCCCCTGGCCAGCCGGGGCGCCTGATGGAGGGGAAAGGAACTGGTTGGAATAACGTGTTCCTTCCACGCGCTACGTCCAACCAGGGAAACTCCCCCCTGCCAGGTGTAAAGGAGCAACTTGGACACTCAAGCATGAAGGAAGCATGAGTTAAGTCCGTTGCTCTCCCCAGGTTGGCGGAGGGCGTATAGAGCCCAGGATCACATTAGATGATTGACACAGGGGTGAAAAATGGGTTACAAAATCGTGGGATAAAAATATATATAAAAAAACAAAAACATGATTCAAATAAGATCTGGTTGCAAAAGGGGTGAAGTGGCCCCTTCCCCAACCGTCCTTCCTCTTTGATGTCTCCCTTTTGGCTGATACCGGTCCATTCAAACTCTAGACGGGCCCGCCCCAAAGTCATTAGCACAGTCACGCCCGGCAACCGGCGAAAACAGGCCCGGAAATTAAGGGCCAGCCCTAAATGGGCCCTAACTGGGCCGGCCCGAGGCAATTACAAATAATTGGCACACATTGTACAAGCATACCCGAAAACGTAAAAAAGGTCCATATATGCATTCCCAGAACTGTAGTTTAAGGGCGAGGTCGCTTCTTGCCCTCAGGGCGTCTTACTATAGATACTGTGTAGGCTACATGTACTTGTTAGCACCGCACTTGCATTTTCATAACTACCTATACCTTATTAGGCTTGGCAGTGGATACAACAGCACATGCCGAGCACAACAGTAATTGCATCAAACAAAACTCTCCCAAAGATCGATTATTTCTGCTTCCGTGTTTCACATGGAGGCATATGGCATTGGCTATGACCTCTATATTTTATATTTTTTCTCTACTTTAGTTCCCCCCCCCCCCCCCCCCCGCAATGTCATGAATAGGTAAAAGAAAAAAATAATGTACAACCCTCTCTATATTACCCACTCCACCACAGATAGAAAAATAAATCATTAATGTGAGAAAACTTGCTGCCTACAGTATGCTACCAATGAGGCAACTCCTCATTTACATTGGGACGATTGGGTGGATGTAATACACATTAAAGACGCAATATAATTAAGTATGCACCATTTACAGCTACAATATGCAAATTCTTACTGTAGCTCCTAAACAGAATAAATGTACTATAGTTCTGTTTTTAGTTTATGACTCAGTATCAGTGAGTGGTAGTAGAGTAATACTACAAAACTACATATCACTCAGCCTGGTCTTTGGGAAATAATGTTTTCCGTAGCAATCATTCAGCCATTCTTTGTATTTAAACCCTGCTCTCTGAAAGGCTGGAGAAAGCCAGGTGATTTGAAGCCACTTCAAACGCCTCAACGTCAACGTTGAGTCATATAGGTTCACCTCAGTTCATGCTAGCATGTGTCACGCCGAAAAGAAAATTCAGTTACATCAATTCCTAATGAGAAGGAATATTTGGCAGTTTAACTTTTTACCCAGAATGTCATACATTTAGTTGAGAAAGCTTGTCTCCTGAATTCTTTTTTCATTTGAAAGGTCTATTCCTCTCTGTCACACTCGCTTGCCTTGTGCTATTCCGGGACAATAGCTGTGCTATCTGACAGCCAACTTTGTGGTTGCTGTCTGTCTGTCTGTCTGTCGGTCTGTCCCCCCCCCAGAGGTTATACTGAAGCAGGCTTCGATCTCTAGCTCTCCTGAGGGACGGTGAGGCTAACACACAGAGATTGGGCTACTGTGGACACCAGCAAGTGCATGCACAAACACACACATAATGCTTAGGAATACAGTGTGCGCGCTGCGCGCACACGCACGGACGCACGCACACACGCACGCACACGGCTCTAGTCTAGCTACAGTCCATCCCTGGAGGAGTCAGATGAAAGTGAATGCTACAGCATGATATTCCACTAGGGCTGAAGAAGCCAACAACTCACAGTCATTGACTAAGGCTTTGTTCTATATACACTCTGGAGACACACGTATACACTCCCTATCTTTGAAAGATGTGAGCTTATAGTTTGTATAGTCAAACTTCTTTGTTTTAGCAGTTTGATTATAAATACTCAAATTTGACATACTGTAATTCCTTCCTTCCGTCTCTCTCTCTCTCTCTATTAAAAGGAGCTTTATTGGCATGAGAAAATGTATACGTTTACATTGCCAAAGCAAAACTGGAACAAGACAATCAAAATGAAACAATGTATGTATAAATAAATATTGAATAGGAATAAAACAAAGGTCTAACACTATCTTGTGAAACAAACAATTCTGGAAGAGATAGGTAGTTACATCCATATAGGAGACTTTATACTTTTGAAAGTTGACAGCAGTCAACAGTCTCTCTCTGTCTCTCAATCATCAGTGTGCATTTTCGAAACATACAAAAACTCATAGTCGACTAACACGGATTAGCATCATCTTGACTTTATAATTTTTTTGTGTTGGTCTGCTCATAATATAGTGGTACTGTTACCAATTATTCTCGCCTCTTATCGGCAGCTCGCCTGGCGAGTCCTTCCGGTCGTCATGGAGACCAAACTGACACGTAATCTGCCCACATTGTTTTTGCAGCTATACAGAGCTATACTGCCCCCCCCCCTTGTAAGAATTCCCGCAGAGATGGGCTATGCTAAGTGAAAGGGAAAAAGCCAATAGGGGATGAGCAATGCCTGTTAAGCCGGTCTTAGTCACAGGGCATTGTCATTAGATTAATGGAGCAGAAGAGACCATCCGTTCTCCCTCCAGAGAGAGGGGGGGGGGGGGGGAGAGAGAGAGAGAGAGAGAGAGAGAGAGAGAGAGAGAAGGTGTCACTTTTCGTGGGGTTAGGGAAGGGGGGAAACGGAGGAGGCTCAAAATGGAGGATGATTTGACATTTTGCATCGTTTCTCGCACGCACGCACGCCATCCTGATCACTTTATAGCACTTTATTATACGATGCTATAGTTTGACGCCTGCTGTACGACGATGCAGAAACAGACAGTGGTGGAAAAGATTCACTCACATTAATTACTTAAGTAAAATTCTGCAATGTAGAAGTACTCCGTTTCTGGAATTCTCAATATACTTGAGTAAAAGTGCAAAAGTATTGGCATCAAAATGTACTTGAAGTACCACAAGTAAAAGTACTCGGATGCAGAAATGTATACAAAGTTTTGAAAATGGCCGATCTACAGCTTCCACACTGCAGTTTCAACACTACACCCACTGCCTCCAGGCATGTTGTTGATTAAGTGTAGTAGTCAAGGCTGTTTCTTTCTGATTCTGCGATGGGGGGGGGGGGGGTGTTGAATGTGCAGCAAAAGCCAGGTTCCCGAGCAGAATAAAAATTGCCGTACTGTTATAGCGAAGGAGGAAAGACAACTGTTACCATGGTAAGTAATCCACAAGTCGTCTGCTTTACTATTTCCAGCCAATTATATCCACGGTAGTGTTATGTTTCATCTCTTCGTGGCAAAAGGTCTTTGCCAGACAATTCTCTCCCAACTCTGATTAACTTACTACGGTAACACAATATCCTTTCTTTGAGGTTGAACGCCCCGTAGTTGCTCAACCTTTCATAAAAGAATGGAAATTATAAGTACATGTTTGGACAAGAAAACTTGGGAAAAAGCATAATCAAAAGAATACTAATAAATAAATAAAAACATGCAAGTACCCCTTATTTGCTTCATGTTACTTGGCGCTAGTACCTCCTATTATGTCCAGCTTTTGGTGTGCGTGCACAATCTTTGTCCAACACAAACATTAAATTCCCATTGACAATAAATGGACAATTTTATGTGTCTATTTTACGTCATGATGATCTACGATGATCAGTGTTGTTTTCATCGACTAAAACTAAGACAAAAAGGTACCTTTTTTCACTGACGGAATCAAAATGGAAACTAAATGAAAACTAAGCTATGATGACTAAAACTAAGACTGAATGTATTGACAATTTCGTCAACAAATAAAAACTAGACTGTTCGGAAGGGACTAGTGGACAAGAGTCAGCACTTGTTGCATGCACACTTTATCTACATGCTCACAACGCGTCGCAGCGCGATGCGTTGTGAGTATGTAGATCGGCTATTTTCAGCCATTGTCAAATCAGCCATCAAGGCCAACCAAAACTTTGTTTCTATAGAGACTAATGACTAAAACTAAAATCCAAATTTGCTGCCAAAAACAACACTGACGATGATAAGAGCGCCCCTCACTTCACACGGGTGTGTTTTTTTTCCTACAGCCCAAACCACACCAAAGGGTCGGGTCGGGACAAGGAGTTGTATTGGCGTGGTTGACCTTAAAAACTGTGTTGTTTTGACCTGACCCGACCCTTTGGTGTGTGTTGTGGTTCTTTATTCTTACCTCTCTACTCTTTTCCTGCAACTGTCCTGTAGCGTATATGTGTTTCATGCTTTACTGCTTCTTGCCGCTTTATCGGACAACTGAGGTCTGTGTCAGGCATTTTTTTAGGGTCAGAGACGAGGCAAAGATGTATTTGCTGTGGTTGAGTGGAGAGTATGGACCCAAGTTCATGGAATGCCCTGACAGACTATAGTAGATATCATAGGTGTGTGTGTTTCTGTCTGTGCATGCGTGCGTGCGCATTTGTGCGTGTACGTTTGTGCTGCATGTTACTGTGTTCAGCAAAGCCCTCCTGTGTGTGTGTGTGTGTGTGGTGGATATAGTGACAACTGACGATGATGCTGTCCTGGGTGTTACTTAGTTCCACCGACGGCCCGGCCGTCCAAATCTTTTCTGTCTGGTTTGGTTCGCCTTTTTTTGTGGGTTCCTTTATTGTCACACTGCTTCCACTTTTATCTGCTAGTCACTTGCAGGCAGTCGGTGCAGTACATTCATTTTGTCACAGCACCGTATGGTGGCTTTTCATTGTCCTTCTCACAATAATCCCCACACACAAAGAATAAGACGAGACCTAACACAGAATGACGGTATAGTCGTATAGAAAATCCGTGAGGACGACAATAAGTTCCCTATGGAGTTATTATATGAATGTGGCGTGTATGGAGTTGACATGAAGAGAGAGCTTCCAAGATAACGCGGTTAGGACGGGAAAAAACATCTGTGTCGCTTTTTATAGCGTTTGACAATTTTTTACCTTTTTATTAAACATTATCTGTTGAAAAGATCTGCTGTTTTTGGAAGAAAAATCATGAAAATATGGCGCAAATCTTTGAATATAATTATATTCTTTCACAGTACGAAAATCTTTAACTCGTATCTTTGCTTCTGGACGGGGCTCTGGAAGAACATATTTTCAGATGGCGGTCCGCGGTCAAATACAGATTATTCTAGGGGTCATTGACATGAAAAAGGTTGAGCACGACCAACAGCTTTTTATTTCTTTATTCTTTTAGAAAACTGTTAGGAATTAGAATACTATATTTATTTATTTATTTTTTCATCGGCCTCAGGTCTAAATGGGATAAGCAGGACTGCCAGTTTTTGGGGGGAGAACCCTCTCTATGAAGAGTGCGCTAATGGACCGGAAACATGTCTGATGTCCCACTGAGACTAGCTACATTTGAGACACGTTCAACAATAATGCTATTGTTGTGTTTCTTCTTTTCACCAGAGAAAATAACAACTGCGGGCAAGTTAATTGACATGCAGGGATGAATAATTCAACTTGAAGATGCACTTATCAAACTCTGAATAACCCAGACTTCTTTCTCACACAAGTCTTTAGTCTCTCAAGTTGGAGGAAATTTAAAAAAAAAAGTTTGTTGTTTGAGGTCTAGGGCTGTCCAGAAGGGCAGCCCAAATCAGACTTTTGGCCTATCCAGATGGAACATTGTTTTTTGTTTTTTTTAATCAAGTCTGAACAGCAAAAAACTAATTCCATGCAACATATTTTAGTTAGTTAATTTGAACCAGAATAGCCTAACATACTGTAGTGGTTTGATATGTTTTCTAATCAAAATTCCAATCTCCAAAGTAACTAGTAAAGTTTTTGTGGTGTAAAAGTACAATATTTTGCCTCTGAGATGTAGTGGAGTAGAAGTAAAAGTATTGGAAACTGGAAATACTCAAGTAAAGTACAATACCTCACAATTGTACTTATAAGTATGGTACTTAAGTAAATGTACTTGGATAATTTGCATCACTGACAATGTGGATATTGTAGGCCAACAATATTATCTGAATACAAGTCCAATCTGATCACTATAGCAGTGTGGATAGTCGCTCCTGACTCCACATTGCATTTCAGAAACCATTTAGATTTGCCTGCGGTGTGAACCAAAGCCTGCATGTTGCACATAACACAAGTTATCAAAGTAAAACTATTGAAGAGACTGACTAAAACTAAACAACACTGGTCACAATCATGTTCTTTGTTCCCGATCCGATTCCAATCATTTGAAAATGACGTGATTGGCCCCGATTTCCGATCACGTTTCTTGACCTGTAGTCAGCTCAGTTGTTCGTACCTGTTACAAGCTTAACTGAACTAAATGCTGTACTGTACTTTACAGTACTCCACACAGCTTCCAGTACACTATATCTGTCAAATTGTGAAGCAAATCAAGCACGACTGTTGCATTTTAATATAGATGTTTTAAAATGCATGGACCTGCTGCAGCAACACCGCTGGGATGACAGTTGTCGTCCTGATTGTGTCTTTGCAAGCGTATATATGCCTTTGCGTGTCCCGGGGCCATGATTTAAATGCTACAGACCCAACCCGTGCTAACGCAGCATCAAGGCATGTTCTGAACATGTACGTTGATGTTTTAAATGCTACAGAGTAGTACAGACCCAACCCGTCCTAACGCAGCATCAAGGCATGTTCTGAACATGTACGTTGATGTTTTAAATGCTACAGAGTAGTACAGACCCAACCCGTGCTAACGCAGCATCAAGGCATGTTCTGAACATGTACGTTGTTTTAAATGCTACAGAGTAGTACAGACCCAACCCGTCCTAACGCAGCATCAAGGCATGTTCTGAACATGTACGTTGATGTTTTAAATGCTACAGAGTAGTACAGACCCAACCCGTCCTAACGCAGCATCAAGGCATGTTCTGAACATGTACGTTGATGTTTGATGACATCAACTTCTTTGAACCACTTAATAATGCCTCTGCTGTTGGGAAGAAAACCACCTAAATCCAAAATGTTCATATTTCAGAAAATGAAAAATATACATTTTATTTTGAAAACAAAGCAATACTGCCTCATAAAAGTTGGTGTTGTGACTTTATATATTGTCAATTACTTCCATGAGAGGGGGAGAGGTGGTGGAGTTAGTTGCTTTAGCAGACAGTTTGAGAGGGGGAGAGGTGGTGGAGTTAGTTGCTTTAGCAGACAGTTTGAGAGGGGGAGAGGTGGTGGAGTTAGCTGCTAAGAGTTACTACTTTTCATTGGTTCAATATTGTTTTAACCAATACACACAGACGTAAAGGGTGTTCAATAGCACTGACTTATTTAAAAAAAATGTGGTTTCCTCCAGACAGCAATGATTATGCTAAGTTGACTGGGGTCCCCCAGGGGTTTATACTTGGTCCCGTCCTAGCTGGTCCCCTCCTATTCTCCCCCCTAAAGCGTCCGGAGACAGTAGCCAATAACATTGCAGGGGGGGAAAGGTATTTTTGACCTGGAGTTAGCTTGTGTGGTACCTGTCCTTACTACAGTCATGACCTGAAGTCAGCTTGTGTGGTACCTGGCCTTACTACAGTTATGACCTGGAGTTAGCTTGTGTGGTACCTGGCCTTACTACAGTCATGACCTGAAGTCATCTTGTGTGGTACCTGGCCTTACTTCAGCCATGCCAGTGTTAAGTTGTCCTGAATGTTTTTAAAAGGAATTATGACTGAAATAAACTAAACTAAGTAAGTATAAACTAACTAACGTGAGCATGTGTGCTTGTAGAGCTATTATGTATTTGAGATGAGATTAGATATATTGTATTAATCCCTCCCTAATTAATCCCTATATCTCATCTCATCTCATTGTTTGTCTCCAGAATAGCGACGGGATTTTAATGACCGTACCTGATGAGAAAACACACGTCCAAGGTGGATGCTAGTGAAGATGGCCGGCTTTATTTACTGTGGAGATGTCCGATCTCTTTAGAAGTCCCCAGGGAGCAATAGGTCTGCTACTCTTTAGTTCCTGCTGCTTAATTAAACCAATCCCAAATTAATTGGTCTCACAATTTATAGTTTATCATTGCTAAGTAAGAAAAGCACCTATAAAACATTTGGCTCCAAGGTTCACATTAATTGGCGACCAGGGGTAAAAGCTGTGTCTGCTTGCTTAATGAAGTAATTAGCTAAAGCCATCACACCAAAAGCCTTTTGCTGATGGCTATTTTGACTTTGTCTGGACACAGAGTCCTCTTTGGCCTGCCACTGTTCATTCATTATGGTGGCATACGTCATCTGGCAAGAAAGAAAGAAAAGAGTGACTTTTGTGTGTGGAATTTCTGTTATTTTTCTGGACACAAACACTCAAATGTCATATAGGCCAGAAATATGAGCAATGGACATTAACAATTTGAGAAATTAAAGAGTATGCGTGCGTCTGTCTCTCTCTCGCACACATTTATTTATTCATCAATCTATGCCTGTGCAGTTTGTACAGTATGTGACCTAGTTTACATTCATATATCTCACACACACACACACACACACACACACACACACACACACACACACACACACACACACACACACACACACACACACACACACACACACACACACACACACACACACACACACACACACACACACACATTCCGAAGACAAGATGTCTACTAACAGAGCTATACTGAAACATACAGCACATTATTATTGCTGCAGTGGAATCACAATGTATTATTATCATCATATACAGTTTTAGAATGTTGACACACAAGAAGCATAGCTGTGAGTGCTGTCATGTTGATAGCACTCCACTAGCCCGCTCAGAGCGGGAACCACTTTTTGGTGTTTTAATTATTATGTGATACTTTAGCTATATTGAAAAATAAGCAGTTCTACAAAAAATAGCAGATCGACAAGCTCGTGGATCTGCTATTTTTGAAAAATCGTGAAAATGTGCAGCGCAAATCTTCGAATATGTATTATTTCAGAGCGAACATTTTTAACTAAAATCTTTGCTTCTTGGGGTTGGTCCCAGGAACAACATATTTTTCTGATGGGGGTCGATCGGCGGCCAATTACATACAGTATAATCTTGTGGGCGTCCTTGACATGAAATAGTTTGAGAACAACTGATAAACATTAGGTTGTTCCAGAAAACTGTCATGACTTAGAATAATGGATTGCATTTTTATAGCGCTGCATGCTTTTCTATATGCAGACATTTTGTAGAATCTGGTCTCAGGGTCTAAATGGGTTAGATGTGATGTGTTCTTACTAAAGATGAGCGCTAATGGACGACGTGATTATGAGGAGCGTTTTTATAATTCTGCATGTTAATTGTGCTCGGAGCGACTGAGGTCGTGCGTGGCCTTTCATGCGTTCAACTGACTCAGAGGGGGGGGGGAAATCACACAAATGTTAATTTGGCATCACAGGACGAGTGACATTTCCATTGGACACGTCTCATGGCTTCTTAACCGCTTTCAACTTGGCTTCCCTTTTCTACGTTATGTCAATATATATGTGTGGGGTTTGTATATGTTCTCCCCGTGTCCCCTAGGGTAGGTACCCTCACATGTTCTCCCCGTGTCCCCTAGGGTATAGTTACCCTCACATGGTCTCCCCGTGTCCCCTAGGGTAGGTACCCTCACATGTTCTCCCCGTGTCCCCTAGGGTATAGTTACCCTCACATGTTCTCCCCGTGTCCCCTAGGGTAGGTACCCTCACATGTTCTCCCCGTGTCCCCTAGGGTAGGTACCATCACATGTTCTCCCCGTGTCCCCTAGGGTAGGTACCCTCACATGTTCTCCCCGTGTCCCCTAGGGTATAGTTACCCTCACATGTTCTTGAATTTTCCATTCCTATTCCCTGAAAAGTAACATTTTCCGTATTATAGCATTCTAATAATTGTTTTATTGAGCCATGCAGGGAATGAAGAGATCTCTTATATGAATCCATGTTTTCAACACCTATACGGCCCTAAATGATTCCATCTTTCTGCCCCTGTCGCCTAAATTAAAGGTTGAGGCAATAAGGGCTGCCAGCTAGCGTGTGACCTTTAGCTCGACGCGCATCTGTTGCCTAACACGGCTAATCATGCCTCTCTGTAGCATCACCTACATGCAGCGCGCCATGGAGAAATGTCAAGGTTTTCTATTGTTCACCTTTCAGTCTGAGATTGGAATGTATGTTTAAATTGTAAAAGAAACCTATTTTTGGAAAACTATAGTCTCTAGCTCTCCCTCTCTCTCTCATGCGCATGTGTGTATGCATGCATGCATGCACGCACGCAGGCACTCACGCACGGATACGCGCGCGCGCGCGCGCACGCACGCACGCACGCACACACACACACACACACACACACACACACACACACACACACACACACACACACACACACACACACACACACACACACACACACACACACACACACACACACACACACACACACACACACACACACACACACACACACACACACACACACACACACACACACACACACCTTTAGTTCATCACACACAATAAATTGATATTGAACTCACAATACAGGCCAGTAAGAAAGGCTGCTAAAACCTATACCATGGTTATAATTTGTTATTAATATTATGTCTCTGGCATTTATAGCCCTGAAACACTTCTAAAATCATAAATAGCAGAAAAGCAGGTTTTGCTAGAGCAGCTGTAATAATCATAATAACACCTCTTGCAATGGTGCAGACCAGAGGTTAACCCATTTTGGACTGAGGTCGATTAAAAAAAGGCTTATTTTTTTCTGAAAAACCTATGTTTCTATGTCAGTGGTGCTCAACCCTTTTCATGTCAAGGATCTCCAGAATTCATGTATTTGGCCGTGGACCCCCATCTCAAAATATGTTGTTCCAGGGACCGCCGCAGAAGCAAAGATTTGAGCTAAAAACATTCGCTCTTTGTGCTACATTTTCACGATTTTTCTAAAAAATAGCAGACCTATACAAGCTCGCTATGAGCTTGTAGATCTGCTATTTTTCAATAGCTAAAGTGTAACATAATGCTTAAAACAGCAAAAGGGGTTCCCGTACGGAATGGGTTAATGGCATCATAATGGCTTTCACTGCATGGCCTCTGTAGTTTCTGCTATGCTGTGGTTTGTTGCTGCTCGGTGTGAGTATAAAGCTGCTTCACTCTCACACGTGTCTATGAATGAAACACGCCGTCTATACTGAGACATCACATCAGACCCCAAAACAAAATAATCTTTTGTTTGTTGTTAGATAAGAACTTATGTACAATGTAATGCTTTTTTGTCAAACGTTGATCAAAATTCTACATTCTTCTAATTGTGTGTAGACGTCTTGTAAATGAAGTTATGCAGAGGTTACCAAACTCCATCGTTTACCTAGGGTCGGGACACCTGGAATCCCCTCAAGCACCACTGGTTGAAAACCCCTGCTGTATACAGTAAGTAGGCCTACAGTAGCAGCCTCTTGCGTGGCCTTGGTACAGCGACCCCCCCCCCCCCCCCAACAGCTTTCAAATGCGACCCAATGTTCCGTCACCAATAAGTAAAGCATTCTTTACAGTGCGGTGGAATAAAAACATTTCAATGCCACTGGAAACGGCTGGTCGTTGTAAACACCCCCCCCCCCCCCACTCCCTGCATGTGTGGGGGGCGAGGGGAAGGATGGGGGGGAGGGAGGGAGGGGACTGTGTGGAATGTAGAGACAGATTAAAAGGAACAAGCCGGCAGTCCATTTTCATAATTATGCTTTATGGTGCCAAGCCTGACTGCTTGGCTAGCACTCTTAGAGCAGGAGGGAGAGAGAGAGAGAGAGAGAGAGAGAGAGAGAGAGAGAGAGAGAGAGAGAGAGAGAGAGAGAGATAGAGAGAGAGAGAGAGAGAGAGAGAGAGAGAGCAGTTAGAGAGAGGCAGAGCAGAAATCAATACTTCAGCAGAAACAGTCCTGTGGCTTGGCTGTTTTAGGGGAGTGGGCCGATGGAGAGAGGGCATTGTGTGCCTTGGGCAGCCGTATATGTGTACAATCAGGGACATGAGGTACAGATGAGTTAGAAATACTCGAGCCTGAGAGACGCAACGCAGCCTTTAAGACCCTATAGGAGGTTCTACTAAGCCCCCCCCCCTGTGCAAGTGAGTGCTCTGAGCAACAGACTTACAGAGAGAAATCAATCCGGGCCGACCTCTTGCCCCCTGAGAACTGGACCACAGCACGGCACCAACAACACATATGGATCTGTGGGTAGTTGCCCTTTTGCTCAATAAGAGTTAGTCAGCCCTGTTCCCCTTTATTTCTGCAGGTTGTTTACCTCGGCCCGTCTGTCACTCACCACGATATGAACAAAGACAATCCAATATCCTGGAGACCCGGAAAGGAACAACATGCAATTGTTCAGACTCCCCCCCCCCACCCCCCCCTACTTATCCCATCTAGGACTGAAGTCGATTCTACAAAATGTCTTCTAAATCATGACAGATTTCTGAAAAAAATATGTGTCAGTGGTTCTCAAACTATAACTATAAGGAGCCCCGGAATTATCTGTAGTTGTCGTCGTCGTCCCCCCCCCCTCTCTCTCCCAGAAGCAAAGTTAAAAACGAGTTAAAAACGTAAGCTTGTAGATCTGCTATTTTTCAATAGCTAAAGTGTACTGTAACATAATGCTTAAAAAACACCCAAAGGGATTTCCGTCATGAAAGGCTTAATACACAAACACAGGTGTGCATGTAGACAGACACACATACTGTACCGTACGTGTGCCCCGAATGAATGAATCGGCTCTGCATGTCCAAGCCAACTTTATGGATTGTTTATATTGTTTTCAATTACCTGTCCGTGTCCCTTGTTGAGCTCAGTAAATTTTTATATGGCTGGTATTACTCTCCGGGCGCCCATTCTCCTTCTCTCTCTCCCCTCTGGCCTTGTTCTTTACTTAAACATTGACTTTGTTCTTCCACGTAAAAAATAAATCACATTTTAAAAAGTAATTTAATAATTCCAGTTTTTATTGCTATTTACGTGCTCGTTGACAGGTCACCGCTGTCCTTGACTTTCAGTCACGATGAGCTGAATGTCAATGGTGGAGTAGTGGTGAAGTAGGCCTAATACCTTATTATTATTATTGCAAAACATACTTTAAACACTTCAACCCTACATTTCGGCCATATGAACATAGCAGATCTACAAGCTCACAATGCGTCGCATCGCAACGCATTGTGAGCTTGTAGATCGGTTAATTTTCAAAAGTTTCTTATTTGAACACTGCATAATGAGTACTTTTAGTATACTTTAAGTACATTTTGATGCCAATACTTTTGTACTTTTACTCAAGTACATTTTTAATTCCGGACTTTTACTAGTCTTGTAACGGCGCATTTCTATACATTGCAATAGGCTATTGGAATACCAAATGACTCGCCCCTTTACCAACTCGCCCCCGCAAAATGTTTTAATGTAGTTAACAGTTCATTTAGTATTTCCCTCCTGAAATTATCTTGTATACAGATGTATTTGATTGTATAGTAGTCGATCTCTATACTCTGTACAGAGACTGCTTAATTAAGTTAATTTCATTTTATTAATCACATTTCTTCCATATGTAGCCCATGTTTTGTAATGGCATCATCATGCTATTATGCCCGTGGATATACATAGTGAAGTAAACAATGATACATTAATATGCTAATACCTTTTATATAATCACAAACATGAATGATGTTTGTTATATTTTACATCTAGGTAGAGTAGTGGGGCGAGATGGAAAAGGGGCGACCGTACCCGTTACCCGTTTTCCACCACTGCCGGTGTAAAGTTTATACACCCTGAACAAAGTGAGGGGCGCTCTTCATCATCATCATACATCATCTCATTCCAGCCAATCACAATTTGCGTCTTCGATGTTTAAGCGTTAACGCAATGTCTGTGTTTACACGAACACTCAAAATGGTCCATTCATTGTCAATGACATTTAATGTTTGTGTAAAAGCTGGACATTTGTAGGGGCTATAAGCGAGTACGTGTGGACTATTATTATAATTATAGCCTCAGTTCCACCACATTAAGGTTCAGGTCCTCTTCACCACTAGAACCTCAGCAAAACAAACACTTCCACCACATTAAGGTTCAGGTCCTCTTCACCACTAGAACCTCAGCAAAACAAACACTTCCACCACATTAAGGTTCAGGTCCTCTTCACCACTAGAACCTCAGCAAAACAAACACTTCCACCACATTAAGGTTCAGGTCCTCTTCACCACTAGAACCTCAGCAAAACAAACACTTCCACCACATTAAGGTTCAGGTCCTCTTCACCACTAGAACCTCAGCAAAACAAACACTTCCACCACATTAAGGTTCAGGTCCTCTTCACCACTAGAACCTCAGCAAAACAAACACTTCCACCACATTAAGGTTCAGGTCCTCTTCACCACTAGAACCTCAGCAAAACAAACACTTCCACCACATTAAGGTTCAGGTCCTCTTCACCACTAGAACCTCAGCAAAACAAACACTTCCACCACATTAAGGTTCAGGTCCTCTTCACCACTAGAACCTCAGCAAAACAAACACTTCCACCACATTAAGGTTCAGGTCCTCTTCACCACTAGAACCTCAGCAAAACAAACACTTCCACCACATTAAGGTTCAGGTCCTCTTCACCACTAGAACCTCAGCAAAACAAACACTTCCACCACATTAAGGTTCAGGTCCTCTTCACCACTAGAACCTCAGCAAAACAAACACTTCCACCACATTAAGGTTCAGGTCCTCTTCACCACTAGAACCTCAGCAAAACAAACACTTCCACCACATTAAGGTTCAGGTCCTCTTCACCACTAGAACCTCAGCAAAACAAACACTTCCACCACATTAAGGTTCAGGTCCTCTTCACCACTAGAACCTCAGCAAAACAAACACTTCCACCACATTAAGGTTCAGGTCCTCTTCACCACTAGAACCTCAGCAAAACAAACACTTCCACCACATTAAGGTTCAGGTCCTCTTCACCACTAGAACCTCAGCAAAACAAACACTTCCACCACATTAGAGGAGAATTCCATACTAGAAGGCTTCTTACCTTTATTTGTAGTTGTTACGTCCCTACCAAAGAGGTCCAGGTGTTATTTTGTGCAAAAGCGCATTATTGGCTATTTCCCCTATAAGCCCTCAATGGGGGTTGGGTTTTTGTGCTAATTAGCTTATTTCCATCGAAATAAGTAGTAAAGTGTGCCGCTTGGGATACTATTTACAGAGAGGATACATTTTAAAAAATAAAAGTTTTGAGCGATGGAAATAAGCAAATTAGCACAACACCCTAATGCCCCATTCAATTCATTGAATTGAATTGAATTGAATTGAATTGAATTGAATTGAATTGAATTGAATTGAATTGAATTGAATTGAATTTAATTTAATTTAATTTAATTAAATTTAATTAAATTTAATTAAATTTAATTTAATTTAATTCAATTCAATTCATTGAGGCCTTATGGTAGGGGAAATAGCTTTTGCACAAAATAACACCTGGACCTCTTTGGTGGGGACGTAACAACTACAAATAAAGGTAAGAAAGCCTTCTAGTATGGAATTCTGCTTTAAGGCTCCTCTTCACCACTATAACCTCAGTGAACCAAACTCTGCTCTGAACGTCTCATTCCCTGGATGGAAATAAATAAACAAAGTCCCCAAAAGTGCTGAAGAGAGAGATAAGACTATAGCGGGTCACGGAAGAAGGGAAATTAAATTAAGAATGTCCTGTTTGGGCTTGGTTGGATTTATGTCCCTGCTTTATTTATTTATTTGTTTATTTATCCATGTATTTATCTACCGGTATCAATGTTTTTGTGGGGGGTTGGGGGGCATGGCAGCATTACATAACGTATAATATATAAAATATATCTCTGCTGTTGGGAAAAAATCACCATAGCCGTCATCGGTGATGAGGTCAGCACATTTGGGCAAGTGTATATGGCCGATTTTGCGATTTTGAGGAAATGTAGATTTAGTTTTTGCCTTATATAGGTTGATAATGGTATGGTCATATATTATGCTAATTATGAAAATCGCCCAACATATATGCAATTTAGCATCCAGCAGTTTCTACATGCTGGGGACCCAAACTCAACATTTCTAACATAAAACTTTAGGGTAGGCTACTCAAAATGTCCGGGTTCACAATGGGGCTCTATGGGCTGACAAGTAGACTACAATAGTGAGTGGAGGATGTCATGTACATAGTGTATACTAAGATGCTGCAAGTGTATATGGACGTCTGCAAAATTGGCCCCCTAAAATCTGTATGTGTTTTTCCCCCTTTTTACCTCCTTTATGATGATTTCCTGTTTTTGGCTATATAGAAGTGTATATTTGCACGTCTCTAAATGTTATGATGAATTGAAAACGGTGGACCCTCTTGAAAAATAAGTGTAATGCATTATGGTGTCGTCCACTCAGTTAACTGTTAATAAATACAATCAATCAATCAATCAATCAATCAATCAATCAATCAATCAATCAATGCAAGTTGCACCCTCCCTTACCTTAAATAACCCAATGCAGGCGAAGAGCGAGGGACTATTTACCTTAATGTCCCCCTTTAAATTCTGACACTATCTTAATCATCTTAAAGAGGAGGACCCCAATTATCCATAGTGCTCTTCGTTCACACAAGGCCTTTCGCCCCGTGCCAAAACTCCCTCTTCCCTCTCCATCCGAGACCATCTTATCCCCACACTCGGACGAGGGACAAATCGCTCCCCAGCAATCTACTCTAAACGTTGCATGATTATTATTTATATTGAGCGCGAGCGAGCCACCTACCACACTGTGTATCAACTGATATTCCTCATGCAATGTCACTCTGATTACGACAATGCTTAATGTGCTTACCGCTCACAATGTGGAGTGTTCAAGCCCGCTTCAGATAGAGTTGATTGATGCATAGATGTTGAAAGTCACAATGTCCCTTGAAACACTATACTGGCATCTGTTAAGGACGCAACTGAGGCCAGCGCACGCAGTTCCCTCAGCCCAGTTGAATAAGAGTTAAAAACTGGGCTATTTATGTATGCGCATAAACCAGACACACACAAACCAGATGATATATGCAATTAACTGCCAGCAAACATGGTTTTAATATTTCATTTTAATCTTTAGATTAATGACTTTCATTACCATTGCTGATGGAGCACAGCTATGATGATGTGGGCTGGGGAAAAAAATAAAAAATGGGAAAAAATAAAAAAAGGGGATGAAAAAAGTAGGATGTATTTGTTGTATAGGAGGCCAGTCACGTCTCACAGGCAAGCTGCATCAGAGCGCCGTGCTGCAAATGCTACTAATATTATCCCAGAGGACTTGACCTCTAATATATTACACTTTACACTTAAAGAAGCTTATCTAGGGCAAAATCACGAGGATCCTTAGCTCTTATCCATTCACCTAATTAATCAGCGGTGTGGGTGGCGTTTGCCGTTGCTTTCTCGCTCGCTCGCTCTGTTCGCTATTTGTGTTCTGGTAAGGGAAAAAAAAGCCGCGGCTCTAATTAGGAGAGATGATCTATTTTCCTTAATGAGAATTGATGGCTTTTCTTCTGCACCACCAAGCAGTTTCTCTGTCTCCTTTCTCTAATTCTTTCTAGAGTTTACCGGTATGCCCCCTCCCCTCCCCCCCAATTATGTCACACACATGCACGCACGCACAGACACATTCATAAATGCACGTACGTTTACATGCATGCACGCACGCACTAGGGCTTTAAGCAAACTAGTCGACTATTCAACTAGTCCTTGTTGGTACTAGTTGACTATAGTTGATAAGAGAAAAGTCCTCAAGATCAGGTAGATTATAGTTATAGTCACCAATGTACACTGTTTTTAAATATACAAATATTTATAAAAAAGGGGGGGGAGGGGTTATTACATTTTTTTACACAATAGGCCGTAAACTAGGCAACTAGTAAAAATGACTAGAAGTGAATGCCTTAGCGTGCACACACATACAGTGAAGACATGCACATATATATATATATATATATATATATATATATATATACTGTGTCAGAGCTGCATATACCATATAAATGGCCCTAAAGAAAGACCTTCTTTGTGATTAATGGACTTAATTTCCATCAGATTTGACTTGGCGACGACAGCCCACTTCACCTCTAAAGCTTTCTGGTGATTAGATTCAGACTGTGTCAAAAAAATAAAGCTAGTCAAACGACTTAAGGATGAAAGTCCTATATACCCTCTAGACCTCCTCAGCGCTCACACACTTCTTTCTGTACCGTATCATTCACGCACGCACGCAGATCAACACATGGAATGTCAGAACAGGTCAGCTCCATATATGGAGATATACAGTATAAGGGTGGATGTCTTGAGTGTATACAGGGTTTGATGAGGTCTGGCCTTATATGGAGCGTGTCTTGAAGTGTACAGGGTTTGATGAGGTCAGGTCGACAATGTGAAAACAGGTCAGCTCCATATATGAATATCTAAAGCCCTAACCACACCAAAGGGTCGAGACGGTTTTAGCGGTGTCCCTGCGGTGTGATATGTCTTGTTGACCCACATTGATCCACGTTGACCCTATCGTGATTCAACGCATGGAATTCAATGGCCCCAAACCACACCAAAGGGTCGAGACGGTTTTAGCGTTAACTCCTTGCAAACGTTTGGACCCAAGGAGTTGCATGGTGACCCATTGGTGTGGTTAGGGTTTAAGGGTCCAAGAAACGTACTTTTCTCCACCATAAGCAAACTTGTCAAACCCATGGACACCGTCAACTTCTATATGTACCAAGATCACTCGATGCAGGTATAGTGCAGGAATATACACAATGATGATTAGGTCTTTAGGGTGGTTGTGTTCCATTTGATATCCTTCTCCTATCACAGCAACTCACAAATCTTGCTGCTGTGTTTGCACATTGTTGTACTTCGCCCAGCAGATATGGGAGTTTTTTGTCATTGGTCATGTTTTCAAACTCTCCGTGTGTGTTTATCCAGTCTGTTTATCTGAACAACTGAGCGAAACCAATAATACTCAGCGCTGATCAGCAGGAGAGAAACATATAGGGCCGTGCAATGCTTGATTTGTGCTTGGAAAAATAGCAGATATACAAGCTCACTGCAAACGATTTCTGATGCCTGTGGCATGGTTGGATCTCTCTCTCTCTCTCCGGTGGTCCATTGTGGGCCTTTATTATGCCGCTTTAAAGTCGCACACTTTGATGTTGTGCCAAGATGATGTCACAAATCTTTTTGGTTGCCTGTCAGTTGCTTTATAGTCGAGCTCTTTCATACGTACTCTATAGCATTGCATCATGTTACTATGAATAGTATCTTGAATGCGTATTATCGTGAGTGTGCCAGCCAGTGCATGCACAGTTTGCACACAGACCACGGAAATGCTCGCCCTGCTAAAAATATCCAAAGATTTGTTTTGCTTCATTGGCAGTTAAGTTATAGTGACTAAACTGTGCTGTCTATATATACAGTACGAAAAGATGACACACAAAATCAAATCATTGAGTGCTTATTTTATTCCCACTGCCGTCCTGTGTGTACAGGACTTGTTGCTTCAGATCCAGCAAGTGGGATTATCTTGTGAGACTTGACTTGCACAAGTTGCACATAACCTATATCTGTCAAATCCTCAGTGTTCATCCATACATCCATCCATCTGTAACGTTCGGTTACTTTGTAACCTTTGTTCTCTGAGTGAAGAGACTATATCTCTCCACCCAACATATTTCATATGTATGGGGAATGACCCCACCTCACATACGATAGAGAACTCTGAGTTACCCTCAGTGTATAAGGTAATAAAGGTATAAGGTAACACATTGGTAATTTAACACTCAGGATTTCAGTGTGAAAGTTTATCAGCCTGCTTAAGACCGATTAAGACCCGAGATCAGACAATAAATGTCTTCTAAATCACGACAGTTATCTGAAAAACCTATGTTTCTATGTCAGTGGTTCAAAACCTATGTTTCTATGTCAGTGGTTCAAAACCTATGTTTCTATGTCAGTGGTTCAAAACCTATGTTTCTATGTCAGTGGTTCTCACAGTATTTCATGTCAAGGAGCCCAAGATATTATATGTAATTGGCATCTGTAAATATGCCAATATTGCCAATGGTTAACATTATTAACCAGAAGTTAATAATGTTTGCTGTGAAAGAATATACAGTATATTCCAAGAATATCCTTTTTACGATTTCTCAAAAATAGCTAAAGTCTAAAATAATGGTTAAAAGTGTTTTAAAAGCTATAAACACTAGATGCATTCCTCAGGTCTAATAACACCCTAATATCCTATAGGTGGCTGGAGCTTCAATCCTGGTTGCTCTCTAGTCCATGGATTGTCTTTTCATTTCCTTCCCCTTCTCTGCTCACATGTCTGACGTCTCAGAGGGAATCTCTGGGGCTGGTCAGCAGCCATATATATTCTTTCTACTTACATGATGTGTTCTGAGATACAATCACCCCAACAGTATCACCTCATTCATAGCTGACATATTCGTTGGGTTTCTCTCTGTTCGTTGAACTGAGGACGACAACAAGCCGGAAAGATGAATAGAAATGTTGCTGATGCCGATCCAGTATATACACCGGATACACAAAGATGAAATAAACTCTTACACCGTAAACCTTGCAGGCTTAAACCATTTAGGACTGAGACAAAAAAACAATATACAAAATGTCTTCTAAATCCTGACAGTATTCTGAAAAACCCTATGTTTCTCAGTGGTTCTCTAAACTATTTCATGTCAAAAATATTTGTAATTGACCACAGACCCCATATCTCAAAGTATGTTGTTCCAGCACCAGAAAGCACAGATACAGGCAAAGATACAAGTTAAATAGTCCACTTGTGAAAGAATATGTATTTGAAGATTTTCACACATTTTCAATTTTTTTCAAAAAATAGCAGATCTACAAGCTCGTAGCGCGGCACTCGTTAGAGCTTGTAGATCTGCTATTTTTTCAACAGCTAAAGTTTGAAATAATAGTTAAAAGCCAAGGCGACACAGATGTGTTCCAGTGCTTAATGGCTTAAGCCTGATTGATGCTGCGGCGCGGCCGCGTGTCGTCGACAAACATATAGCGTGATCTCGACTGAAACGTCAACGCTCTTTTTTCTTAGCCGACCCCGCTCGGCGCTTTGGGCCAAAATTGCTCTCGTAACAAATATAGTAGGATTCCTGTCATGTCATTGCAGATATGACACAAAGTGGATTACGCAAGATTAAGTATGAAAAAAGCAAGCGAGGGGGAAATAGGCCTTGACATAATACCATGGTTCCCCAGCTGCTTTGAATAAGTAGACTATAGCCTCGTCCCCCCCGTCCCAGGTGTCAATGATATGGGTATTTCAAAGTGCCAGATTTCTGTGTTCTCATTTTTTGTCTCCAGTGTGGATATCTGTGTGGGTGTAATTGGTTTTTATCTCAGTCATCAGACAGGATGACTATAACATTCTTCAGTCTGGTGCTGCTGTTAAGATACGATCTTTTTTCCTTTAAATCCAGATGGAAAATTATTAGATGCCGTTGACCGTGAATTGAATTTGCATGGTTTCTACCTTTTTTTTAAATGCTTTAAAATGTTTTCTTATTTTTCTAAGATGTTTTGAAGTAGAAATGTTTGATTCAGCCCCAATACTGTTTTTCTTTTCCTTTTCGTTCTTTTTTTTTAATATATATTTTTTATCCCACGATTTTGTAACCCATTTTTTACCCCTGTGTCAATCATCTAATGTGATCCTGGGCTCTACACACCCTCCACCAACCTAGTCCCCATATATGGGGGACAAGGGGAGATCAACAGACTTGAACTCATGCTTCCTTCATGCATGAGTGTCCAAGTTGCTCCTTTACACCTAACAGGGGGGGAGTTTCCCTGGTTGGACGTAGCGCGATTACAAGTATAACCCACACGACACAATCACAGCCCGGGGGGCAAAAGATTTTCACTGTCACAAATTTTTGATTGTAAAATACCGTCCCGAGACGATTTTAATAACATACGTGTTCTTAGATTGGCTCCTCTTCATCCCCTTGATAGGCTGAAGATAGATAGAGGAAATGGCTTTGTGTAGTGAAGCAGTGATATGTACTCGTTTATCCCGCCAAGCATGACACCACCACTGCTGACAGGCCCTGACATGGGTGCGTGGGTGCGTGCGTGCGCTCTCAACATGCAAGTCCCTTTTTTTCAGGCAGCAGAAATGGATATATGTTGTAAACACGCATACACTTCCATGTAAGGCATGCTGGTGTTATGCTTAGTGGAGGTGGAGGTGGAGGTGGAGGTGGAGGTGGAGGTGGAGGTGGAGGTGGAGGTGGAGGTGGAGGTGGAGGTGGAGGTGGAGGTGGAGGTGGTGGAGGAGGAGGAGGAGGAGGTGGAGGTGGAGGAGGAAGAAGAAGAGGAGGAGGAGGAGGCAACGCTGGCCATCAAATTAAAACAGAGGCGATATGAAACACAAGCATTGCCTCTGGAGATATTAGCCAGGCAGGCAGCCCACAGGTGCTCGCTCCCAATCCCCCCCCCCCACCCCCCCTTCCCTACATCATAAAACTTCAATTAGCGTCCGTCTTTGGTTTCATCTTTTCGTCGCAGCTCAGTGGAGGTTGGAGAGGATCTGCATGGGTCACACATGAGTCACACGTGACTTTCTGGATGCATGTGCAATATAATACTGGCCTATATACATTTATACATTTCACACTCTGCCCCGCACGTTCAAATCCTAAAACCTTAACATGAATGAATTAGCACATGGATTTGACCGTGTACCTATACCGAGCCAACAGAAAGGTTTTGCAGACATGATCATGTACTGTATTGGGGGACATATTAGGCCAGTGGTTCCCACACTTTTTCCTGTCAAGGACCCCCAAATTGACACTTATTAGCCCGCGGACCCGTTTAATTTCAAGGACCCCCAGTTTAACATGCATTAGTCCATGGACACCCATTTAATGGCATTTCTATCTCTGGGACCCCCGATTTATATTGTAAAATCAATGTTAATTTAACTCTAAGAGTGTATAAATTTGTACACTCTCAGAGTTACAGACCCATATAAGGGTCCATTTGGTTCGAAACTAAATTAAATTGACCCTATGGGAGCCAACCCAGGGAAAAGCCAGGAGGGGAAAGCAGCGTACCACCTATGTATACGCGCTGTGGCGAGACAGCTTGGCTGACAACAATGCAGAGCTCAAGAACCTGATGTTGGATAGGAAATCGTGGAGGGCAGCGATCCAGGAATCCCCGAGTTGGTGTTGGCTAGACCTCACTCTCGCGGCAAACTGTTTCCAAACTATAATTTACCTGCAGGAGACCCCTTGGAACTCCTTCAAGAACTCCCTGGGGGTCCCCGGGAACCCCCCTTTGGGAACCACTGTTTCAGGCCACATCAGGCAGAGATTGTACGCGAGCCACTAACTGCTACACGATTCCTGGCTGCTACTTGTAAAGGACTGGCGGAGGTGTATAAAACAACCTGTAATGCCACAAGAGGCCTTGATACAGTATGTGTACAGTGGGTACTACAGAATGTGCCATAATTTTCAATTAGACTCAGCCCCTTCCCACTGATGGAGAGTGGCCCTCTAGCCATTCTTTGTCTATTAAACTTTGTCATCCATATAGCCAGTGTAATGGATGGTAAGGAGAGCACAGGCAGCTTATATCAGAAGGAAAATTGCCTCTTTGTACCCACTGATAGATATTCTTCCAAGAGAGAGATCTTAAGCTCTGAACTCAAAACGGGGCCTGCAACAGGATGAAAGTGCAGACAAAAAAAAGGGTGAAAAAAAAAGCGTTTTGAATTGTAATGATTCAGTCTATTTGTTGCAGGTAAATAAACTATATTTTTAAATAGTAAGAGATGAGAGGGCATTGGGGATAGATCTCAAATTATTTCCGTTTAAAATCAGAGCATTCCTCTCTATGAGCCTGCCCAAACCTTATGGTTTGGGCAGGCTCAATTTTATGGATTTGGTTGAGAGACGCGGTCTGTTAGCAGAGTGTTGCAATGATTCTCTTGGAAGCTTTAGCGTTGATTGGGAGATATCGACTACTAACTCTTCCATTTCCCCATTAAAACCTGTTCACCGACTGCAATGCTAATACACCAAACAAAACCAAAGGGTGGAACAACCTCCTTCCATTTTTTTCTTTGCCTCATCAATTCAATACTCTTTTTTTTATATATAAAAGGGTACATTTAACTGTGGCCCGTGACCGCTTCATCTCACCGCCAGCAGGTTAATGGTTCATCAAAAATCTGTTCTGCCGCCTGAATCTGTTCTTGTTGCCTGCCTCGCCTCATTGACGTGACATTGGCTTTGTGAGTGCACTGCGTGCGTGCGTGTGTGCGTGTGTGCATGCGTATTTGGTATGGTTGGGGGTGGCCATTAAATATATAATAATATCAATAATGGCATTAACCGCGGTGTTATCAGGCCAGCTGGCAACAGCTTGTGGACATGATAATGTGTTGCAAGTGGTATAGAGGGTTATATAGGTATATACTGTATACATATATACAGTCTATACTATAGGTAGGCCTATAGACTAGAGGGGGAGGAGAAGAACGAAAAGAGCCCTGCATGGCCACAAATAAATGGAGGCAGCTTTGGTTGTTTCCATCCTGCCCAGTGGGGGCTGCATGGAGAGGCTGCATGGTGGTGCTGTGCTGATGAAGGCCATCTCTCAATGGACCCGACACTGGCCAAGATTGGTTCCAGCGCACTAACAGGGGAGCTCTGAGAGAGAGAAGGGATATCGTACAGTATGTCTTTATCCCAATTGCCACCCTCTTTCTTTCCAGACAAGACAAGGCTGCATGGGGTGCATATAGTCCTGTCCTGAACACATCATATTATCTGATTAACAGCAGCATTTTTGATGATCGAGGCCCTGAAGAAAGTTTCGTCAAGCTTCACTGTAGGGATAAAAAGGATTACTTAGATCTGACCCTTTCAAATTATGCCGATCTGCACTAAATTATAATGATTATAGGTTTCACAACATTGTTTTTCATTTATATTTTATTTTTTGTTTCTTTTAGGTTTTATGACCTCAATTACAAGTACCTCAAGTACACAACTTTTAACATTCAATGGGTTTTTTGTGGTCTGGGGTTTTCTGAAGCCTTTTGAGCTGCAATGAAAACGGGCAAACAGGCCTCAACATCTGCTGGCAAATTCCTATGTCATAATATGGGATTTGTGGAGTCTTACCTCACAGTCCACAGGCACACCAGAGCACAGAGCACCAGAAAACCCCGGACCACAGAAAACCTTTACTGAATGTTAAAAGTACAGGTTCTTTTGGGTGAAATTGAGCTCAGAAAACCTAAAATAAATAGATACAAATACAAAAAATACAAATGTCACGATCCCTTTAATGTATACCCCGTTGTATGCCATTTATTCTTGCCGCAAATCGCAGGACCTACAGGATCAAAACGTGTATAGAAAGTATAGAAAAATCCAGCTTTAAAAAAAGTTCACATCACATCAGGAGGAACTAGGGCATTAACGAGTCGAGATTTCTCCCAGTCAACTTGTGGGGGGCCGTGTACGGAGCATGTCAAACAGAGCCACTAAACACACAGTGCACACAGTGGCCTCTCCAATATGGCACAGACACCCATTAGAAAAGACAGCTAGGCTACACACACTGTATCATCTGATCATCATCAAAACATATACGTTTACACTAAACACGGCAGGCACACACGCGCACACTGGCACATAGACCAGAAAAGAGGACGCAACAGATTGAGACGAGGCATAATTGGCACAGCACACTGAGTGCAGCGGCTCACTCCAGCCATATGAACACAAGACAAAATACCTTGTGTACCGTCAGAACACAATAGAAGACATAGGTCATCATACGTATAATTAACATTATTGCAGCCAGCAGCAGTTTGGCACATCATCAGAATACAATCTGCTATTATACATTCCACGTTTACGACGTGAACAACCTTTCCTTCTCCTCCTCCGACAACAACTCCAAGCATAATATTAACGTCCTCAAGCTTCGTCTTTTCTGAGCCATGCAAACAACCCTCACTGAGCGGAGACGGAGAGATTCATGCGTCCCGCGCGTAAAGCTATAGTCACTGTCAGCACGGGGGTGGGGGGGAGAAAGTTTGCACGCTCTGACACAGCGCAGTTCAACTTCAGCCAGTCAATTAGTGGGACACACTCAGAGCGCACATCAAAGGAGAACACAGCTGCAGTTTGTTATGGCTGTGGCTGAACTCCGATGCAAAGGGAAACTTATTGTCCGTGACAATAACCAATCCTACAGTTTGAATTCTGTACATACGCATACATAGAGCAAAAATAATATGAAAAAAAAAAGGGCTTTCTTGTTCTTTTTTTTTTACTTTCGACTTCTCCGAATTTGAATCGACTTGTGTTAATGAAGTCGATGCATCGATTTCTTTATGAATGCCCTAGGAGGAACGGATCCATAATTATGTAATTGCATGGTACAGTATAATTGCACAGTAAGAAAGGAAGGGAGCTACTGTATACTACTGTCAGTAGAAAAGGAGTGCAGGAAGATCGGCCTCAAGCTCAATGCCAAGAAAACAAAGGTAATGACAGTCAACACCGAGGATAAAACCATTGCCACTGCAGACGGGACGGTGCTCGAACCAGTCGAGGACTTAAAGTACCTCGGGGCCTGGAATGCTTCAACTGAACAGGATCTGAAGGTTCGGAGAGCACTTGCCTGGAAAGCCTTGCACGGGAGGAGGAGAGTATGGAACTCAGACATGGGAGAAGGCCTTAAGAGTGCATAGATACTGTGGAGTCAGTACTGCTGTATGGGGCCGAGACATGGACCCTCACAGTACAACAGGAAAAAGCCCTGGATGGAGTCTACACAAGAATGCTACGAATGGCACTAGGTGTCAAATGGACGGACCGCATCAGAAATGTGGACCTCTATGGGGACCTACCATGGGTCACGGACAAAGTTAGAGAGAGGAGAATGAGGCTGGCAGGGCACTGCGCCAGGCACCCAGAACTTGAGGCAAGTAAATTGACCCAATAGGAGCCAAGCCAGGGCAAAGCCAGGAGGGGAAAGAAGCGTATACCACCTATGTAGACGTGCTGCGGCGCGACAGCTTGGCTGACAACACTGCAGAGCTCAAGAACCTGATGTTGGATATAGGAAATTGTGGAGGACAGCGATCCAGGAATCCCAAGTTGGTGTTGGCTAGACCTCACCGCAACTAAGTAACTATGCACTCAGTGACTCATTTTTTTTTCTCCAAATTACCATGCTGACATCTATTTTTTGCCAGCCCCCTCTAATGCAATCCAAAGCATCTTGAGGTATATCACTGTGTATTCATCTGAGACCGAGGCAGTGTTGCCTTTGGAAAAAGTAGAACAATCCACCTTGGTTATGTCACTACGGAGATATGAACTGCTCACCTTCCTACGAAGCTTTGTGTGGCAAACCGCGGAAGGCAAAGCGATTCCCGGAGGAGCCCAGCCGCACTCGCTCACTCCCGCTCCACACGCCATCTCCCTCACCCCCTTCCCCCCCGAGGGGCAAAGCCCTAGTTTAGAGTGCCGCTCAACTTGCATCATCAAAGGGCCCCACAGTGCCTCATGTAATATTAAGCCCTTTAGGACGGGAACGCATCTGTGACGGCGTATTTAGCGTTTAAACACTTAAACCATTCATTTACACTTTAGCTGTTGGAAAAGAATAACAGATCTACAAGCTCGTAGCGCTGCACTCTTTGAAAATTCCTGAAAACGTGGCGCAAATCTTTGAATATATATTCTTTCAGGGGTGAAGGGGTTTTTAACTCAAACCTTTGCTTCTGGGCGGTCCCTGGAGCAACATATTTTCAGATGGGGGGAAGGGGGGGGGGGGGGTCGGCGGCCAAATACATATTTTTGGGGGTCCTTGACATGAAAAACGTTTGAGCGCCACTGATTCATAGAAACATAGGTTTTTTTCAGAAAAGTGTCACGACATTTAGTAGAAACGGGTCTAAATGGGTTAACATGTGCTAAATCAGTGGCAAGTACAGTAGCGGCAGCGATGTTTACACAGCATTAGCAGAGGGTTTGCCAAAAGCCACACAGAGAGAGAGAGAGAGAGAGAGAGAGAGAGAGAGAGAGAGAGAGAGAGAGAGAGAGAGAGCTGAGGAGGTGCACCCGGTTAGGGGGTGTTTTGACCCCCACAGGAGGTCGCTCACAGGATTACACTATATATCTGGCTGGGCGTTTTGGGACATGCTGAGGCATCCGGGGACGGACGGACGGACATCCGTGTGTGTATAGAGTTAAAAAAAACCCTCCAGTGATAAAGCTGCAATACGTATACATATTTGAATTAATCTGTTATTTTAGCCAATCTGCGCGGCGGTAGAGTATGTTAATGTAATGTATAACTATGCCAGCCTATATCTCTCCAGCTGGTTGTAGCTTCATGGTCCCCCTTACTCTTCTGTTGAGAAATATAGACCCTATATAGTGTCAGGTAGAACACCTATACTGTTTATAACTACTGTAGTGATGCCTGAAGCTAACACAACACCTCCCATGGCTATTATTGATAACTACTGTAGTGATGCCTGAAGCTATAGCACAATAGAGCGTAGCAGTCCTCTTTAAATAAATACTTTTTGAAAAGGAAAATGAACAGGGAATTATTTTCCGGGTCTCTCGAGGGGGCGGGACTGCGACGCTCTATACCTCCCATGGCAATTATCTCACCGACTGCAGAGTTCGCCTATTTCCGTATGTACCTCGTGACACCTCATCACGCCTTTTATAGACCTGAAGATGATTCTACAAAATGTCTTCTAAAGCCTGACTTTTTTCTGAAAAACCTCATGTTTCTATGTCAGTCGTTTCGAAAAGAAGAAGCACGCACAACTCCAACTGTCTCAATCTGTTTTCAGTCAGGAAACACTTTAGAAGAAGCTTAATACCATTATACCATAGCACTCACGGAGTAGTCCTTTAAGGCACTTTATTGTTTCATCTTTACATGGGAAGGTATGCTGCAAGCAGCAACACAACAAACGCGTTTCGGCCAGGGGCCTTCGTCAGCGTTGCTGATGCTGTAAACAAAATGAAGTGTCACATTTATACTGTCAGACGGTGCGACATCCTCCCCTGTGCGGGTAGATACACACCACAACTGGCTAAACCCATTCAGTATTAAGTATATACTGTATGCTGCAAGCAGCAACACAACGAAAGTGCAAACACAATTAAGTTACTATTATTCAGCAAATAAATGTTTGACAAAAAGTTTGTCCATAAGACTTCAGGAATTTATTTATAGGCACAAAATACTGGTATCAGTTTTTAGGTCCATGTTACAAATACATAATATATATCAACATTATTAAATAGGCTCACAGGGCATCACTGGCTGAGTCCTTAAAGAGCAGGGGGAAGTTAAGTACTCAGAATAACTACACCTTACAAATAGTACACACACATGAAGTGCCAAAGAGGCTACAAACAGGCTTATTTACCTTCCCATGTAAAGATGAAACAATAAAGTGCCTTAACTCTTTGCCAGATCCAAGGCATTTCAATTGATAGGATTCTCTATGGCAGAATAGCGTTTTTGAATGATTTAT
Source organism: Protomyctophum bolini (assembly GCF_963924005.1). Taxonomy (NCBI): domain Eukaryota; kingdom Metazoa; phylum Chordata; class Actinopteri; order Myctophiformes; family Myctophidae; genus Protomyctophum; species Protomyctophum bolini. Next base: position 22,612,664 of record NC_137864.1, read on the forward strand.
TGAAAATTGTTTGAAAAATGTGAATGTGCGACAACGAAAGACCTTCAGAGAAAGCTGTCTGCTTCCAGGAAAAACAATAACTGAGTTGATAAAGTGTTTAGTTTTTGTGTTGGAAGCCATTTAAAAGAGCCTGCATTTACACTATGTAGTGTTTATAAAAAAAAGTTATGCCCAGTTGAAGTTTTATTTACCAAATGTGTCTATTTCAAACAAAGTGTTTTTTGACTGATATTGCAGGAATTGCCTGTCATAATTTGACCCCCCAGTATTCAGATGTATTAGGATGTTGATATTCATTCATCAGCCACCACTCCCCACTCACATAGTACCCCCTAAAATATATTGTTCCAGGGACCCCCCAGAAGCAAAGACATTCAGAAGAAAAAACCTACAACCTCGTAGCACGGCACAGAGTGCCGCGCTACGAGCTTGTAGGTTTTGTAGATCTGCTATTTTTCAATAGCTAAAGTACAACATAAGTTATAGCTATAAACACCAAAAGTTGTTCCCGTCTAGAATGGGTTCATATCAATTGCTTTACGGTGCTCAGCTGCGTCCAGTTTCCCCATGTTACACTCCCATTTCAATCCGGTGAAAGTTTACGCTGGCTTTTATGCTTTCTATGGGGACAGACACAGCAACTTAGAACGTAAATATCTCAGAATCACCTCCATAGTAACTCCTTTCTCTGCTCCCCTCAAAGGAGCCTTTTATCGGCACTAGAAATCCTACATAAAGCAGAACAAATGAAGAGTCAAAACTCTTTTCTTTCTCTCTCTCTCTCTCTCAGGTTCCTGCTGGGGGTGACCGTCCATGCAAGCTGCAATACGACCTCCACACGACCACCTCCCCAAAGACCCCACCCCCACCCCCACCCCCAATTCCATTCATCCATTCATTCATTCATTCATTCATTCATTCATTCATTCATGTCAATACCATGTAAGACGCCTTTATCTTCATGATAAAGATAGCCTGATGAAGGCCGTATAGGCCCGAAACTTTGCTGGTTCAATATTACATAATTATGTTCACTGCATTTGAAGACAGTGTGCGGGTGTTTCTTCTTTTGCATATTCTTTCTTTATTTTTGTTACTAAAACAGCAGATCTACAAGCTCTCAGCAGCGCATGTGGAACAGACTTTGTACTATGTCACTGCAGTGTGAAACAAAGAATAAAAGGCTTTACGTGGTTAAAGCCTCTCCCCCCACGACAAAGAGAGAAAGCTGCCCTTCATCACACCCACTCCATTTTGATGTTGTTCCTCTTCTCGCTAACGCCCGCAGACACACACACACACACACCGCCACCAGACACGGCTCACCTCCAACGAGAGAGAGAGAGAGAGAGAGAGAGAGAGAGAGAGAGAGAGAACCCTGTACGCTCAGCGCTCACCTCAGGGCTTCCTCCTAATCACATCATGCTCATTAGCACCAGCCTGCGCGAGCGACAGGAAACGACTAAATACCGCGCGGGTCATTTCATTGCCTGGCAGAGATGTAGGGGATCATAGGACTTAATGCAATAGAGAAGCCTGGGCTAGCCACCGCAGTCAAGGAAAAGATATATCCTCCCTCCTCCTGTGTGACCTTATAGCCCAAATTGGATTGAAGTTATTTAGCCGGGCGTGGATGGACACACACGTGTGCGCACGGATGGACACACACACACACACACACACACACACACACACACACACACACACACACACACACACACACACACACACACACACACACACACACACACACACACACACACACACACACACGTATACTGCATAGGTGCACACTCATGCAATTGTCTTTCCCTCTGTCTCTATGATTGTGTCTCTCTACGGAGCACCAAAGGGGACCTATAGTATAGTGGGTAGATTCTTTTCGGGTGAAAAAAAAAGTGAAGATATTTTTTTCAGGGGGGTTTTTTCAAGGTTTTTCAATCTACACACTATAATGTCCCATGTAACTCTCTGCATGTGTTCATGCTCTCTCTCTCTCTCTCTACCATGCATATTCAAATTCCCCTCATTTCAATGGCACTACAGTAGCCTATACAAGATGGCTTCTTGGCAGGGAGACAGAATGCTCTCTCTTTTTAGTGTCGCCCCTTGTGCTCTTTGGCGAATATATATAACGTTCTGACAAGCTTTACTTTCTTCGTAATTATGATGTTTTAACTTATAACTTTCACCCGGAGGTTGTCCAGCTTCAACATTCACTGTGTCTAGAGAGAGAGAGAGAGAGAGAGAGAGAGAGAGAGAGAGAGAGAGAGAGAGAGAGAGAGAGAAAGAGTGCTTTAAGTGGAAGAGAGGAGGATAAGACCAACAGGACACGGCTAAATGGAAATCTGTTTTCCTTTGGGGTTCCGCGGGGTTGAGAACTGGTAGCCCCTGTGCCAAATATGAACTGCTAGTTGGTTAGTGGTACTACTTACAGTATATATTAAATAATTCATGGACCTATAACAGCCCTAATGAGAGGTATATAGCTCTGTCTGACCCATCGCCACCCTGCTGCCCCAGAGCGACCGGAACCTTCCATATGGTGCACAGCCACCAATTCTACCATTCTACTGTCTTATAACCCATTTAGACCGCAGGACGATTCTAAAAATGTCCTATGTTTCAGGCGTTCTCAAACATTTTCATGTCAAGGACCCCCAAAAATATATGTATGAAAATACGTTGTTCCATGCAGGGACCTCCCCCAGAAGCAGAGATTTGAGTTAAAAACTTTCACTCTGAAAGAATATACAGTATATTCAAAGATTTGCTCCACATTTCCACGATTTTTCAAATATGGCAGACAAACTATGAGCTTGTTGTTATTGTTCAATAGCCAAAGAATAATATAATGCTTTAAACACCAAATGGGGTTTCCGCCCAGAATGGGTTAATTGTCTGTCGGTCTGTCGGTCTGTCTGTCGGTCGGTCTGTCTGTCACTCACCGAATTCCCAGCTTTTTTCAAACAGACCATGAAGCTCTTATCTCTTCATTTTCATCTCGTCTGTATCTGCCTCTCCCACCCCCCTACATCTCATTTAGCACCGTCGTCGTCCCCCACACCTCCCTGAAATCTGCCTCTCTCATTAAAAACGGAGCGCCAGCTATCCGTTATATATATTAGCGCTGAGCAAGAGTGACATGTTCTCGTTAATTGAAACACAAGACGAATGCCCCCGTCTTTTAACATCGTCGCTGATCCAGCCTCGCTTCTTTCTTTTTTTATGGCCGTTACTTTGCGAAACGCACACGTGGTGGCCGACTGCCATTAGACATCAGAAGGGCGTCACGCGCCATCACCACTATCGTAATGTCAGCGTGAGGAGGATTCCACTGACCTTGACGTCCACTCCAAACCCCTCTTGGAACAGCCTTTCATGCATGGTCGCAGCGACGTGCAGAGAGTGTTACAGAGGCATAGGGGGCTGAGAATTCCGTAAAAAGGGCACTTTTCGACTAAAATATCATATCTACAAACTGTCAACGGGTCGCAGCGCGATGTGTTGTGAGTCAGAGGCTGAAATTCCGTAAAAAGGGCACTTTTGGGAAGAAAATACCTGATCTACAGGGCAGCGGCTGATGAAGCCCCCTTTGATGTCTAATGTGTGCACGTGCCTGCATGGTTGCGGCTCATTGCGATCGCGACCTTGGGTCCGTTATCCGTTTTACCCAGGTGTGGATAACGGTCGAAGGAAGTGGAACAAGCCACAGTGGTCACACTTTAGAATTTATTTCTTCTTAAATCTTTTTTTCTTTCTTTTTAGACTAATACACTATACCATTATATGAGATGGATTTATTATCATTTTTATCATTATTAAAATTTCTGAATGTCACTCCCGTGGCTTACATCTGCGTGATAAATCTTGGGATCTAAGCTGGCAGTATATGAATTCAAAGTGATTTATACGGCATTTTACAATGTCCTGTTGACAGTTTCATACGGCAGTCGTGTCGACCGTTGTTTATTTCTGTGATAGTGCCATGTGGTTGAAATGAATAAACTTGCCTTTTCCACCACTTTCTTTTGAGAAAATGCAGTCGGACACAAATAGTAAATCCTGAACTTTCATATTTATGTGTTGTTTTATTCCACTTCTTGTCATTCATATAAACATTTGATATCCTTGTAAACCTTCTCGGGGTGTCAAAACATTTTGTCCTTGATCTTAAGATCTACTTATATTCACACAGTGGCCATTTCGTTCCGACATAATAGTAAACGCTATTGGAAAATGAAAATGCTCTCAGAGCATAATGTGGTTTTCAACCAGTGCTCCTTGAGGGGGTTCCAGAGGTGGTCCCCAGCTAAATGATGGAGAGTTGGTAACCAAATGGACCCTTATTAGATCTTTGAACTCACTCTCAAGAGTCACATTATTGTTAAACATCTGCACTACTTAAGTTAAATTACAAGAAGTCTACACAATTAGAGAATGTAGAAGAATTGTTGTTTTGATCAACGCTTGCCTGTTATCTCCACTAATGGTACCAACATCAATACAGCATGGACATGTGTACAACTGTACATATATTTAGTTTTTGTTTTGGGTGATACATACTGTATTTAACACATCTGAGAAAAAGGTTGTTTCCATTACATATTATGCCTATAATTGCGAGTGATATGCACAAAACTAGCAAACTTTTCAACATTACGTCATTGCTTTACTTGCTATACCATTAGATTTAAAACAGTGACCTTATACTCTGGACAGGAGCAGAGAGTCCAGGGAGAACAAAGTCAGTCCAATGATTATGCATGAGTCAATACAGATCGGTTTGAACGTAACCAGCTAGGACCCATTTGGCCTTCAGGGCTCGGCGGCGCGAGACGAACCGCACGGCCGTAAATACCTTTTCTGGAAGCAACGCAGTGCAATAAGCACTACTGAATGCACTGGACTGGACTGGACTGGACTGGGCAGTGGATGGATTGCTGCTCCACGGCTGGGACAAGTCCATTTGTGATGACCCAGACCTTTAAGGCCACGCTTATAATCCCCGCTCTATCCTTTAAGAGTTATGGCCGGAAAAACGTGTGCTAAGCTGCTTCCTAGGTGTATATACCGTACGGACGGTGGAGACATCACGCTAGGGCGTTCACTTCTAGTCATTTTTACTAGTTGACTATAGTTGCCTAGTTTACTAGTCGACTAGTTGTTTAACTACCTAATAATGTTTATGGAAATAAATATTTGTGTACATTGGTGACTATAACAATAATCTACCTGATTTTGAGGCCTACATTTTTTTTTCTTTTCTTATCAATTAGTACCAACAAGGTCGACTAGTGGATTCACTAGTGGACTAGTTGAATAGTCAACTAGTTGCTTAATGCCCTACATCAAGCCCCACCTTCCTTCCTTCCCACCTCTGCGGTATTATTCTCCCAAGTTATTTTTAGATCACCTCCAGGCCAAAAAGGAATTAGTCAGAAGGAGTCCATCATCACGTTGTTGCCTGCTCGCTTACAGTTATGTGGAGACGTAGCGTCGTACCCCCCCCCCCCCCCCCCCCCTGGGGAACCTGAAGACAAACTATACATCCATCCATCCATCCATTCAGCAGCAGCTAGCTAGCTATCAGAATTATCCTCTGCTCAGCAGTCACAAGGCGACAGTATTGGATTAACGGCAGGTTTAAGGGGGCGATGAGAGTGTGATGTAGGCAGATCTGATCGATAGTGCCACGGGGACATATTAGAGTCAGTAAAGTCCCCGCATGTCAATTTGGGGGAATCCCACAACGGCATATATAATATATACACATACCACCAGCTGCTTCATTCATGGTGGCTGATCGCTTAGTTTATGCATGTTGTGTTTGTAGTGTATGTATGTTCTGTTTAAAGAATAATATGGAGTGTGCAGATCTACAGTATGATTACCATGATCTACTTTAATCAAAACTAAAACACCAGGTGGTTAAGAGTAAAAATGTGTTAAAAGGAAAACAAGTTTGTAAAAAGAAAAAATGCTTAATTTAATGAAGCTTAATCTGTGGACACCAAATTAGGTAAGATTGTTAAAGAAAGTATATGTGACTAAATTTGAACCACCAGTTTTGGAGATATGGCTTATAGAGTAATGTCTTGCAGAAAACAGCGAGTTGAGAAAACAGGCTTGAAAGGTTCACTTATGTGCAGTGTTGGGGAAGTTACTTTTAAAAAGTAAGGAATTATAGTTATAGTTACTTATCTAAAAAAGTAATTTGTTACTTTACTTTACATGAAATTATGAAAGTAACTACTTTACTTTACTTTAAAAAATTATAATATAAAAAACGATTTAAAAGAAGATTTTTTGTTCTGTCGCACAGTAAGAGAAAACACAACTCCCTCCTAACATTATGAAATGTAGTGGAACAATAAAACATGTTCAGGAATTTTGACAGGCATCTTTATTGTAGCCTCAACTTGCCTTCAAAACAATTAAACAAATGGTGCTGTCAGTGCAATATGAAGAAAATAAATAATAATCAAATAAAATGAGTACACTCACTCACACACACACACACACACACACACACACACACACCAAAAGCTGGACATAGGAGGGGCTATAACCCTCAATAAAATAAATTATAATGCAACTTATAGACTATTTGTCCTCACTTTTAACAGTAAGGTCGCACATTTTTGTTTTGCTGGCAGAACTCTTCATATCCTCTCTTTTTCTTGGCCAAATTTTACGAACAGAAAAGGCATAGAGAAATGGGTCTATAACTGAACTGAACAAGGGAAAAATGTAAACCATTTTTGCTGCATCTGTGAATTGTTCCACTTTATATGTCACATCGGGATGCAATGTATGAAGTAACACTCCCACTATACTTTGCATATTCACTGTCCAGGTATTTTGAAAAAGTTTTTCTGCACATTGGCCCTGCTTTCACTGGTATGTTGCTGACCAGTGCTCTGAAAGAAACAGACTCCACGGTTGAGAGGGGAAGCATTTCCTCAACCACATACCTGGCAATGCTGACATGCTGTTGTGGCGATTTATTAAAATCAATCTTTGTTTGTTTTGGAACTTTTGGTGGTGTTGGTCCATCGGATTTAGCCTGGTCTTCTACTTTCGCCACAAGTCTCGTAGCCTCATGGACTGTATTGAGGTGTTTTAGCAGGTTTGCATTGCTTTTTTTGGATGAGGACAATGTTTTATGTCCTACACACAATTTACATTTTACCTCAATGTTTTTGTCGGACTCGTCCTTGGGTCGCAAGTACTCAAAATAATGTTTGAATTTCCAACTCCCAAAGCAACCGAGCTCGCTGTCAGGATCCGCATTTGCCATTTTTGCGTTTTACTGTATTATGTTGACTTTCTTTCTACCGGCGATTACCCCACTAGCGTGTATCTATGTATGTGTTACAAGGGTTTCTGTGTCTGCGAAGAAATGTGTTACTGTTTACAACAGCCAGTAAGCCCGCCCACCCTGTAGACTGTCTCTGATTGGCTTACCCTGAAATCTGGCCGTACGTTAGCCAATCAATGACCTCTGCTTTTATCACGTTAGGGTGTATCAAGCCATGTGGGCTGAGAGGCTAGTATGACGAAACTGTCAACAACACAGAGAGCGCTCTCTAGTCTCTGCACTGCAGTCAGCGGCACAGATCGAGACGCCTGACATAAGTTGACATAATAACGCCATAACGCGGGTGACGCTCGCACAATAACTATAAGGCCGTTATGGAATGGGGAAATGTAAAGCGTTAGGTTACAATTTACTGCAAATAGTAGTTACGTTATGTAACGTAACGCATGTAGTTAGTCACAACACTGCTTATGTGGCCTCTAACATTACATCTATAGCTACATGTTTAAGCATTTATTTCATATTTACATGTCGATTTCAGCTCTGACACTTATTTCAGACATGCTCTGTATGTGAATAGTCTGCCTGTGCTATTAACTCATTTTGGATAAAATAAATACCTCTGGTGAAAAGCTTGAGGTTGCGCGATAGCAGGCTCTCAGTCAAATCTGGTCACATATGTTGTACTGTAGGATGTAACAGCTGAGCTATGTGTTTTCCAGTATGGTTCTTATCAACGAACGACGGTGACCATTCCATGGTTCGGCTGAGACTGCCTGAGAGCCTGCCATCGCGCAAATTCCAGCTTTCACCAGAGGAGAAACATTTATTTTATTTTATTTTTAATTAGTTAATAGCAGGCAGACTCTTCACATGAGCATGTCTGAAATAAGTGTCAGAGCTGAAATCGATGTATTTAAATTTGAAATAAATGCTAAACCTGTAGCTAGGTGTAATGTTAGAGTCCACAGAAGTGAACCTTTAAAGCTGTTTTCTGCAAGACATTACTCTATAAGCCACATCTCCAAAATTGGTGTCAATTTGAGGCTATTATTCCCTGCTTTCATATGACGTGAAAAAAACGAAAATAAAAAAAACTCCAATGGAAGTCCCTCAGTCAAATTTGGTCACATATAGCCTATACGTGCGCATGTTACGCATGGAATAATCACGGACATATACTGTCTGACAGAAAGCTAGGCTACAGCACTGCAACTATCCATCCATCCATCTATCCGTCATACAACAGCGTGGCAGGTTGAAGTTACATCATACATATAACTGCGCAAAAATATGTATATATTACAGGAAATTCCTGTTAAACTTTCCAAAAAACTCCGGTAAACTTACTAAACTCCCGAATTGTACCATCACACCTGTATATTACCATATATTACTGCATATGCCTGCTAAACTTGAGGTTTACGGGCAAATCTAGTGCCCATAATTGCCCGTTAACTCATTTTCACGCAGTGACGTAGTGTCGGCAGCACTCGCTGTCTTCTGTTGTTTCATAAAAGTAGTGTCGGCAGCACTTCATGACGTTCAGCTGAGAAGGTCGGCTAGAGGCAAAACGTGGCTGGTTGCCTAGAGACGAGGCAGCCAATCAGAGAGATAGCTTGCTTGTATACGGGCACTGTACGGCAGCCAATGAGAGAGATAGCTTGCTAGTATACGGACACTACGGCAGCCAATGAGAGACATAGCTTGCTAGTATACGGGCACTACGGCAGCCAATGAGAGAGATAGCTTGCTAGTATACGGGCACTACGGCAGCCAATGAGAGAGATAGCTTGCTAGTATACGGGCACTACGGCAGCCAATGAGAGAGACGGCTTGCTACTATAGTCCAGAAAGGCAAAGCGATCGTTCATGAACCAGTACCACTGTGCTTCACACAGCAGCTGGGAAAAACCTTGAGTACAGCACTGCAACTGTCCATCCATCCATCCGTCCTTGCAGCGCAACGCGTTGTGAGCTTGTAGATCGGCTATTTTCAGCAAGTGTAAAAACAGTCGACGGCATCAAGGTCCACCAAAATACATTTCAGTCGACTAAAACCAACACTGCATCCGTCCATCCATCCATCCATCCATCCATCCATCCATTAATCCGTCCATCCATCCATCCGTCCATCCGTCCATCCATCCATCCATCCATCCATCCGTCCATCCGTCCATCCGTCCATCCGTCCATCCGTCCATCCATCCATCCATCCATCCATCCATTAATCCGTCCATCCGTCCATCCGTCCGTCCGTCCGTCCGTCCGTCCGTCCGTCCGTCCGTCCGTCCGTCCGTCCGTCCGTCCGTCCGTCCGTCCATCCATCCATCCATCCATCCATCCATCCATCCATCCACCCACCCATCCATCCATCCATCCATCCATTAATCCATCCATCCATCCATCCATCCATCCATCCATCCATCCATCCATCCACCCATCCATCCATCCATCCATCCATCCATCCACCCATCCATCCATCCATCCATCCATCCATCCATCCATCCACCCATCCATCCATCCATCCATCCATCCATCCATTAATCCATCCATCCATCCATCCATCCAACAGCAGCCCCTACAGTAAACTACCGGCTGTTAGGTAGACGGACAGATTCCGATGTATGAGAAACAATACAGTGGCCGAAAGAAGTGCCTATTCCTCCAATAAACCAGTAAATAAAATGCGTTTCGCCCCAAACTCTCTCCATGCATAATGCATCATGGCCGCCGGTATGGGCTATGGGTGTGTGAGCGAACGCTAATACCGTACCGCATACTGATGTGCAATGTGGACAAATGATCCCTAATTAAAAATCCATTACCGGTGTCAGCAGCTCACACATTATACGGGATCTAACGCGCAGGTATACGCTGGCTGTGTCTGTGTGTGTGTGGGGCACACGCGTGTACGTGGGTGGACGTGTTGTGCATGCGCGTGCCTGCGTGGGTGGGTGCGTGTGTGTGTCACGTGCACGCATGCGTGCATGCATGGGTGGTTGTGTGTGGACGGGCGTGCGTGTGCGCATGCGTGCCTGCGTGTGTATGTGTGAGAGGTGAATCTAGGCCACGGTGTCAGATTAAGTGCAGTGTGTCCGACACCTTTGATACGTGCAGCTCTTTTCTCCTCAGTTTCCACACCCCAACTATAATGAACTATTTCCAGCAGTCGGTTTAAAGGTTCAGAGCAGAGCTCCATTATTAATTCAGCATTTGAGCCACGGAACCACCATTTGATGACATTTAGCCTCTCGGAGCAAAGACTTGAATATGTTGTCGTCGTGGTTGGATAATATTTTGTCCACAATTCCATTCATGCTGTATTGATGTTGCACTGCAGGAATTTGCTTAGAGGTGGTCACTATTTCAATTTGTATATGGGCAGCTTAAGACAACAAGACTTCAAGTGCTCCCAAACAACACATTATGTAGTTTATTATTATTGTTTTGTCCTCTAAATGCTGAAATGGAAAAAAAGCAAAGGGGAAACAGAGTTTATATATTACACCACAGTGCTATGAAGATGAATTAGCCACACTATACTAATATAACCAAATGGTCCTTGTTCTCTTGTTGAGAGTAAAACTAACCAGCGGACACGTGGTGAAGGATATCCTTATCGCAAATGCAATGATTTAGCATGCAACAAAAACAATCACACTTGTGTGAAGTGAGGGGTATTCTTATCATCATACATCATCCCATTCCTGCCAATGAGAATTTGTGTCCTCACCTTCGTCTTCAATGTTTGTGTTTAAGCAATGTTTGTGTTTACACAATGTTTGTGTTTACACGATGTTTGTGTTTACACAATGTTTGTGTTTACACGATGTTTGTGTTTACACAAACACTCAAAGCTGTACATGGGAGGGCCCCTGAAGGACTCACACCCATGTGAAGAGAGAGGCGCTCTTATCATCATATACCACTTATTCTCCTTGGCTTTTAGTGTCAGCTGAGGTATAGCCCTGTTCTCCTCACTATAGTGCAATAGTCTGCTTTGTTTGTGCCTTCATATTGCCTGTTATATAGTCTGCTTATATTGCATTGTTTTGTTTTCATTTCTTCTAAAATGCCTGTTTGTTTTCATGTTTTAAATGGTTGTTTATATTGTTTGTTCTTATACTTCTTTTAAACCTGTATACAGCACTTTGGTTGGCCTGGTCATGCAAAACGTGCTATTATCAATAAAGTTGAGTTGACACTGCGTGAAAAGAGGAGTTAACAGGCAATTATGGGCACTATATTTGCCCGTAAACCTCAAGTTTAGCAGGCATATACAGTAATATACTGTAATATATACATCATCGCATTCCGGCCAATCACTTTCAGCGTCCTCTATTTTCTGACCTCACTTATATTTTAATCAAAATAAAATCATCAATATGGGGTAGAGGTACACACACACACACACACACACACACACACACTATGCAAGGCATTTAAAACAATAAAAAACACAGGTTATTCAGGATTACCTGTGATTTGCAAGACATTTTAGGACATAATCTACATACAATGCAATAATATACAAAATGCAAAAAATAATTGCAAAAAATGTTTGATGAAGAGCTTAGACTGGAAATGTCACTTGTGGTGGTAATATTAATAAGGAGCATTTATTTTTGCTAGAGCGCAGACAGAGACACAACTACATGGGGATTAAGATACTGACACTGCCTCCTGGCAACAATTTGATATAAAGTATTCTGCTATTTATATATTTTAAATAATTGTTGGAACAGTGTGTGTGCGTGTGTGCTGTGCACGCGTGAGTGTGTTGGTTTTAGATTTAGAGAGAGAGAGAAATTCTCTCCTTTATCACTTAAAATACAGAACTCTCTATGCTAAAATGGAACTTAACAACAAGTTACAGCAGCATATGAAGCAGCAAACACTGACCTAGTAACGTGTTGTGTTGTCCTGACCTCAACGTTGTGTGTTGTGTTGTGCTGACCTCACACCAACCCACGCGGCCCACGCTTGGGGACCACTCTGACCCATCAGGAAGACACATGCTGTGCAGTGTGGTGGTGGTGGTGGTGGTGTTGTATAGCGCGTGTTCATTCTCGTCTGAATTCGTGGCGACTGGACTGACCTCCACCAGCTTGTCGGCGTGCTGTGCGTGTGCGCTTGTGTGCGAGTGAGTCTGCGCGCGTGTGCGTCTGCGTGCGTGCGTGCATGTGTGCGTGTGTGTGTGTGTGTCAGACATCTAAAACAACAGATGTTGTTTTGGGTGATGAAGAGCGCTAGTCCAGAGAAGTGTCTGTATTAGAGATAGCAGCACCTTTGGCCACAGCCTAGAGGAAGCCTTTATGACCATATATGGTCATTACATACCAACCACTTCTACATACATACCATGATCCCAGAGCTGGGCTAATGGGTGCAGACTATTTGTCTTTATATTTGGCAGCCTAGGGCATTGTACCCAAAGACTGGTTGTTAGAGGGTTCCAACAACTTGGGATGACCAAAAAGGAGGCAAGACAATTTAAAAAAGGATTGTAGTGTCTCTGCTATAATTATAGGCAGCCGTCCTATGGTGGAGACGCTGCTACTTATACCCATAGACTAGTTCTGAGTGACATGCCTGTTGTATCATGAAAACATATTTTGTAAATGTAACTCAAATGCACCTAATGTATTGTATGCTCATTATATCCTTTGTGTCGACATAAATAAATGGTTAAAGTGTGTGTGCGTGTAAGTGTGTATGCGTGTGTGCACTGACCTCCACCAGCTTGTTGGCGTGCTCGCGGAACACCTGGGCGTACTCCTTCACTTCCTTCTCGTTGCCGCTCTTGGCCGCCTCGATGAGAACCAGCAGAGGGACGTTGGTCTCCAGGAAGGAGTCCGAGATGTGATCCATCACCGCCTTACGCAACTGTACGGAGAGGAGACATGGTGGTTTAGAACATACCATACCAACAGTCCTACAGTCAACTGTACGGAGAGGAGACATGGTGGTTTAGAACATACCAACAGTCCTACAGTCAACTGTACGGAGAGGAGACATGGTGGTTTAGAACATACCAACAGTCCTACAGTCAACTGTACGGAGAGGAGACATGGTGGTTTAGAACATACCAACAGTCCTACAGTCAACTGTATAGAGAGGAGACATGGTGGTTTAGAACATACCAATAGTCCTACAGTCAACTGTACGGAGAGGAGACATGGTGGTTTAGAACATACCAACAGTCCTACAGTCAACTGTACGGAGAGGAGACATGGTGGTTTAGAACATACCAACAGTCCTACAGTCAACTGTACGGAGAGGAGAGACACACAGTTGTTTAGAATAAGCCACGAGAGGTCTCAGGTTACAATGGCTTCTACCTCTACCTTCTACCTTAAACCCTCTCCCAACCCTTAACGCACCCCTCACCAACCTTAATCCGGCCGTTTTAACGCACCCCTCACCAACCTTATGTCTAACAAATGCTATGTCTAACCAAAGGAGGCCTCCCAAAAAAACCACTGTTGGCTCCCGACATGCGTGGTGGGTTAAAACTAATCTGTGCTGCGGGTTACAAAACACCCGTGGCTCCTGGCATGTGTGGCACATGTAAATCCCTTTAGAACATACCGTATGAAACCGTTTAGAACATACCGGATAAAACCCTTTAGAACATACCGTATAAAACCCTTTAGAACATGTAAACCCCTTTAGAACATGTAAATCCCTTTAGAACATGTAAACCCCTTTAGAACATGTAAACCCCTTTAGAACATGTAAATCCCTTTAGAACATGTAAAACCCTTTAGAACATGTAAAACCCTTTAGAACATACTGTAAACCCCTTTAGAACATACTGTATACAACCCTTTAGAACATACCATATAAAACCCTTTAGAACATACCGTATAAAACCCTTTAGAACATGTAAAACCCTTTAGAACAAGGCCCGACGCGGGGATAGCATCCGCATGCTCACTATTCTCTATTTGTCAGATTTAGCATGGCCGGTCTCATGTGACCAACCTCCCCTCTCTCTAACGGCGTGAGATAAAGCACCTGTCCGTTGTCATCTCTCTACTATTCCCTCTAGTCTCTTTCTTCATTTGATATTTCTGTGAATAGCAAACGTTGATGTCCATGCATTTATACGCTGTCTGGGATGAAGTCCCAGTCGTCCCTTTTTGCCATTTTGCTCAAGAAACGACTCCATAAACAAATATTTAAGTCACAGAGGCTGGCCCAATAAAAGGCCTCGGGGGGGAAGTGATGCGTTGCCGAGCGGTGTGTAAACTACTAGCTATTAAGCTTCTGTCTCTGGTGTAACACTGTAACACTGAGCCTCTGTCTCCTGTATCCCCATCATGCTATGTAATAATATATACTATTAGTCGCTATAATAACCGTTTTGTTATACTTAAGCTAGTGGAAAATCTATTAAGCTATTGAAAAGATCTACAAGCTCTACGAGCTTGTAGATCTATGCTATTTTTTTATCGTGAAAAAGTGTTTCAAATCTTTCAATATTATTCTTTCAGTGGGAACATTTTTAACTCAAAGCTTTGCGTCTTGGGGGGGGGGGGGTCCCTGGAATAACATATTTTCAATTTTCAGATGGGGGTCGGTGACCAATTACATATATTTTTGGGGGTCCTTCACATAGAAACATGAGGTTTTTCAGAAAACAGGTCTAAATGGGATAAGAGTAACGTGAGCTTTGGGCTGAACAACTCTGCAGATCAGGTCTCATGTTAGCATTAAAGGGACATTTCACCGCTGGAAGAAACGGCAGTCGCTCAATGTTAAAAATAGTATTTATAGTAACAGAACAAAATAATGAAGTCTGTGTGTTTGACTATAGGGTTTGACTGGATTACTACAATGAGACAACTGAGACAACATGTATAGTCCAAGGTTAATTAAATAAAGGTTAGGAAGCGAAGACCGTACGGTGGACTCCATGTTGCTCCCTGGAAGGAAAACAACATGCGCAATTGAGACCAAGGAAGCTGAACGTGGAAGTGTTGGCTGCATATAGCCAATTGCGCATGTTTCTTTCCTTCCAGGGAGCAACATGGAGTCCACTGTATGGTCTTCGCTTCCTAACCTTATTTAATTAACCTTGGTATAGTCCAGGAAGGAAGTGAGACCAATGTCTGTGCCATCACAGACATTTTGAAGTACAAACATATCTAAAAACACATAATACTAGCTGTAACAAGTATACTTACAGAGAGTACAATACTTCTGACCCATAAATAATCATGTCAGTCTGTCAGGTGGACCAAACTACCCTCCAGACGATAAAAATAAAATAAAAACCTTAACTGGTAGCCCAGAGTGGAGGGAAATAATGATAAAACATGGTGTCCTATATGAGGGTTCATATAATACATGCCTACATTTTGCCAGGCTAGTTGGTAAACGTCACCGCACAGACCGCAATGTACCTAGTCTCACGTTGCAAGACTGCAATTTTCAAATGCTTTCGTCATACAGTCTGGAGCAAAGGAAGCTCTGATCATGAGTAAAATATAAATGCTTCCGTCATACAGTCTGGAGTATTTCAGAGATTGTGGAATAGTTGTGTGGCTACGCGAGACTATACTGTACCAGTGAAGGATCACTGATCTGATCTGATCTGACTACCGGTATACTGTATCAGTGAAGGATCACTGATCTGATCTGAAGACTATACTGTACCAGTGAAGGATCACTGATCTGATCTGATCTGACTATACTGTATCAGTGAAGGATCACTGATCTGATCTGAAGACTATACTGTACCAGTGAAGGATCACTGATCTGATCTGATCTGACTATACTGTACCAGTGAAGGATCACTGATCTGATCTAATCTGACTATACTGTATCAGTGAAGGATCACTGATCTGACTATATACTGTACCAGTGAAGGATCACTGATCTGACTATATACTGTACCAGTGAAGGATCACTGATCTGATCTGAAGACTATACTGTACCAGTGAAGGATCACTGATCTTACTATACTGTACCAGTGAAGGATCACTGATCTGATCTGACTATACTGTACCAGTGAAGGATCACTGATCTGACTATACTGTACCAGTGAAGGATCACTGATCTGAAGACTATACTGTACCAGTGAAGGATCACTGATCTGAAGACTATACTGTACCAGTGAAGGATCACTGATCTGACTATACTGTACCAGTGAAGGATCACTGATCTGAAGACTATACTGTATCAGTGAAGGATCACTGATCTGATCTGATCTGACTATACTGTATCAGTGAAGGATCACTGATCTGATCTGATCTGACTATATACTGTACCAGTGAAGGATCACTGATCTGATCTGAAGACTATACTGTATCAGTGAAGGATCACTGATCTGATCTGATCTGACTATATACTGTACCAGTGAAGGATCACTGATCTGATCTGATCTGACTATATACTGTACCAGTGAAGGATCACTGATCTGATCTGAAGACTATACTGTATCAGTGAAGGATCACTGATCTGACTATACTGTACCAGTGAAGGATCACTGATCTGATCTGATCTGACTATACTGTATCAGTGAAGGATCACTGATCTGACTATACTGTATACTGTATCTGATCTGAAGAAGCAAGCTCACTCGACTTTATTACTCTGAGAAATTGGATTTTTAACGTCCTTGCATCAAGTGTGGATCTCTTCTTCCGCTGTGTGAAGGTTTGATTTTTTTGCCTTTCAACGAGAAAACATGAAAAAAATACAATCTACTCGAGCAGTTCTGTCAAACCCGCTACGGTACTGAAGGAGATGAGGGCCGAGTAGAGAGAAAGTGTGGTTTATTTTTTATTTTTTTAAGGACACGTATAAGGAGATCAGAAAGAAGTGATGGATGAAGTGATATTTGCCTGATGAAGACCTAGTCGGTCGAAACGTTGCATTTAATTGTTGCCTTAAAATAAAGTAAGTCTCGGAGCTCTACAAACTGGTGTGCGGATGTTCTTCCTCTTCCTTGATGTTTGCCTTGATGCCTGACATCCAGCACCTGGCCTGAGTATAGGCATTGAGATGTGCACACAATCTTCTCTGTGAAGTGAAGTGTGTTCAAGGTAGAATGGAGACCCAGATACAGTACAGTACAGCGTTCAATCAATGTGGCATTTCTGCTGCGAACCGCTGTAATCCCCACGACAGAGGTGTGCGTGTGTGTGTGTGTGTGTGTGTGTGTGGGTGAACGGCTAAACACACAGATCAATGGAATGGAATATAGGCCTAACATAAACATAGCAGTTTTTTGAGGGGCGCTAGCCCCTCCTATATGTCCAGCTTTGAGTGTCTGCGTAAACGCAAACATTGAAGCTGTGTTGTTCTTGGCAGCAAATTTCTATTTTAGTTTAGTCATAGTCTTCGGAATGAAACTCTTACTTTTAGTAATATTTGGATACATATTTTAGTCGACTAATGTACAGGTGATTTAGTTGACTAAAATGTATTTTGTCGGGCCTTGATGCCGTCGTAATGACAAATTTTACACTTGCTAAAAATAGCCGATCTACAATTTCACAACGCGTCGCGGTCAACATGCAACCAAGTGTAGAATAATTTATACTGGATCTCTTATCCACTAGTCCCTTCCTAACATTTTAGTCTAGTTTTTATCTGTTGACGAAATTGTCAATATATTATTTAGTCTTACTTTTAGTCATCGTAGCTTAGTTTTAATTTAGTTTCCATTTAGTTTTCTGCAGTGAAAAGAGGTAGTCGACGAACATTTTTTAGTCGACGAAATCAACACTGCATTGAAGACAAAAGTGTGTAAACACAAACATTGAAGGCTAAAGTGAGGATGCAAATTGCATTTTTGATTGACCAGAATGAGATGACGTATCGATTATTAGAGCGCCCCTCACTTCAGACATGTGTGATTATTTATTTTTTAAATAAGCGCTTTACAATGGTCCATTCATTCAAACATTGGGAGGTGAAGCGGCGAACAGTCGACGCCAGCGTCCTCACTTCCCACATTAACACACCAACGGTGGCGACCACTGGAGGCAAGGTAGGGTTCAGTGTCTTGCCCAAGGACACTTTGACATGTGGACAGGAGGAGGAGCCGCCCGGGATTCGAACCGCCGACCCAGGGGTCATTGGACAACCTGCTCTACCTGCTGAGCCACAGCCGCCTCAAATACTGGACTGCATACCCTGTGCCGTTTGCATTTCTATATTGTCTAATAACATAATCACTTTTCACCTCACCTCAGTGTTACACATGGATTTGATTGGGTCACAAAAACAGCTGTGAAAGAGACATTTTCCGGTGGTGCATTCGGAAGTCCGAAATGTAACATAAAAACTCGTGGGTCACGTGGTGGGGGCGATAGTGTTTGTAGTAAACAAATGCATTGCCGGCGTGAGTGTGGAAGGGAGGCATTTTTGCCTCGCGGCTTCTGAACCTCCTATGAGAGACAGACCGAGTATGGAAAAAAAGTGTGGTATTTTATCATGAACATTAGGGAGGACCAATTATATGAAGAGATGTTGAAAAGTGGTGAAGTGGTTCTTTAAGTAGATGTACATAATTAGTAATGTAGTAGCTTTAGTTTACACCACTGATGTTGTTCAGTAGGCCATGCACACAGAACTGCTTCAACACACACACACACACACACACACACACATAGTTGAGTGGAGCAATGACACACACGGGTGACTTATTCCCCCGAGCGAGCTAGCGAGCCTCAGCCTTGCCCCATCAGCATTCCACAGTGCCCACGCACGCACACGCACACGCACACGCGCGCGCGCACACACACACACACACACACACTCCATCAAACAATCTTTCAGATTTCAGCTCCCGCCGTGAGCCACATCCCCCCCCCCCCCCCCCCCAACACCCGACCCCACCCCACCCTACCCCCCCGACCAATCTAACACTCCCTAGCTGTATATATCACACACACACACACACACACACACCAAAAGGAAACCGCGTATACGCCACCAGTGGTGCAGGTCAAATAACTCACATGTTTCACTTAACTATACTGTAGGACTCAGACCATGTCTTCTAAATCATGGCAGTTTTCTGTAAAACCTATGTTTCTATGTCAGTGGTTCTCAGACTATTTCATGTCAAGGACACCAAAAACTATATGTAAACTATATGTAAAACTATATGTAAACTATATGTAAACTACAGTATATGTAAACTATATGTAAATTGCCGCTGACCCCTGTCTGAAAATATGTTGTTCCATGGACCTTCCAGAAGCAAAGAGTTAAAAGCCTTCCCTGTGAAAGAATATATATTCAAAGATTTGCGCCACATTTAAATAATTGTTTTAAAAAATAAGCAGATCTACAACACTCGGTGCTGCACTATAAGCTTTTTTTTATCCTTTATTTACCCAGGGTAGTAGCTGAGCACAAGTGCTCATTTTCAGCAACGCCCTGCACACACACACACACACACACACACACACACACACACACACCCCCGAATGGGTTACCGTTAAAGGGACAGTTCACTTAAAAAAAAAAAAAAAAAAAATATCGTCTATACTCAGGCTTATGTGAACACCTGACCACAGGCAGTTTTAAGTTGCTCGATTCAATATTTAGATATTTTATATTAATTTAAGCTGCACCCATTGTAACTTCAAACTCCATTTTAATCATGTTAGAATAATCAAAAACATCCATTATTTTTTCTGATATTATCCTTCTAATGTGTGAGAGGGGGCTGTGGTTTGTCATTCATTGTTTTAATTTATTTTTAATAATTATTTTTGGAAAATAATAAGGAGGTGGGGAAGCCAGTGGAGACAAAACAAATGAAAACAGTAATTGAAAGACAAAAAAACACGGCCCTCTCACGTCTTAGAAGGACAACATCAGAAAAGGTGTTTTTGATTAATCTATCATGGTTAAAATGGAGTTTGAAGTTACAATGGGTTTGTATAGGCATGGGGCAGGGCAGCTAAACTACCAGCTTAAAATATCTAAATACTGAATCGAATAACTTCAAAACTGTCTGGAGGGTGTTCACATACAGTAAGCCTGAGTAGACGATACAATGACCAAAAGTTGTATTGAAAGTGAAATATCCCTAAGAATCAATGTTTATTTTTTTTGTGATGACTCATACTACATCACACCTGATACCGCCACACAGATAACAGCATTGGGGAAGCTCCGGTGAAATAATTAAGATGATGCACATACTTAACAAAGCTTGAAAGATGAGAATCTGTGCAGCTCGGTTTAAGGCTGGAGTGCCGTGTGATCTTAAAAGATGAAGAGATTAGCATTCGTTTGCTATGTTTGCTTTTTAATGGAGGGGTGGGCGGCTGGAGGCGAGGGTGGTGTTTGTCCGTGTGGGGTTTAGGATGTCGGGAAAGGAAACTGCCACAAAGATACACTCGGAAAGTTTTTATCGAGATGCTCTATATTCCGTCTGATTCGTGCAAAAGGGCATCTGTAGATGTCATGTTGTAGATGATTGTGGGACACAAAATGAGAGTGCACACACATGCACTTTATAGTTGAACACTGTAGGGCCTCTAAGCACTGCATCTATCTATCTATAAATGCAGTCTCTGTGTGTGTACGTACAGTACGTATATCTGTAATCCACGTAACTCCAGAACCGTTCGCCCCACCGATTTCAAATTCGACACACACGTTCCACACCCCCACAGGGAGTGCAGTGCCCGAGTCCGTTGGACCCTGCACGGTTGTCCAGAAACCGCCACAAAAGGCCTCTACCCGGGCTCTGGACCAGGGGCTCTATATAAGGAGCTGGCCTGTTCTGGCATCACAATGTTGTCTAAAGGAACACAGACAGACATAATAACTGGGTGGGGCATGCATTTCCAACTTACATCTTTCCAAGTAGGCCAAAATAAAGGCAACGTGGCAACAATGAAACTCTAAAACCGTGGAAAATATGAGTTGCATGTTTAAAACAATGTATTTATTGACTGAATAATTAAGACTTGTGTTTCCTGTTTGTTGTTGTAGCTCACTGTACTTATGATTCAGAACAGATAGCGGCGCGGGGGGGGGGGGGGGGAGCGGTGCAAGGCTACCTTTGGGGTCGACCGAGGAATGTTTATTATTAAAATGTCTGGAGCAATCACCGAATAAATGACTGGCTGAGGGTGAACAGCCTGTGCTAAACGAAAATGAAGTAACGGGTGAAGCTGGAGCGCTCGTATGCGGCGAGGTCTCTCTGTACCGAACAAGACGAGGATGAGGAGGAGGAGGACCGGAGGAGGGAGATGATTGATGAGCTGAAAACAGAGGGGAGACCAGGGAACAACTGCAGCATGAGGACCCGCTCATTAATCCATGTAGACCCGAGACCCAGATTCTAGACTAAACGTTTCTATAGCAGTGGTTCTCAAACTAGGAGCCGCAGAATTATATATATATTTGGTCACCGACACCCATCTTAAAATATGTTGTTGTTCCAGGGTCCCCCAACCCCAGAAGCAAATATTCAAGTAAAAAACGTTCGCTGTGAAAGAATATGTATTCAAAGAGTTGCGGCACGTTTTCACGATTTGTCAAAAATAGCAGATCTACGAGTTCGTAGCACGCGGCACTCAGCTCGTAGATCTGCTATTTTATAACCGCTAACTTTTAAAATAATGGTTAAAGTGGTTAAAAGCTATGAGGCGACACCGACGCGTCCTCAGGTCTAAATGGATTAAATATCTCGTCCAAGAGAAATAAATTCAGTTTGATTCTTCATTTGTTAAAGAGTCCTACACACAAACGACTATACACAATTAAATTAAGTGTTATAAACAATGAGCGATGATGACGGAGGGCCACATTTACAATGCGCTTTTCCTTCATCAAAACAGAGGATTGGCGGCGGTCCGACTCGTCCCACTTCAGCGGAAACAGCAAAGGCTGAGTTATGCTTGGTTGCGCGTCGCAAAAATAGCAGATCTGCAAGCTCGCAGCTCGATGTGCCCGCCATATGCTTAGAGCTTGTAGATCTGCTTTTTTTGGGGGGGGGGGGGGGGGGTGAGACACAACGAACGGCGCAGCCAAGTATTAAATCAGGTGTAATGGTCGTGTGAGGCCGGGCGGAATAATAAACACATCACAGGGAAGTAGTTCAGCGTCGGTATGTGGATCAAATCAACGAACTGAACTCAGCAAACAAAAGTTCGGAAACTTCAAAGGGACATTTCACTTCATTTCATTTCATAACTGCAGTCACTTCAATGTTAATAGTATTTGTGAGTATAGATAACGGTAGCACAATTTGAAATGGCGTGCACAACCCTATGGCCAGAAAAATAATGAAGTCTGTGCCATGACTAAAATATATATATAAAAAAATACATATTCTACACATAAAAAACCCCATGAGGAAAGTGTTTCTTGTGTCCTAAACATCATTAAAATAAGCTCTGGTTGCAGAAGGGGTGAAGTGGCCCTTTAACGTTGGTCCATTATTTCTCCACTTTACCAATTGGTATTGTATTTTATATTGTTTATACAGAGTTCCCTGACGCCGAGTGTCATATTAATGAAGCGTAAAAATGGCCAATACCGTAGCCTATGTGTTGTGTTTTTTCCTTATTACTGTGGGAGAGTGCAATCATCCAATCCACTAAGCAACTCAAAGCAAGGTTGAATACCAAGTATTATAGACGAATAACAGTTTAAGTCCACACTAATTATCCATAATGTATAAATGATGGATAATGCTATAAGTGTCTCGTGTTGCTCATTCTCTGGAGGCGCCACCCAGACATATAGCAATGTTGCTCATTCCACGAACGCCCGATCCTTACAAGCTATGCCTCGTTGTAAAGGTGACTAATCAACGATTAAAATGAATACCAATTAGTATAATTAAAGTGGAGCATTAATTACACTAAAGATAGGTTTTCCAAACTTTTGTTGCCGAGTTTATAATGAATGGCACACTATTTCCATATTCATGATAAAAAACATATTCGTGCTATTTAAGATACTAAAATAAAATACACTGGTCTACATATTCATGAAGGCAGCAAACATTTCTTATTCATCCTTTCAGTGTGGGGTTTCAACCTATTGTCTATTCAGTTTTTTTAAATTAAATCAGTTTTAACATTCTGTAAAACGCACTAAGCATTTATTTATGTCCATGATAGCATGCAGTAACGCCGGGAGCAACTCGTACATATTGCATGATGTGACATTGTTACAGTTTGGAGACGACTCTGATGTGAGATGGAAAACGCACATTTTGAACAGATGCAACCTTCTTTTCCTCTCTGACACGGATAGTTCGATCGTGCACGGCGCTCACTTCACCCGTGTGAAGTGAGTGGTGCAACTCTGTGTGGGGGACCCCGGCGCCCAGGGTGCCGGCCCCGGCGGCCCGGTTCCGGCGAACCGCCCCGCGTCCGAAACGGTAGAGAAATGACAGAGTTACCATGTGGGAGTCCCCATGGGGTCCCCAGGGACGAACACAGCCAGCCAGCCACCCACGGACACATATAGCTCCGTAAGGGAGTGGTTGCACCACTCAAAAGAACGTTGACCTTGCTACTATATGCACCGCGGGGAGTTTGATTCTCATTATCTCTTTTAAACAATCTCATCATATACAGTAACTGACTGGCAGGACGTTCAACTGGTAGATATTAACAAACTGTGGGTTTGCTTAATGCTTACCCTTGTAGCACAACAGCTGCTCTCTCAATCTTTAACAACACACGACACATGTGTGCTTACTGTATTTGATGGGCTAAAATGGTTGCATTTGGTAAATGGTGCATATATATAGAGCCTTTATCCAAGGCGCTTTACATAGATTGTGCATTACGTTCACCCATTCACATACACATTCATACACCGATGGCGGCGGAAACCATGCAAGGCACCAACCAACGAGCACATCAGCAGCAATTAGGGGTTCAGAGTCTTGCTCAAGGACACTTCGACAGTAACTCTGCATGGGGAGCCCACAGGGATCGAACTGGGAACCTTGCGGTTCAGTAGCTACATTTGCCGCATCGAGCATTGCGAAGTTCGCTTAGCTGACTCGGGGCCGTTCGAGTTGTGACCGGATAAAGGACAGAATACTAAATTGTGTTTCTGCGGGAGCTTTTGCCCTGACTGCCACTCAAAGTGGCTACTCAAAGAATAACTAGAAAAAGTGCCCCTCGGGGCACAGGTCTCCACCAGGACAGGTCAGGTTGTGGCCTCCTGGTGGCGCTATAATAGGCCAATGTGAAAAGGGTGCCATTTGTTCTTACACCATTGATGGCAATTGGATGATTTGAGGCATTTTGTTCCAAAAATGTGTTTTGCAAAAATCAACCTGTTGGTGGCGCTATAACAGGCCAATGTGAAAAGGGTGGGATATATTCCTCAGCCTAGTAAGAACATGTGTGAAAGATTTCACGTAAATTGCATGCTGCGTTCATGATTTGAGGCTTTTGTTCAAAACAGGGCAATCTTGCAAACTTTGAAAGCCAATTATAACCAATTAGGATGGAATCTGAAATATCGGACAGATCCGACTTGAGCACATGACTAGATATACTGTGTAACAATTTGTGAGATTTTTGGACAGAATCTGGAGGAGTAATATAAAAAAAATGTGTTTTACAAAAGTCGGCCTCCTGGTGGCGCTATAAAAGGCAGATGCGGAAAATGCAGGTCAAAGGTTTGTCCTTGGCCTCTAGGGAGTGTGCATGCAACGTTTCATGCAGATCTGTGCAGTTTTAGGTAAAAAATGTGAAAAGCTGCCTCATGGTGGCGCAGGCCTTTCTGTAAAATGTGGGGCAGAGGTTCATCGTTGGTATCCAGGGAGTGTGTGTGCAAAGTTTGGATTGCATGGATTGGCAGTATATGTAGCTGTAGCCGCATCTGGAATACAAACGCAACAATCAGATTGTTGTGGAAGTTGAACAGATTCAAGGATCGAGAAGAACATCACACAGCTGACAAAACTAGGGAGGCAGATGTTCCCTTCCAAACATGGAAACTCTAAACAATAAGGAAACAGCTGCAAACTTAATAGCGGGATATGTAAATTAATTCAGTCTCAAAACATCAAAACAAGGGGTGGCGGACAAAAAAAGGCACAACATGAAACAATTTGCCGTGCTATGGGGAGGAGGGAAGGAGGAGGAGGAGGAGGAGGAGGGGAGGGGGATCCTGGAATCAACAATCAGTCAGTCAGTGCCCCAGAGAGATGACTTGACAGATGCATTCATTACACACACACACACAGGATGACAGGGGGGCTAGGCAACACATGGCTCATCTCTCCACGAACGTTGGCTGGGGTGACTACCCTACCTGGGGAATACTAATTAACATCCATCCATCCATCCATCTTCAACCGCTTATCCGTAGACGGGTCGCGGGGGCAACAGCTCCACCAGAGTGTTCCAGACTTCCCTCTACTAGAGCAACATTAGTGACTTCCTCCTGGGGGGATCCTGAGACATTCCAAGGCCAGTGAGTCGATGTGTTTCCTCCAACTGTGCCTCGAGGACCTCCCAAGGGAGACGCCCAAGAGGCATGCTAACCAGATGCCCCAAACCACCTAAGCCGGCTCCTTACCAGGCGAAGAAGCAGCGACCCTACTCCGAGGCTCTCTCGCGTGACTGTGAACTTCTCACCCTATCTCTAAGGGAGATGCCAGCCACCCATCGGAGAAAACTCATTTCGGCCGTTTGTATTCGCGACCTTATTCTTTGGGTCATGACCCACACTTCATGACCATATAGGTGAGAGTAGGAACGAAGATTGCTTGGTAGACAGAGAGCTTTGCCTTCTGGCTCAACTCTCTTTTCGTCACAACATCATTCAACATATCCGTTCAATACTTGAGGCCCTCCACCTCGATATTCCCCTTTTATTTTATTTTATTATCTGGATCATTATTAATACATTATTTCTTTGTATGTATTGCTTTCTTCTCACTCTTTTTTTTTGCAGCTTTCGCCTTTATTTTATATGTTTTATAGAGAGACAGACAGTAGGCTGACAGGAAATGGGGAGAGAGATGGGGGGGCTGTCGGGTTTAGGAGTCGAACCCGCGGCACACTGCCAGACTTGGGCTACCGGCCAAGGTGCCTGGACAGCTGAGCCACGGCCCAGGCCCTTTCTTCTCACTCTTATCTTCCCTATCAACTCCACCTTTCAATTTCAATTGGATGTATGCCAAATTTGCCAATACATATGATTTGTTTTAACAGCATGGGCCTAATATGGTTAGTGCGACCTCAAATTAATGTTTTATTAAGCTCCGAACATCGTGCTTTAAGAGAAAACAATCGTAGATCAGTAAGGAACACTATAACTACATCATTGTAGCAGTAGAACCTCACGCTTGTTCATTCAGCTCTATTTTTAACTTCCAAACCCAGAAGCCCTGCATGCCGACTGAGCACAGCAGCACACCTTGCAGTACATTCCAAAATTCCACTGCTGCTATCCTCCAATAGTATAGAAGAAAAACAGGAAAAATAAAATAGTCGGGTCATGCTCTGATACAATGCATTAGAAATCAAAAGCAGGAATTGATTTTTCTTTTTCTCTGCGTGTTACTTCTCTGAAGATAAGATTACTCTGCCTTTCACCATATAGAGGCTTTTCACTGTTGGTAATTGCACAAAGAAATATGATGAAAAGGTTGACGCCAGCTTTTGGTTTCTGATAGGTGTGGCAGTGCGTTCGGCCACAGACATCAGTAGGGTGTTTTCACCGTTCTAATCAAATTCCCATACGGCCTTGATCCCCATACAGATGTGAATGTCAGGAAAGCTACAGCGCTCCTAGAATAAAAGTTGCACCTGCAAACAACTCTTCAAAATAAGGGTTGAACGGGGGAAGATCCTGGCAATACGAGGTCAATGAATTAATTAATTCATGCTGGCAATTGACCATTTGTCAGCCTTCTGATTGGTCCCTGACTGACTAAACAGCAGGCTCTTTCTGCTTTGTTCCGCAATGGTTCCACCTTGTTTATGTTGAATTTGCTTAAACATATTTTTTGAAAAAAGCTAAAAACAATCATGATATGTCCAGTAACCATGCTGTACCTGTGATGTTCCTTTTTACTGACACCAAGTTAAAAATAAGAATTGAATGCACAGAATATCAAAACAAAGCAACTGAAAAACCTGTTATTTCAATGGTAGTGGATGAAGAGAAAGGATTTTTGTCCAACCACGAAACGGCAACCAATGGGTGCGAAGAGGGGCACAACCACGGGCGGGACTTGACAAAGGGTGAATTGTACTTTGCTGAGTATTTCCAATTTCCAATAAATTTACTTCTACTCCACTACATCTCAGAGGCAAATATTGTACTTTTAGTCCACTACATTTATTTGAAAACTTACTTTGATTATTATTACAACACATACATTAACCATTTCAGCCATATATATATATATATATATCTCCTCTCTCCTCTCCTCTCGATATGGGAGGCTATAGCTCCTCTCCTCTCCTCTCCTCTCCTCTCCTCTCCTCTCCTCTCCTCTCCTCTCCTCTCCTCTCCTCTCCTCTCCTCTCCTCTCCTCTCCTCTCGATATGGGAGGCCATAGCTCTCCTCTCCCCCCTCCCCTCCCCTCTCCTCCCCCCTCCCCCCAGGACGGCAGCATGTCTCGATCGTCTCCCCCTGACAGGACAGGCTGTAATGACAGGAGTCTGGAGACTCCAGGGAGGCCAAGCAAGCATCAGAGCAGACAGACAGACAGACAGACAGACAGACAGACAGACAGGCCATTACATAGAGCTCTCTCTGTTATAGTAATTATGTCAACACATTTTGAATTTAGCAAGTGAATGGGGCGATGCCATGTAGAGAGACATTATAAGCACTCCTGGAGGGTGGAGAACTGCTGCGCGTGCGTGCATGCGTGCGTGCACCCCTTCCTCAGCCTGCCTTACGGTAAGTATCGGTGCCATATACGTGCAAATGATATGCAAATGATATGCAGTGTTTATATACAGTAGCAACAGTTGGCTATTGGACGTCTATCTAAAATGGGTTATAAATGGTCTAGGCTTAGCGGTTGTTTAAATATCTATATGTAGACCGTCTATATATATATCTCTAAACCGCAACAAAAACCTTAATTATTTTTTACCAGTTATGACCATTTTAGACTATTTACACATATTTAGATGTCTAATGAAAATGAAAATAAAAAATGCTCAGTGGGCAGCACTGTTTTTTTATAGCAAGTATTGATTTTAGTTTCAGTCAGTCTCTTGAATGGTTTTCAATTTGTTTTACTCACATTTTAGTGACCTGGAATGTATTAGTGTTTAGTCTAGTTTTAGTCGACTAAATGCCATAAGATTTTAGTTGACTAAATCTACAGTTGATTTAGTCGAACAATCTTTTTTATTTTGGCGGGCCTTGATGCCGTCGTAATAACAGTTTTTACACTTGCTGAATAGCCGATCTACAAGCTCGTAGATCTGCTATTTTATTGTAAAATGACTTGTACTGGATCTCTTGTCCAGTAGTCCCTTCTTAACATTTTAGCCTAGTAGTTTTTATTTGTTGACGAATTTGTTGGTATATTTAGTGTTAGTTTTAATCATCATACTGTAGCTTAGTTTTTATTTCCATTTAGTTTTCGTCAGTGGAAAACAGTAGTCAACGAACATCTTTCGTCTTAGTATTAGTCGACGAAATCAACACTGGTGGGCAGTATGTGGTCATAATTGAAGTGCTCCTTTCTTGTCTTTTCTTATTTATTTGATATTGTCTGTTTTGTTAGTTTGTTATGTCTTGGTTGTAAAGCACAGTATATCTGTAGAAGTGCCTCCAACCTTTAACATCAATCATTCTGTTACTATATCCTTCCACGTTCTGCAATATTTCTTTCAGTGAACTTTGTCTGATCTGTTGACAGAAACTCTAGGCTAGCGGTCGTCACACACACAGAGTCCGATGCAATCTGTCGTCATGCACTAATCCGTTTTATACCCATCTGTAAAACAAAAGGCTACATACGAGACTGCATGCTTTGATCAAACTTATAGTTTCATATGTGTGATGTCAAACTTTAAAACTAGGAAGGGTATGGCCTGGTGAGCCGGCGCAAAATCTGTCTTGGAAGAGCCACCCATTGACTAATCTATATACGGCAACCTTCCCTGTGTTTCTACACTAGTCCACCCATCGACTAATCTAATATACGGCAACCTTCCCACGTTTCTTCACTCAAACTGGTGAGCTTCATTTTTATTGGCTTTTATTGATCTGAGCCTCGACACGTCATCGCACAGCACATTTTCAGGAAGTAATAAAAAACACACATAAATGAGAATTTGCCCATTTTTTAGGCATCCATTGTTAGGTATGCCCATAATGATGACCACAGGTATGATCTAAAAGTGTCTACATTTTTTCATTTCACTACACCTTTAAAAGGATCCCTGGCTAATTAGACAAAATAATATGCCTTCATACATTGTAATTGCCCTCTATAACTAAAAAAACCTCTTAAATATTGTAGGCCTATTTATTTTAAAAATGGATAATCTTTCACTCCATAGGGACTGCTTCCGTCACAGGTTGATGATGTCATAATGTCTATGTGTGATCTAGACCTATAGGCAATGTATGGAATGCACATGCTAATAAAAAATCACACCCGTGTGAACTGAGTGGTGCAACTGCCCCCCCCCCCCCCCCCCCCCCCCCAACAGTGCAGCACGTGCAGCACTATCTCTCTCTCTGTTTCTGGCACAACAGCGCCCCATTAACGTCACATAGGTGACACATGAACACGGACATTGCTGTTCCTTGGACTCAAAAACAACGTACAGTAATACTTCCTAAGGATAATATGAGCATCAAAGCAATATTTTATTAGCATGTGCATTCCATATATTCCATTTAAAATGCAGAGTTTAATTATAGAGGACAATTACAATGCATATTGATGCATGTGTGTCTTATTAGCCAGGAATCCATCCATTCAATGCCTGTGCATGCATTGCACATTAGAAAGTCATATCAGAACACCACTACTACCATCTGTATGCGGTGTAATAGTGACTATTTTGAATCTGATGCATAGAAGTGCAAACCCATGGAAGTTAGGAGTGTGGTTGTTTGCAGCTTTCCCCCGGCCGCCAGATGATGATGATGCAGTCCTATATATATATATATATATATATATATATATATATATATTTATATTTATATATACATATACTGCTGTGTCTGATTGCCAACTGGAGAAGAAAATATTAACTTCCCTGGCAGAGTAAATCACAGGTGTGCAAAGTGCTCCGACTGCCATCCAACTCGGGGAGGGGGGCCGGAAATTACAGCCTGGCTTTTCTTACCTCACCCTCATGTTAATCACACAGGGCTGCGCTGGGTTTACAATTGGTGTAAATCATCAGTGTGCTCTCTCTCTCTCTCTCTCTCTCTCTCTCTCTCTCTGGCGGCCATGTTGCCATCAACATGCCCCCATCGATTAATGCTCGGTTCAAATCCTGAGTGTTAATTTAACTTTGCATACAAGTGGAACCAAATGGACCATTAATTTGCTCTCTTAACAGTGGTGTAAATTAACTATGTACGTAAGCACTGTACTTAAGTACAATTTGGAGGAATTTGTACTTCAATTGAGTATTTCCATGAATTTCGAGTAGTTTTATTTCTGCTCCACTACTACATCTCAGAGGCAAATATTATACTTTTTTACTCCACTAAATCAATTTTAGTTACTAGTTACTTTGTAGATTTTGATTATTATTACAAAACATACGTACATGAATCACTTGAAATTAGCAGATCTACAAGCTCACAATGTGTCTATTTTCAAAAGTTTGTATACATTTGAAAACTTAAAATTTTGCACAATGAATACCTTTACTTGTGGTACTTTAAGTAAATTTTGATGTCAAAACTTTTGTACTTTTACTAAAGTAAATTTTTAATTCTGGACTTTTATGTGTAATGGAGTAGTTCTACATTGCGGTATTGATATCACTGAGACGCAAATTAAACACAGAAGACTTCAACTGTGCAAGACAAGCAACTATCTCTGTGCAAAATTAATGTTCAGCCCCACGCACGCACGCATGCACGCACGCACGCATGCACGCACGCACGCATGCACGCACGCACGCATGCACGCACGCACGCACGTATGCACGCACGCACGCACGGCGTTCGTTCGTTCTGCTGATGTGCAACAGCATGATTGAAATTTGCTTTCTAAAATCTGTTTGCTCATACTTTGGGGCCTTGGCCGTAAATAATACCGCCGTGACTCGATGATTTAACCTGAAACAATCACTCGTCTGGCCAACTGCTGATAATGTGCATTTTCTCACATTACTCAGGCTGCATTATTTCCACTGTCCTTGATTGGGAAGTATTTGGAGAACTGTTTGAGTGCATTATGATGTGCACAGATTGGGCACTCACACACACACACACCACACCACACGCACACGCACACACACGGACACGGACACACCCACACACACGCGCGCGCACAGGGCTCGAAGGACAGACCATGCACGAAGATGACTTTGCACTGATTTCCCCCAGACCATCGGGAGGGGATTTTTTTTAATCTTCTTAAAGATATTTATTTCATTATCTACCACACGGTATTAAAAGCAAGACAAGACGTTTATACTGCATGGCTTTTTGAATTTTATGGCACAGTAAAAGTGGTTTAAAGGAAATGAAACGTGTTGTTTAACAGTCCTGGTTTTGCTCAAGTGAGTCAACCGACAGTGCAATTCATTTCACGGGCTGATTCTTATACCAATCGCCTTTAACGCATCTGGTACGGGAACGCATCTGTGTCGCTTTAGCTTTTAACCACTTTAACCATTATTTTAAACTTTATAGCTGCTGAAAAATAGCATATCTACAAGCTCATATAGCACCGCGCTATGAACTTGTGGAGCTGTAATTTTTTTGAAAAATCGTGAAAACGTGGCGCGAATCTTTAAATACAGTATAAGCTTTCACAGATAATTTGCTTCTGAAAAAACATATTTTCAGTTGCGGGTGTCCACGGCCAAATACAGATATTTCTGGGGGTCCTTGACATGAAAAAGGTTGAGCACCAGTTGAACACATTATTTTTATAGAATCTGCCACAGGTCTAAACGGGTTAATTCAAGTCAAGTCACGTTTCTTTTTTACTGCGCAGGTGGTCAGTGTTAACAGCAGCTTGTTATTGTTACTGTACAAATGGATCTTAACCCCTTTCGGGCGGGAACCCCTTTTGGTGTTTTAAGCACTGTTATACTTCAGCTATTGAAAAATAGCAGATCAACAGGCTCATGGCGCGGCACCGAGTGTCGCACTACGAGCTTGTAGGTCTGCTATTTTTGAAAAATCGTGAAAATGTATCACAAATTTGGAATATATATTCTTTCAGAGCGAATATTTTCAACTCAAATGTTTGCTTCTGGGGGGTCCCTGGAACAACATATTTTCAGATGGGGGTCGGCGGCCAATTACATATATTTTTGGGGGTCCTTGACATGAAATTGTTTGAGAACCACTGACGTAGAAACAGAGGTTTTTCAGAAAACTGTCATGATTTATATCACTGCGCAAGAAGCATGGAATACGGATGGTTATATTACAGGAAACTCCCGTTAAACTTTCCAACAAACTCCCAAATTGTACCATCACACCTGTATATTACCGGATATAAACTGTATATGCCCGCTAAACTTGAGGTTTACGGGTAAAATACAGTGCCCATAATTGCCCGTTATCACGCAGAAGACATTTTGTAGAATGGTTCTCGGTCTAAATGGGTTAACATGACCCTATGATGTTGACCTTGTTAAGCATATTGCTGTGAGCCGTCAGTTCATTCCATTTTATTGATGCATCATTTTGTTCTCATTTCATTACAGTATAGAGTAACGATTGTTGTTGAAATCCTTTCCGTAGTGGTTTACTAATGAATAATGATTATTAATAACAATTGATTTTAAAATATTATGAAGACAATTATTGTTATTATTTTTCACAAAAATGAATGTTAAATAGGTTAATTCATGTTCAAAACAACAAAATAGATAACTTTTATAGTGCTTTTGTTCCATCGAGTCGAGATGCTACTGACATTAGCAATGGGTTGCTAGCTGATCCCAGATGGCATTTCTTGTCAACAAGGTTTATAACAGACGCTGTGATGGTCACGATGAGGGTTTCACGGCGCCAATCGAGAGATCGGGAGCGTATGCGACAACACACACAACAGTAGTTTGTAACATTTGTAACATCCGGTCGCGAATTTTGGCTCTTTAAGGGGGGGGAATTGCTGGCAATAAGAGGTGAATATAATTAATTAATCCTAGCGGGGGAAATTATTAATGATTTGCTTGGACTATATGCCTATTCATTCTGTACTGTACTGTATAATATTTAAAGCTCTTTCTAAAATGAAGGTATATACGACGTATGATGATGATGATGACGATGACAAACTCAGATTTTCCAATAGTTTGCTGTATGCCCTATACTGTAAATCAGTTGGACTATCATATTTTTTTGAGATACATACTTATTGCCTTCTCATTCCGTACAATCTGTTCCGGAATTTGGGAAGTGGAGTCAGTTCAGTCAGTCAACCTCAAGGGAGGTTCTTGCCATGCTCAAAGGCCCATACTATGCTCAAGGGGTTAACATGCTGCATTACTATGTGGGAGTATACGTGTGTGCAAGTCTCACACGTCATTCGCCGATGCGGCAGTCAGCTGACTAATTGGGCAGGCTACTTAAGCTCACTAGACTCCATGCTCTTCCTGCCTTCCTCTGCTCATGGTTCCCGGTTGTATGTGATGTTTTCTCCCACCACCACCCCAGCACCACCGGTGGGTTATTGTATTTCTATCTCCCTGCTCTTATGTTTCATGCTGTTGCTCAATCATGCCGAGCAGGGAGAAATCCAGCAGAGCCGAACGCCAAGTCAAATATCATATGCACACTTGTTACTCATTCTGCAATAAATATTGTTTAATCTATTCGTGAGTTGTCTGACTGAACTGTAATAGTCGTAACTTGTGCTTACCACACATTTAAACAAATACCCCCGACTGCTTAAGGAACACAGAAATGGTCATAATGATGTATTGTAAACTGTTCCCCACATGCTATGAACATTTTGACACTGTTGGAAGACAGAGCTGTACTTTGGCAAGCACAGCAGATGCTGCGGCTGCTTACGGCCCGTTTACAAGAGATCTGATTTAACATAACAGTAAATCAATTTGCTGTTTTCTCCCTCATATATGGAGGAATGCATATTGGCGATGTAGGGCAGAAACCTCGTATCTCCATATTTTAACTTTTTGAGGGGTGCTAGCCCCTCCTATGTCTCGCTTTGAGGGTTTGTTTTAAACACAAGCATTGTTTTGCTACCGTTTCACATGGCACATAGTTTTGAGTGTTTGTGCACATTAGGCCAGTTTAACGCAAACATTAAATGTGTTTTTTTTTGCATTATTCGTAGCATGCCCACTAGCTCCACAAGCCATCCAGCGTTTT
Organism: Protomyctophum bolini; assembly: GCF_963924005.1. Taxonomy (NCBI): domain Eukaryota; kingdom Metazoa; phylum Chordata; class Actinopteri; order Myctophiformes; family Myctophidae; genus Protomyctophum; species Protomyctophum bolini. Next base: position 22,647,486 of record NC_137864.1, read on the forward strand.
GACTTGAGCTTGCATGTAAGATCTGGTACTTTTTGCTATTTTTATGATTTTGTCTCTTTGGATATAATAGACAAATTGCTTCTCTACAGGCCCTCTGCAAAATCCTATATAGTCATGTGTGATACAATACAGTGTCTTACACAAAGACATATTTTTTCAAGCAAAGCAAAATATTTAAAGTGCATTTTCACTCATGTGCGTGGGTGTGTGCGTGCGCGCGTGCATGTTATCATCACCAGTGCCATTTAATGACTTGGCACCTTTAGCTGCCCTAAATTGCCATGTCACTGTTATATCAATGACATGTCTTCGTAAGATAAGGGACACCTTGTTTGCTCGAGTTCTCCATAAGCTACTGAAATCCATGTCGATGCTATATTACTCCTCACAAGATTAATATATCCATGTCCATGCTATATTCCTCCTCACACAGATTCATATATACACAGCGGTTCAGACTGTGACATTATATGTAATGTGGTAAAGATAATAATCAATAGTCATCACCGCCTCGTTATACTGTTTGTATTAATGGTGATGCCAGGCCATGTCCAATTGGTTATATATAAGAAAATGCGTTTGTGAATCGTAAAACAATATAAACAATACCAATTTAAATTACGTATATTGATTTTCAAATATCACTATGCTCATGGTCCAAAGACCAATACATGGTTGGAGTGTAATAATTATTAAGGGCACTTTAAATCAGTCTGTTAATAAGGTACATACAGCTCACTGGATTGTTTAAAAATATAAATACATTTCAGTGTTTTCAACACTTTTCATATCAAGGTCCATTATTTATTCAGCAGTTGAGTCACGGACCACCAGGTGATGACATTTAGCCTCTCAGACCCATTTGAGTCACGGACCACCATCTGATGACATTTAGCCTCTCAGACCCATTTGAGCCACGGACCACCATTTGATGACATTTAGCCTCTCAGACCCATTTGAGCCACGGACCACCATTTGATGACATTTAGCCTCTCAGACCCATTTGAGCCACGGACCACCATCTGATGACATTTAGCCTCTCAGACCCATTTGAGTCACGGACCACCATCTGATGACATTTAGCCTCTCAGACCCATTTGAGCCACGGACCACCATCTGATGACATTTAGCCTCTCAGACCTAAAACCTAAAGAATATGTTGTTGTCGTTGGATACGATTAGGTCCACAATTCCATGCTGTATTGATGCACAGCCACCTAATGAGGTACCATTAGGAGAGATAACAGCCAAACGCGTGTAGAATCGTGTAGACTTCTTGTAAATTAAGTAATGCAGAATTGCAGAATAGATTTTACACTCTCAAGAGTTAAATATCTGTAAGGGTCCATTTGGTTGCCAACTCTCTGTCATGTAGCATGGGGACCACTGGTGGTCCCGGGACCACTGGTTGAAAACCACTGCAATATATGTTTGTAGCTTGAAAGCCAGGGCCGGCTCCAGGATGAAATGACTAAAGGGCGCAGTCAAACATTTCGAGGGAGCACACTAAGTGTCGTTAGTTTTATTTCATACAGCTATTGCGTTGTTAAATGGGGAGTCATCGTCAATGCAAGAGTAGTACAGTAGTAGCAGTTGTAGGCAGTAGACACCAGTTTGAATAGCCTACTCATGAACGAAAATACATCGCTTGGATGCACCTGGGATGTATCCTTGGTGATGTATCCCAAGGCCTCAGGGTTTCGGGTCTCACGAACATCATACCCCCGGCCCTCACTCGGGTGACCCAGCCAGGGTGATCAAGTCCCGACTTACGTCCCAGTAGCTACCCTCGATCAGACCCACTAGGGGGACCAGGGCCATGCACACAATCCGTTGGATCCACTCCGGAACTACTCTGCCGTGACTGGGAGGTACTATTCTGGCATGTGGAGGGACTAGGCTCTGTGGGTTGACTCCTGTCCGGGCCCCTCCTACGTCTCACCAGGTCTACTCCTGCTCTCCCCAGGAGTACAGCTATAGGACCTGTGCATTGCACCAGACTCCCAGCACCAGACACTTCATTCAGGAGTGGTGGTTTCTTGAGCCGCAATAGTTCTGCAGGCTCCACCTGGGCAACGGTGGTACTACAGGCTCCACTTGCAGCTCGAATGGCCCTCCTAAAGGCCTCATCGAATTAAATAGTGTGCCAATAGAGTGTCACAGTCCCGCCCCCTACCAGACATTTCAAAAAGTATTTATTTAAAGACATTTTGAGCCTCGTACAAAGCCAAACTCGAGTTGTGACAAATCATGACAACAAACAAAATTTCTCAGGCCGAAAAAATAATTAGAAAGAAGAAGAAAACGGCAGGTTAGAACACGTTGTTTTTCTTCTTTGTAATTATAATTATGTTTGGTCCAAAATATTGTGTTTGTTGTCATGATTTGTCACAACTCAAGTCGACGCTTATAAGGTCTTTAAATAAATATGATTTGAAATGTCTATGGAAAAAATGCATTGGGAATTATACGCTCTATAGCACACTTCATTAGTATTCATTGGCAGGTCTAGTTAATGTGTGAATTGCCTCGAAAACAATGGCTCGCAGCCAGCCATTATCACCTCAAGAAAGGCAAGCAAGGCAATAGCAACACATTCCTTCACATCAGATTTTTTTTAAATATATATGTGAAAAAATAAAATAAAACACACGCTTTTCAGATGGGGCTCCAAGGAGGTAGGGTTAATGGGGGCAATGCGCCCTTTTGCACTTCCATGCAGTGTTGCCAACTTAGCGGATTTGTCGTCATATTTAGCTTCTTTCCAGACCCCCCTAGCGACTGAATTAGTGAAAAGCTTCTGGCGAGAAATCTAGCTTTTTTCCCCTGGTGAATTGGGGACAAATCGTGTTGACAGGCGCCAGATATGCGCCAGAGATAAAAATCTTTTTTTTTTTTTTCTCAGCCTCAAATCCGCGAAATTGGCAAAACTAAAAGTGGTCGGCGCGTCACAGGTCACAGCAGGCTCAGTGGCTTCCTCGGCTCGGTTATGTGCACACTGCACAGACTGTCTACCAGTGCTTCCTCCTTTCTTGCTCTGCCTAGGCGAGTGCGCTCCGGTGCGGTATTTCCGAACGCGCCCCTCGAGCTCGACAGAGCAAGAAAGGAGGAAGCACTGGCAGCTCAGTTTAGTCTGCTAGTAAAAATAAAATACACACTCGGATGCATAAAGTATTAACCTTCTAATTCCTGTATGGATCGGAACAAAATAGCGTTCTAAACATTAGTTGAATTGAGGTATGTTTTTTTTAAATATTACAATGAGTTTAAACGATGTGTTATCAAATGAAGAGATGATACAAACTAAGTGCACTAAGGGGCGCCTAAAAGTCGCTAGGGACGCAAAAAAGTCGCTAGGGGCGGCGCGCGCTATGCGCGCGCATATCCCACCCCTGGCGACTTTTAGCTACTTTTCGAGGAGCCACTAGCTACTTCCGTTACTGGAGAGTTGGCAACACTGCTTCCATGGCGTCAACAGGGCCTATTGAAAGCTCTCCGTAATTGTCTGCCGTGACTAGCCGTAGCAGACCATATTTCTATGGAAGCGTGCCATGCTACACACCCTGCTGTATATTCTGGCAGTATATACGCCTGTTCAGGCTCTCTCTCTCTCTCTCTCCCACGATTTTCCTCCGTTCTTGAGCATTATCCGCGGTGCAACGTACGTCACGCATGCATGCCTCCGCCCAAGGGGTCTGAGCTATACCGAGCTGGGCTGCTTATCTAGCCGGTGTGGTGTTCTGCATAAGTGCATTAACAGGCCAGAATGAATAAGTAGGGCCTCGTGTGCCACTGGAGAGAGGCTGACTCTTATTTACAGCCTAATGCTCGATGCTCTCAGTGGAAGATGGAGAGGTAAGCAGCTCCACCACACAGAGCTGTGTGACTGAAGAAATGCTCATGCATGGAGGAGGCCTTGCACAGAGCTATAGTCGACATTAGCTGGTTATGTATGCTAACAAATAAAATGCTCCACGCGTCCCAAACTCTTCTCCCTTCTGGCTCCAAGACTATGTGGAACGCCCTTCCCAGTGGCGTGCACAGACATTTAGAGGGGCAGGTGCTCAAGTGAAAAAAGGGCACCTTGTGCAGCGCGTGGAACCAGACGGTTGCCTACTTAATAGTGTGAGATTTGCCTAATTAATAGTGTGAGATTTATAGATTCTGGGGCCTAAATAATATATTAGAAGCTTTTTTTGACAGGCAGGCCAATAGGCGGCAGGCCACCAGGAAAGGTCTGGACGTGCTGCCATTCTGCCAGTGCCATCCTGATAATTTCACTGTACCTGTATCAGTGAGTGACAAATAAACCCTCTTCTATATTGAATCCTTTTGCCAGCATCATTCTTGTGAGAGCAACAAAGGGTTGTGGAGTCATCTGTTGGTTTGTATCATTTATGTTCTGTAAAAGTGGTGGCATTAGGGCTTGTTTGTGTGTGCCTCGACGGAGCGGGCGGTATAGTTTCTGCTATCTGCACGCTGGTTGTGGTGGGCTGGTCTGGGCCAAATTCGCACGAAAATGACCGGGCCAAATCTTTGTCCCAGTCCAGCCCTGATGTAGACATAGCACTAGAGTGCATAAGCATAGTTTAATTATGTAGAAATTCGGTCTATTGGTCAAATATCTATGGGTGACAACATCCACTTCGTTCAGATGCAGGTGCGTTAGGCGGAAGCAATCAACAGAAGCAATGATGAAAAAAAAACAGATCCACATGGTCATGGTCTCACCTGTCTACGGAGGTCGCGGGTCTTCTTGGTCATCTTGTCGATAGCAGAGTTCAGAGGGTCACCTTTCTCCTTCCTGCCAGTCTGTGGAAGGAAGAAAAAACATCAGGTTACATGTTTGATATTCCCACACACACACACACACACACACACACACACACTCATATTTGACTAACTACCTTAAAATAGTGAGCGACACCCACAGCCACAATACAAGAGGGAGCGAGAACAACGATCTGGTACCGCCCACTTTCAAAACACACATATGGGTAAATTATCTGTCTACAGCACTGGCAAGCGTGGGATGCCCAGGCTGACCCCCATTTCCTCAAAATATGCAGATCACTTATGTGATAAAGCTGGACCGATTGGCCCGGAAGCAGACAAGTCCACGGATACATATTTTATTTACCTCGGAAAGTGCGTTAAACACCAGCGACAAAACGCCAGCCACAATACAAAAATAAAATAATATTGGGTAAAAGTAAAAGTTCCTATGATATTAAGAAATAAAATAAATACTTGCTGGCTAAACTTTTAAGAAAACAACCAAAACAGGAACTCTGAGATACTGTTACAGACTATTATGCCTCCTTCATTGAGGCCCTGGATCGCAGCTCTCCCCTGATGTAATCTCTTACTAGCCTCAAGTCACACTGAACACTCCTCACCCATGCAGCATTTCTGCTCTTAAACAGGTGGGACAAACCAATAACAGTAATTTGTATAAATTATCTCATGCAAAGGCCAATCCAGCATGAGTTGATGTACAATATTAATGACTGACTCGCTTCTAAAACGTATTTTCAATAAATGCCATTCAATACATATAGGCGCCATGAAACTGTACTTGGCACCCTCCGATCTAGAGAGGAGTGCCAGCAGTGCTGAGGAGAGACAGGTGACAAACATAATGCAACTTCAGTGTCAATAAATACAGATATAAACATATTTAAAGCTCTTTCAATCATTGTGTTAATTACTAAAAATCTCATTTGTACAACATATGAACCGTCACTTCCAATCCAGCTGGTGTTGTCAATTGATGAAGTTGACCTAGCCCTGTGGTCTCATGCGCATGCCAAGGTCCTTTGATATTGTTATTGTCCAAAGGGCATGGGCTCATCGGGCTGCCCCGTGATCTTTTAAAACAGGTCTGAAAATCCACCTTTCATTGATTGATTAATTGATTTATTAACAGTTTGCAGAATTACAGTACATTTCAAGTACAACTCAATACAAAAAACTGTTAACAGTGAGCGGACACATACACTTACACTACACTTGCATTACACTTGTTTACAATAGGGCCCACCATTTTTAATTCATCAAAACATTTAGAGATGTACGAATATACACATCTATAGTCAAAACAGGAAATCATCATTTTCAGCAGTATATATTAAAACTGTGTCCCAGTATTAATCAGTGACCGTCCCAAATGCAATTCACTTGCGACACAGGTGACACTTGATTTCCGGGTAGAGGAGTTTTGCCGCCCTGTGGCCGCTGGGGGTACTGCACCCTGGGTGCGTTTTCACATTTTTAATTCACTAATAAATTCATTATTAATCATTAATGTGTCAAATTAAAAAAAGGGCTTCGTTAAGACCTCCATATTATTATGGTCAATGCCTAAATAAAAATGCCATTACATTGAGGGCTGTCAAACTGGAGAGTCCTTTAAATGAAAATGGTGCTAGAACCATTACAAATATTCTCTTATGGAGCACCTTGGCATATCTTTTCAAGCGGGGGTCCGCAGGAAAATAAGTGTTCATCGGGGGTCCTTGACATGAAAAAGTTTGGGAACCACTGTCATTTGGCATTGCGGATGCCTCCACCTGCACCAACTATTTGCATTTTGCAGTTTACCTCCCTGTCTGGAATCATATTGCATGTGGATGCAGACTTTGAAGCAATTTAATGTTGAATTATTAACGCATTTTGAGAGGTCATAGTGCATGATCTTTGGCCACCCATACTTCTAATCACTTTCTTCTGGATGTCATCTACGTATGCCAAATGTCATGCATTTCGGGGCATGCCTTCCAAACTGGTCTAAGTGCTTAATTTACAATTGCTGCCTTTACGAATTAATTTCAAAACTATAAAGTTGAAACAACGTTTCCATACGCTGTATGTTAGCTGTCTATATACGTATAATTTAGATTGCAGGATGTCGTCCCGTATAATCCGTTATGAATCAAATATTGACCCGAGTGACTCAGAGAGAAAGAACACGGTGACAAGGGGGCCCTTTTTAATTGTTATAGGAGATAATTAATGGCATGCTGTGTTGACCGCACGCTGCTACGTCTCCCTCAGGCCCTCTCCGTCAGACAGTCCACAGCTGCTGGCAGTCACAAGTGTCAACAACAGCCCATACTTAAACAGCAATAACCCTTCTGCCTTCTCTTATTGCTTAGCTCTCCGTCCCGTGTGAAGGACACACCGCCGTCATCTGTGAATGTGTCAGGAATGAGTACGGAGGAGCACCCAAATTAAAGCAGGCAGCCGGATGCAGGGCAGATGGCCTACGTACAACATGAAATTAAACTTTTCCCCTCGCTGCATACGTTTCTTTTCCCTTTTTACCTCCTTTATGATGAATTCCTCTTCTGTTCTTTGGCTATATAGAAGTGTCTATTTGTACGTCTATAAATGTTTTGATGAATTGAACAAGGTGGACCCTCTTGTGAATGTATAATGCTTTATTGGGTCGTTTGTATTGAGTTGTGCTTGAAATGTACTGTAATTCTGCAAACTGTTAAAACATATTTCAATCAATCAATCAAACCTTTCAAAAAATTTAGTTTTTTTAGCAGCCCTGCATGTTTTCTATCTACACAAATTCGCAATTTTGAACAATCAGGCTTTTATGGAAATTGCTCTCAGGAACAGCTCAACTGATTTGGTCCTACGTGTGATGTCATCAGTATCTACTTTGTATAATTCCACCCCCACTTCAGTCTTCAGTTCCAAATTTGCATTTCCACTTTGTTTACAATGTCAGCCGTTGTTGATTTTCCAAGCTGGCATGGAATGGAAACAAGCCCATGGGTTTATCTATAGCATCAGTATTATAATGACTCAAAGATTAAATAATTTGCATATCAGTGACCCCATCACCACTTGTCATCGCCACTTGACCTCGTCACATTTGTGAAGACGGCTCTGGCGTGTTTTTTTTGTGCAAAACGAATGCTTGCAATTGATTCAGAATCATGAATAACCTCTAGTTTGACACGTCACTAAATTTGTGCCTTATATACAGTAGGTTTTCAATGGTTCAACCCCTGAATTTACCATGATCCAAAATGTATATGATTGCTATTTAGATGACCCTAATAATTATTAAAAAAACCTTGAACGATTACTATTGCAACATTTTGGGTCAAATCTTAAATTGACTGCATGGCCTAAAGGCCCTTTTGCCAGCTTCTGGCATTTTATTTTATTTTTAAGTCCACATCAAAAAGCCTCTCCTCGGTCCTCTATATCTCTCCCGATAGAAGAAGGCCAGCCCCATGTCTCTTCTTCTTGAGGAGGTTGAGGAAAAGCCCACCTACAGCGTCTCACCAGATTCCAATAAACCTTTTATTGCTGTATACCATGTGGGAAGGAAGCAGACAGTACTGCGTCACAGCTTGGTAAAGCTAAAGCTCAGCTGTGTATGCGGAAACCACTGCAGACTCAGAGGGTGGAGAAATAGCCCTCACCGCATCAGCCTCGCCACTTCCATCAATCGAGCCACCTCTCCACCTCACAAGGCCTTCAGCGCCATTAAGGATGCTTCCCCGAACACTGGACTGATTTGCCCGCTTCACTCGGAGAGGCATGGGAGATACCTGCAGAATTGACTAAGCACTTGACTAAGCACTGCCTCAAGACGCATTCAAAATGCACTCTTGCACGTGTGATATCTGTGTAACCATAACATCCATCTATAAAGGCATGCACCATGTCTCTGTACGTCTGTCTGTACGTCTGTAAATCCACGTAACTCCAGAACCGTTCGCCCCACCGACTTCAAATTCGACACACGCGTCCCACACCCCCACAGGGAGTGTAGGGCCCGGCGTCTAGTCGGTCGGACCCATGGTTGTCCAGAACCGCCACAAAAGGCCCATGCAGACTCATATACAGTATGGAGCTGGCCTTTTCTGACATCACAACACTCCATATTTGGGCATGCATGACACAAAACTCCATATATAGGAATAAAGGGAGACAGATACAGAAATCTCCATATATGGGTATAAAAGGGACACAGACAGATGGTGGAATGCGGGTACAGCGGGTATTGCATAGCCGGGGTGGGGCATGGATCTCCAACTTCCATCGTTACCGACTCGGTGCTCTACAGCCGGGCAAAGGTCTAGTTCTAATAATACCACGGACAGGACAGGGCGATAATATTACTGTGGTAATATCAAAGATGCTTTTGAATTCCCCCGTGTGCACTAGCCCTCTTTATTTTGGCAAGTGACTGATTAAAAGTATGCCCTGATTAAAGTATGCCACCTCTCAATTTTGCAGCTCATTGTGATAAAAGTGATAACCTTTTTAATAGAGGCTACAATTTCAAGACGGCATCATTAGCGACGCGTGTCGAGCTTTTGAACAGCTGATTAGGCAGTTTAAAGTAATTAGGTTTCTACTGTAGTTTCTTGCAATGGGGATCCAAGGGTCCATGTTGGATCTAGAAAGACAGGGCGATGTGGTTGAATTAAAGGCCTGCAGGTCAGGGCCAATCTACTTCTCTACATCGTTATTTGATATGCACTGTATAGCAACAAGACAACACGTCCTTAGGGGACCTAATCTTGCATCACATTTGACACGTTCGTCTAAAAAGAGATGTACTGTACTGTCGGAGGCTTTTGCCAATAAAAAAAACAAAATCAAACAACAAAAGGCTGTCGGTCTTTGCTTGTGCAAAGGCTCACTGACCATGCTTATCTTCACAAGTGTGTGTGTGTGTGTGTGTGTGTGTGTGTGTGTGTGTGTGTGTGTGTGTGTGTGTGTGTGTGTGTGTGTGTGTGTGTGCGTGTGTGCGTAGGTGCGTGCATGCGTGCGTCAGAGTTTGCAAGATGATCAACAGACTGACTGTCTTGTATATGAGAGAGGGATTCTGTCAAAGGAGAATACCACAGAATACAAAATTAATTGGCTCGTTGCCAAGCAACCGTACAGTGCCGGGGCAGGAACACTGTTACGTTATAGTGCTATAAGGAACAGTCATCCGGCTCTGCAGCCCTGATGACATACGGTAGGCACATATTGATCTGCGTCGTCCATGGATGCGCCGGGGGAGTGACGGCCTTGCCTACTTAACGACAACTTTCTGTGTAATCCAGTTTGGACCCGCAGTCCTTAAAAGTTGAATGAGACCGCCTACAATTAACCCTCCTTCTGCACCATACTCCTTGCTCTTCCATGCATGTGCGTTGTCGTTCACTTCCCTGTTTACCGTTCACAAAGAAAGGCTCGGCGCGCAGAATCTAAGGAGCTCTCCGTGGTTTTGACCAGATGGATATGGATATACTACGCTCTTCATTTCTGACTTCAACATGCCTCTCGTTCAAAATATGAAGCGAGCGATCATCAGCACCTTACTGTATATCGCAATCTTAGCGAGGTAAGCAAGCTAAAATATGTCTCCCGTTTTTTGTCCGGAGGGGGGGGGCTTACAGAGTAGCAGCCATATCTTCCCGGCACCCCGATCTATTTTGAAAGAAATCCTGGCGCTGATTGTGTTAACAAATGCTAGGTTCACTACTACTACTACCAGTAAGACGCCCTGAGGGCGAGAAGCGACCTAAAGGGCGAGGTCGCGGGCACGCATCCGCCTTAGGTGACGGCAGACTGCTGGGCCAACACTATGGCGCTTTGGCACATGGGGGGCGGAGGGGGTCAGATCAACATATGGAATTAATTCTGTACTGGCCATAATATGGCCAGTACAGAATTAATTCCATATGTAAAAACCCAAACCCTGTACACTCAAGACACACTCCATATATTATATGGAGTGTATATGGAGTGAGTTTAAAATCTGGTAAATCCCACCTCAGTATACTTTGTACTGGTGGAATGCGATACATTGGTCTAGTTTCTATATGTTGACGAAATTGTCAATACACTTAACTTAGTTTTAGTCGACAAAAACAACACAGGCTAAAGGATGGTCAGTTATATGTGCCTCTATGTCAAACCCATGTGTCTGCCTCCCTCTCTCCCTCCCTCAGTCAGTCAGTCAGTCAGTCAGTCAGTCAGTCAGTCAGTCAGTCAGTCAGTCAGTCAGTCAGTCAGTCAGTCAGTCAGTCAGTCAGTCAGTCAGTCAGTCAGTCAGTCAGTCAGTCATAGGACTGATATCTGCTCTCAAGCCCATGGGCTCGACGCTGAACGGAAATCCCTCAATGTGTCCATATATCCGTCAGCTTGATCTATCCCCCCCCATTGGGGAGGTGAATGAAATTACAGAATAAATGAAAAGAGAGGTGATGATGAAATGGGATTACGGGGCGTCTCCTTGAATTCAGAGCAGTTGCTTTAAACGGATTGATCCCGCGTCCCTCGTGTCTTTGTGTGCTGAAGGTGTTTGCCGGCAGCCCGAAAACTGAACTTATAATTCACCGCATAGCACTAAAGTATGTATGTATGCTGCTGCTGTCTACACTACATATCTGCTGTCTGTGAGCCGTTCGCCGAAAAAGGACCTTGTGCAAAGGCTCACTGGCCATGCTTATCTTCACAAGTGTGTGTGTGTGTGTGTGTGTGTGTGTGTGTGTGTGTGTTTGTGTGTGCGTGCGTGTGCATGCATGTGCGCATCAGTGATACTCTGACTCTCTATCCCTACCTCCATCCCTCCCTCACTACCTTGTTTTTTTTCTCTCTCTCCCGCACTCCTCTCTCAGACGTCACACACTGCTCATTTATTCTCACTCACACACACACACACACACACACACACACACACACACACACACACACACACACACACACACACACACACACACACACACACACACACACACACACACACACACACACACACACACACACACACACACACACACACACACACACACACACACACACACACACCCTCTAACCTATTGTCAGTGTCTCCCCCTCTCCTCTCCTCTCCTCCCTTCCCCTCGGTCTGTGCTCTCTCTCCATCTACTTGCCATTCTGTTCAGGCAGGATGGAAGCAGCATTTCTCTAGCTGTAGGTTCAGGATGGAAGCAGCATTTCTCTAGCATTAGGTTCAGGATGGAAGCAGCATTTCTCTAGCATTAGGTTCAGGATGGAAGCAGCATTTCTCTAGCATTAGGTTCAGGATGGAAGCAGCATTTCTCTAGCATTAGGTTCAGGATGGAAGCAGCATTTCTCTAGCATTAGGTTCAGGATGGAAGCAGCATTTCTCTAGCATTAGGTTCAGGATGGAAGCAGCATTTCTCTAGCATTAGGTTCAGGATGGAAGCAGCATTTCTCTAGCTGTAGGTTCAGGATTAGTCTTGCGTTACCAGACTGTTGACTCTCACAATTTCCAAATGCTTCATCGTACAGTCTGGACCAACGGAAGAGCTGTCATGAGTAAGCGATAAAGCAGAAGTGGAGCCTCCCACTACCGTTTTGCGCAATTTTTTTTGAACATAAATAGAAATCATCTAAGCATATAATAGCTTGTTGCTTAGCAGAAAATAAAATACAAAAATAAAATGTAAATGTAAAGATATTTTTAAAATATATTTTCGTGAACTGAAATGGCAGCTTCCTTACTCAGCTCATGGGGGCTGTAGTTCCAGACTATATATAGCATTCGGAGATTGTGGAATAGTTGTCTGGCTACGCGACACTAGTTCAGGATGGAAGCATTTCTCTATCGCGTTCCACAGCTATGCTGCTGCCTCCACCACTAGACCACTGTTTCCCAGGGAACAAGTTGTGGGTCACACAGACCAATTTGTATGGGTCACGACTCGAATATAAATACCACATAAATTTTTTCCTACAGAAATATATAAATATTTTAAAATATATATTTTTTAAATGTATTATTTTGAAAGAATTTTAAAGAACTGAACAAACAAACAAAAAAACCTCTATAAATACAAATAATAAAAATTGAGAAGTATAGTCGCGCCGCGTTGTGATCTTATAGATCTGCTATTTTCACTGATTTGGGAAAACAAACTAATCTCTCTTTAAAAAGTTTAGGAACCTCCCTCTCTCTCTCTCTCTCCCCTCGTGTCCCTCTCTCGTCCTCCTTGCTCTTAAACTACACGTCACAATCCTTGGCTTCCTGCCCAACACACTTAATAATAATAACACCCTGGCGGGCGACCCCCTCCATCCTCACCCATCCTTATACCTCCCTCCACTTTCTATTTTTAAACCCCTGCATCTCTGCATCGTGTCCTGTGATACTGTAGGTCAATGCATCGTGTCCTGTGATAGGTCCCTGATCTCTGCATCGTGTCCTGTGATAGGTCCCTGATCTCTGCATCGTGCCCTGTGATAGGTCCCTGCATCTCTGCATCATGTCATGCGATAGGTCCCTGCGTCTCTGCATCGTGTCCTGTGATAGGTCCCTGCATCTCTGCATCGTGTCCTGTGATAGGTCCCTTTGCCGATGTGAGTGAGTCGTGCGTTTTTAGGAACTCAAAATCTATCCGTAAAGCAAGTGACGGCAATTATGGTCATCAAGGTTGATTCTCCAACATCTTGTTTTTTTTTTTCAAACCTACCTTCTATGATGTCACTGAGCATCATGAATAAGGTACTGAAAGACCCTGACAATTACAAAAAATATAACTGTCTATAAACTAAGCTATACGAGTACTTATACTATAGTAACTGCTGAGACCACTGGGCTTTGTATCCGACACAACAACACCAGTGCATTCTGTTTAAGTGCTATAACCTCAGCCTATATACTCCAGAACCTGCATGAATGAAACATAAATAATCTGTTCCGTTGTTGAAATACAAGAGCACTCTAAAACCCAGAGGTGATATTCATGTTGTCCTGAGGCACGGCCAGAGGCCTGTGTTGAATGCGTCGATCGGTCCCTCTTTGTGATGCCTAGCTGTTCCATTCAACATCACTACATAATGTGTTGTTGTTGAATGTGGTGGCTAGCTCTTCAATTCACATTCACTACATAATGTGTTGTTGTTGTTGAATGCAAGTTCATGGTTGTCTCTATGCTTTCAGATTGTAGCCTTTCTCTCATTCTCTCTCTCTCTCTCACACACACAAGTATTGGCATCAAAATGTACTTAAGTATCAAAAAAGTATTCATTATGCAGAATGTCCCATTTCAAGTTTTCTAAGGTATATTTTTTTTTTGTAAAAATAGAAGATCTATAAGCTCACAATGTGACACATCGCCCTATATATATAGGGCTGACGTGGTTAAATGTATGTTTTGTAATCAAAATGTACAAAGTAACTAGTAGCGAAAGTTGAATAATTGTAGTGGAGTGAAAGTACAATATCTGCCTCTGAAATGTAGTGGAGTAGAAGTACTGAAAATGTGACATACTCAAGTAAAGTACTACTTAAATACAGCACTTAAGTAAATGTACTTAGTTACTTTCCACCACTGCTTTGTTTTCTTTCCCTCTCTACACAAACGATCTCGCCAGAAATATCAGATAGTTTGTAGATCTTTTTTCCTCCCTACTTTTGAATGTTCCCAAAATAAGGATGCCAGGGTTTAAACTGAGAAACGTCTCTTCTGATTTATCTCCTTTTCCACTTTGCCGTTTTTATGTTTCTCTCTCGGTTCAATTTCACAGATAAATCCATATTCCAGGGCTGGCCTTTCCTTCCGTAGGTTGTCTATAAGAGGATGTTATTCTCCGTTTGCTGCCAGGCATAAACCACGTTGAATCTGTTAGCTTCCTCCTATAGCTATATGACACGCATGCACCGCCGTGCCATGCGTCATGCACTGCTGGGGAGTGCAGAGAAGAAGCATTATAACGCTATGACACGCATGTTACATGCACTGCTGGGGAGTGCAGAGAAGAAGCATTATAACGCTATGACACGCATGTTACATGCACTGCTGGGGAGTGCAGAGAAGAAGCATTATAACGCTATGACACGCATGTTACATGCACTGCTGGGGAGTGCAGAGAAGAAGCATTATAACGCTATGACACGCATGTGCCATGCGCCATGCACTGCTAAGCAGCATTATAACGCTATGACACACATGTTACATGCACTGCTGGGGAGTGCAGAGAAGCAGCATTGCAGCTATGTGACACGCATGCGTCATGCACTGCTGGGGAGAGGCAGAGAAGCAGCATTATAATGCTATGACACGCATGGGGTTCCAGTTGGTCCCCTGCAGCTACATAACCAAATGGACCCTTATAGATATTTAATACATACGGTTTCATTTTACGCTCTCAGGAGTTAAAATATTGTTTAGAATCTTACATAGTGCTACACCAGAATGTTGGTACTGAACATCGACCAGGACGAGCACATCACCAACAAGTGTCTGTACGTGACATTACCAAGTGTATCAGAGAAGATAGCAGTAAAGAGGATGAGACTAGCTGGCCACTGTACGGGGCATTACCAAGTGTTTCAGAGAAGATAGCAGTAAGGAGGATGACACAGTAGCTGCCACCGACACCAAGAACTCCCGGCCAAAAAGCTTGTACTGTGGGAACCAACACACGGGCATCAATCGAGAGGACGTCCCACACCTATACAGTACCTACGTGGAAATACTAAAGAAAGATGCTGAGCTGAGAGATGAGCTGGCCAGATGTACGGAGGACTGGAGACACTGATGGAGGGCTCGTCTGAGGACGACGTAGAGAGACTCAAGTCTACACAAAATAGAATATTCTTTTGATCATCGTTTGCCTGTTATCTCTCCCACAATGATACCAACATGTAATTGTGGACAACATCTTATCCAACGACAACAGCAATATTTAGTTTTGGGTCTGAGAGGCTAAATGTCATCAAATGGTGGTTCCGTGGCTCCAAATGCTGAATAAATAAATAATGGACCTTGTTGTTGAAAACCACTGCACTAGTGGATATAAACACACGTTGGTATGCGGTGGCGTGCCTGACTGCAGCGGTTCATATTCGCTCCGTGACTACAGAGTAAAGATATACTGATGGAGGATGCCCTATACTGTAGCAGTGCTTAAAGGGATTGATGATATTATTCGTTGCGCTCTGTGTTGAGCATCGAAAACAGCAGAACTACAAGCTCGCACGCGTTGAGCATTGAAAATAGCAGAACTACAAGCTCGCACACCGAGCACACCTGTAGATCTGCTGTTTCCGGTGTGCGACAATACTGCAAAGTCCAGCTTCCAGCGTGTGAAATATTTTGCGTGCATTTCTGCAGACACGACCAGGGCCCAGGGAGTGTGCTGTTTACACCACCATGCACACAGAACCGTGTACAAGGACCCAGGGAGTGTGCTGTTTACACCACCATGCACACAGAACCGTGTACAAGGACCCAGGGAATGTGCTGTTAACATCTGCAGAGGTGCCTCCATGGTGGCTTTTCCCTTTTGCTTTACTTTCTCATCCATCTATTCATTAACCAATTATGCGTCCGTGCGCACGGGGTATTAATGCCTCATCTCATGTTTATCCCCTATACTTGGAAACTGTGCAGGCTATGTTTCTGATTATAATATAAAAGATCAATTACAAAATTGCAATTGCCTCCAAAAAACAACCTAAAACACAAATCTAAAAATATATAGGCCGACATAGAACCAGATTATCATACGACGAAGTCAACATCAGAAGATGATCTATGAAGATATAAGGCTTCTGCCCAATATTATATTATATATATATATATATATATATATATCGCTCCCATTCCCTTCTCATGTAGTGTTTGATGATGAACCAGATGCTTCCTCTCTCTCATCCCACAGCCTGTTTGACCACACAGACGCTAACAGCCAATGACAGGCAGCGAGCCCACAGCAGCACCGTGGGGGGCGGGGGGGGGAGGGGGGGTCAGCGTAATGAGAGGAGCGATGTGAGCAAACGGCGGCGGCCATTAAAGACACGAAGAAACACAGAGCTGTATAGCTGTGTGCCAGAAGAAGAAACACAGAGCTGTATAGCTGTGTGCCAGAAGGCGTTCCCACAACGCCGCCGGCAGCCAGCTGTAGCACCGCACCCCGGCTGTATTGGACCTTTAAGGCCCTATAAGACCACATTCTACAACATTCAGTCTTCTAAATCAGGGGTCATTGAGGGTGTTCCAGGGGGTCCCCAGCCATAAATGATATAGTTTGAAACCAAAATGGACCCTTATGGGTCTGTAACTCTGAGTGTGTATACAAATGGAACCAAATAGACCCGTTTATAGCGCTAGAGCCGTACAAATCTTCTCTTATGGGGGTCCCTGGCATATCTTTTCAAATGTGGGGGTCCACGGGCTAATTAGTGTCCATTCAAGGGTTCCTTTACATGAAAAGGTTTAGGAACCACTGTTATAAATCCTGACAGTTTTCTGAAAAACCCTATGTTTCTATATCAGTTGGTCCTCAAACTATTTCATGTCAGTTTAAAATAATGGTTAAAGGTTATAAAGCGACACAGATGCGTTCCCGTCATAAATGTGCACGCACACACGCACTTGAGAGTATGTTGGCTATCTCTCGAGGCTCAGCACAGGTGCTCTGCTTACACATATGTTTCTCCCTCATTAGCAGTTAAAGAACACACGCTGTACAGTGTGTGTGTGTGTGTGTGTGTGTGTGTGTGTGTGTGTGTGTGTGTGTGTGTGTGTGTGTGTGTGTACGTGCGTGTGTCATGTGTGTCGTGTCTTGCTATAATTACAGCTGGGGTGATCTGACTTGAAAGTGTTATTACAATATTTATGGAGCAAACATTAATTTCTCCATGTTGTCACGTGTACTCTCTCTCTACACGCGTGCTTAACGACGCAATTCAACAACTGTACAGTATTCCTCTGTGTTTTAGAGTATGTCTTCAACAGTGTACAGAGTTTTCCTCTGTGGGATAGTCAGAGCTACAGTACACCCGCTTTGGATGTTATCAACCGATAACCACCAATACGTCATGTTGTGACGAAAGAGAGCTGAGCCACAAGGCAAAGCTCTCTGTCTACCGAGCTATCGTCCTTCCTACTCTCACCTATATGGTCATGAAGTGTGGGCCGCATGACCCAAAGATGGGTGGGCTGGCATCTCTCTTATAGAGATATAGGGTGAGAAGTTCAGTAACGCGAGAGAGAGTAGAGCCGCTGCTTCTTCGCCTGGAAAGGAGCCACAATTATGTGGTACGGGCATCTGGTTAGGATGCCTCTCGGGCGTCTCCCTTGGGAGGTCCTCAAGGCACGTCCCACTGGGAGGAGACCCCCGGGGCAGACCAAGGCGCAGTTGGAGGAAACACATCGAGTCCCTGGCCTTGGAACGTCTCGGGATCCCCCCAGGAGGAAGTCACTAATGTTGCTCTGGAGAGGGAAGTCTGGAATACTCTGGTGGAGCTGTTGCCCCCGTGACCAGACTACGGATAAGTGGTTGAAGATGCGGACGGAAGCATGAGCTCCCCATGTCCCCCGTATATGGGAACAAGGTTGGCGGAGGGTGTGTAGAGCCCAGGATCACATTAGATAATTGACACAGGGGTGAAAAATGGGTTACAAAATCGTGGGATAAAAAAAAATATATAAAAAAGAAGATGGAAGGATGGATGAATGGATGGATGGATGCTCCTCATCAGACAATGAGGCAAAATGGACATTTCCTACTTTAGTATTTTCATAAATGTTTGCTGCTATTGCACATGTGGGACAGTCTAAATTTAGACTCTTTCTATAGTTAGATTTCAGCTGCTTGACCAACGCCTAGTGCATAGACACCCCCAGCCAGGGGACCTCAGCTGGCATTCCACTTCAATAGCCACTGGCCACTAGTGATAAGAAGATGGTTTGCTCACATTCTGTTGGTGTCGGGACATGTTAGGACCCCTACTGTGTTCCTTCCTGGCTGCATGTGCCCCAATTTAGAACAAAAGGGGTTTATATGTGCTCACTGGCCGAGCCCACATCTCGCCATGCTTGTATTCAAGCATGGCGAGAGAATAAAATGGAACCGAGGAAAGATCTGCCTCTGCCTGTCTGTTGCTTCTCAAATCTTCTCCTCGAGCTACACCAGGCTTTTCAGCACGCGTTTACGCGCACACACACACACACACACAGACACACACACACACACACGCACCTATACTGTAGGCCCAGTACTATTTTAAGTGTGTGCATGTGGGGCTCCCGTGTGCGAGTAAACGCACATGAAAAGCCTGGCGTGGCCATCAGTCTAAAGTATTTCAAGACTTTTGTGCGGTGGAGAGAGAACAAACACTCTCCTTTTAAATTCACTTCAGTACATACTGCCTAGTACCGCGAGTAGGCCACTATAGGAAACGTGGAAGTTAAATAACTTTGGTTTACTTGCGTGTTAGGGTTAGAATTGCTGACAAGTTACAACGTCAATATATAGTAAATGTCCATCCTGGCTCCATTGCATGGTCTTGATGAAAGGCTGATGACAGAGATGAAATGGTATTTGATTAAATTGTCCTATATCCCCAGGGTTCTTCCCTTTATGGGTCTTATATCTCATGCTCTTTTGAAAGATCCAATGACACAAGCGAACTAAGGTATGAAAGGATATTTCCAATCTCAATATTGATATTTTTCCAAGTAAAGAAAATGACAAATATTGAATATGGCATCTGATGTCTTGTTATGTTCAGTAGACCTCCCGTCTGTCGTCTGAGACAATCTGTAAAGACTGCAGCTCTGCTCTAACACATTTAGACCTGAGAACAGATTCTACTAAAATGTTTTCTGAATCATGACAGTTTTCTGAATCCACTGCCGTGTCAGTGGATTCTCACACTATTTCATGTCAAGGACCCCGCCAGAATTATATTTGGCCACAGACTCCCATGTTGTTCCAGTCTTCCAGAGACCCCTCCAGAAGCAAAAGATTTGAGTTAAGAGCGTTCACTGGGAAAGAATATATACTCAAAGATTTGTGACATGTACATTTACACGATTTTTCAAAAATAGCAGATCTACCAGCTCGTATACGCTTGTATAGATCTCGGCAACTGGCCGAGTCATGGCTATGAGTCAGATAACGACACAGAGAGGAGCCACAGTGTGACTGACCGAATTCCTGCTCATTAATTTTGTCGTCGACCGCGTTGTGGCAACAGTGGCTTATTGGAACTCTAGTTGGAATGAAGCCTCTTAAGGTAATGGAGTTTTGACAATGTTTTTTTCTCCGATATGGAGCTTCCTTTTTTCATTTTTCAAGGAAACAAAAGTGCACGGGTGACATGTTTTCACTAAAACATGCACCGCATACTAAACAGGTTATTAAAACATATGACACATATAACACATGCACTCGTTCACTCACTCATGGTACTGTAGTCTTCCTGCCCTCGCATGAAATGCAGACCAGCCTCTCGACTGTAACAGAAATATTTAAGAACGTTTTCGCTACTCACCAATACAAAGACGGCTTGTGTGATTAGAGAGCCTACTTTTCCTTAGTGGGTACACCCACCCCCCACCACACATAGAAAATTAACTTTTTGGCGAGAAAGGGATTTTTTTTCACCAGAAGGAAAACATCTTGTCTATGTGATTTTCTCTTGGCAATATCGGCAGAGGGCACCGTGTGAGTCATTTAAAGTTTATTTTTTTCTGGTGAAAAAATAATCCCTTTCTGGCCAAAAAGCACATTTTATACGTGTTGTGGGGGTCTCAGAGTTCGTCCACTAAGGAAAGTAGGCTTTCTAATAACACAAGCCGCCTTTGTATTGGTGAGTATAGGTGAAACGTTCTTTATATTTCTGCAGCAGAGGAGAGGAGGCATGGTCTGCATTTCATGCGAGCACACAGGAAGCAAAGAGTGGCCGAGCCTTAATGCAACTGCAGCAAAGGACGGGCTAGTATGAACCAACGCTTTACACTACTAACTACTAACTGGTGGCAGTATTACACTAATGTATTAATTTATGCTGGAAGTGTACACATCTATTAACGACCCATTAGGGCCCAGAGTTACCGTTATGTTGCAGCACTTACACTTTAATCTGTCATTTCATTAAGGCCATCATTCCAATCAGGGTCTTATCCTGCATGTTTTTCTCTCTCCGTCCTGTAATCAGAGCAGCTGATATTGGCCACCCCGCCACTGCGGCTCTTTAAGGTGCACTTAACGAGCACGACGTCCGTGTGGCGCTACACAGCTGACAGAGACCAGCCTATCTTAATGAGCATCTACAGCTACCAATTACACACAGTGGTAACCAGTGTCTCTCTCTCTCTCTCTCTCTCTCTCTCTCTCTCTCTCTCTCTCTCTCTCGTTATCTTGTGATAGCACACAGCTTGCCCCCTCCCCTCACCCTCTAAGCGTGCTGTAGTCATTGTAAGCACATTGGACGGTAATTGTAGCGCTCACTCCTGCTTAATTGAATTGACAAGTAGCCGGAATTGATATCATTTAGCCCATTGATCTTAGTAGACCTGTATACGTGCCCGTCGGCACCCGGCCTACTTGGGAACGATGCAACTTGGGAACCTTATAATACCCCTTGTCAACTTGTCATAGCACCCGTTTTAGCTATCCGTCTGTGTCCCTTTTGTGCCCATACTGTATGGAGGTCTCTGTCTCTGTCTGAGTCTCTGTCTGTCTGCTTGTGCCTGAAGAGTGCTGCAAACTGACTGTGAAAAGTGGAGTGGTTAAGTAATCAATTGGCAGGTGTGTGGTTGCCATGGCAATCAATTGGCTGAGGCAGAGGCTGGAAATTGCACAGGTGAGGGGACTTGGCCTCATTAGATCCACTGGCAGAGCCTGAGCCTTTTGCTCCATGAATTCCCGTCGCAATCCCAGATCCATTCCTCATCTCTTTCACCTATCCCTCCCCACATTTGGGCATTTTCTCCCATCTAGTTACTGCAATTAGAGGCGATGATGGTCGATCCCTGGGGAGCGCGTGAGCATTTCAACACGGGACGCACAGAGATAATGACCATGAGGAAAACAAAACAAAAAGTTTCTGGAGTGAATTAATACGTTCAGTTTCTTTTTAATTCATATATACCGCAAGAGCATATATATTGCTATGTTAGTGTTTATTTTATTTCTGTTACACAACAAGTAAAAGGCACACATGCTCCAGCTTAACTCATTTTCTGCTAAGGGCGTGTTTGGACGGATTCAATTAATAGTCACAGATCTCCTAGAACGTGATCGGACGCACCCTTAATGTTATAATGCGACCCAGCATTGGACATATTATATTTACAAGTTCTTTGTGTTTCGGTCGCCGGGCAGCGCTTTGTAGCGCAGTGTTGTGACATCATTCAATATCTTCCCTCCGTCCAGACAATCTATAGCAACGTTTTTAGCGACAATCTTTAGCAACGATCTTTAGCGACGACCTTTAGCGGCGATCTTTAGCAACGACCTTTAGCACTGATCTTTAGCAACGATCTTTAGCGACGACCTTTAGCGGCGATCTTTAGCAACGACCTTTAGCACTGATCTTTAGCACTGATCTTTAGCACTGATCTTTATCGACGATCTTTAGCGACAATCTTTAGCGCCGATCTTTAGCACTGATCTTTAGCAACGACCTTTAGCACTGATCTTTAGCGACAATCTTTAGCGCCGATCTTTAGCGACGATCTTTAGCGACGTTTGTCTCGGAAATTATTGATTATTACTTCTGGTTCATAAAATCAGCTACCGTAGTAGTCTAAAAATCAAATCTTCCTAATTTAACCACTAGGGAGGTTTGGGGTTGAAAACATTGAACATCTCACTCCCACCCTTAACAGCTAGGGAGGTTTGAGTTCGAAAACATCGCACTGAAGCAATTTGCGCTGCCATCTGTCTGTCTGTGCCTTGCCTTTTTGATGAACAATGTGGACCCTGTTGTAAACAAGTGTAAGGTTTAATTGGGTCGTCCACTCACAGTTAACAGTCTTTGTATTGAGTTTGTGCTTGAAATGTACTGTAATTCTGCAAACTGTTAATAAATATTTCAATCAATCAATCAAAATGCTGCACCGCTGCACTAAAACACAACTTATTTGAGGAGGAGTGGGACGGGGGCTATGAGAGAGAAGAAGAATCAGGAGGGGGACGGGGGCTATGAGAGAGAAGAAGAATCAGGAGGGGGACGGGGGCTATGAGAGAGAAGAAGAATCAGGAGGGGGACGGGGGCTATGAGAGAGAAGAAGAATCAGGAGGGGGACGGGGGCTATGAGAGAGAAGAAGAATCAGGAGGGGGACGGGGGCTATGAGAGAGAAGAAGAATCAGGAGGGGGACGGGGGCTATGAGAGAGAAGAAGAATCAGGAGGGGGACGGGGGCTATGAGAGAGAAGAAGAATCCGCAGCGTTCCAGCGGCCCGCCGCCCGGCCGGCAGTCTCTAGAGTGGACTGGAATAACTCCACTATTACTGCTTCCATTACCCTCCATGCTAGATGCTCATTTCCAAGCAGTGGTGGAAAAAAGTACACAATTGTTTTACTTAAGTAATTGAAAATGTACTTGAGTAAAAGTACAAAAGTATCGGCATAAAAATGTACTTAAAGTACTAAAAGTAAAAGTATTCATATTGCAGAATGTCACATTTCACAAATTCAAAATGTGTAGAAATTAGATTGAAAATAGACGATCTACAAGCTGCTTGTAGATCGGCTAAAATTGCCAAAGTAACTAGTAACTCAAGTTTTCAAATAATTGTAGTGGAGTAAAAGTACACATTTTGGCTCTGAGATGTAGTGGAGTAGAAGTAAAAGTACTGGAAATTGGAAATACTCAAGTAAAGTACAAATACCCCAAAATTGTACTTAGGTACAGTACTTAAGTAAAAGTACCAATGTTTCCAAGCCCCCTCCCCCCCCCCCGCCCCACTCTCCCCCGGTATAGAGAATGAATGGGTGGACACAAGGGAGGAGATGGTTAGAAAATAATGGATGAGGACAGGTCGGGACATTGTCTGCAAAAAATGCTATGGGAAAGAAGAAAAACATCTCAACATGCACATTCCATTATGTAGCAGCTATTGTCGACGGCTAAACAATCAATGTGTGCGTTGCTGCTCGGGTGAAAATAGAGTTGCCCTGACTGTGCTGTCAAGCTGAAAAGGGACCTGTACGTACTGTATATGGGATGAAAAAAGGCATCCAGATTTATTTACTTATTTTTCGACGAGGAAGGAAAGTTCAGAATGGACAGACACAAACAAGCTATACAGACTATGGCTCACCTCCATGACCCTTGACACCTGCCTGTCTGTCTGTCTGTCTGTCTGTCTGTCTGTCTGTCTGTCGAGTGTTCTGTCTGGCCGTGGCTCAATTTGGTAGCACTTGTACGCTCTCTGATTCATGAATGCATGGATAAATGAATGAGTAAATGAGTAAGAAAGCTGCTATTTCCGGTTCACAAAAATATCTTTGCATTTCTTTTTTCCTTTTCTGCTAAGCAACAAGCTATATATTCTTAGAATCTAAGCAAATAGAAATCATCTAAGCCTTATATGATTTCTATTCATATTAGGATAAATGTGCGTGACTGAGACTGGCTTCGCTTCCACTTTATATTTGACTCATGATCAGAGCTTCCGTTGCTCCAGACTGTATGACGGAAGCATTTATATTTCACTCATGATCAGAGCTTCCGTTGCTCCAGACTGTATGACGGAAGCATTTATATTTCACTCATGATCAGAGCTTCCGTTGCTCCATGTATGACCGCGGAAGCATTTGGAAATTGCGAGAGGCAACAGTCTGGCAACACGAGACTAAAATGAACACCGATACATGAAACGGTGTGTTTGTCTACATACTCAGAGATGCACACACTTTTCCCTCTCACTGCATCCATGCATCGATCCTCTCTCTCTCTCTCTCTCTCTCATAGATCACACTGCAGCGTTGACCCATGCAGACAGGGATAAAATATGCTCCTGACACATCCACTAACCCATGATTCATGGCCATCATCATCAGACCAGTATCGTGTCATTGGGGATTCATGCGTGCATGGCGTGTCTCTAATTGAGCAATGATCTCTTCGGGGCATGTTGTTGTCGCCGAGAAGAAAGCTCTTCATGCAAAGCAGCGATTATAGGATGAAGGGAACATTGTTTGCACTGATACTATCCCTCTAGACTTGACTGAAGAAATGACACATATGATTCCTACACTGTGCACAGCCATTAAAAAGATTTGTAGAAAACAAATGTGATGAGTTGTGACTAAGCCCAGAAGCTAACAATATACCCTACAGATCTTTGGCGGCTGCGTCACCTTCGCCTGTCATTGATGTGTTGAACTGCGGTAACTAAGTCTGATGGAAACGATTTATTCCAGGGTAAATGTTTTACATAACTGTGGAATGGGGTTTTGTTTTCTCATTATGACAATTTGCAATTTAGGCATTTAGCAGATGCTCTTAATCTGGAGGGATTTACAATGAGCAATCTACAACACAAGGTAATACATCAAATGCATAGAAATAGTCATCTAGGATCATAAGCAAGCTAAGAACCTAACATCCGTCAGTGGAATATCTGTACATACAATGAAACTACAAGTATATACCATAAAAAGCTTCTAGCATTTCGTTGCTGTCGGGAGGAAACCTCATAACTAAATTGTTGAGGTTTTAGATTTTATTTAGTATATTGCTTTCTTTTAAAAATATTCGGTTTTCTTTATTTCCTGAAAAATGAACATTTTGCAGTTATGAGGTTTCCTCCCGACAGCAGAGATTTGCATGTGCCTGCAAGGTCGTCGAGGCTAGGGCTACGGCAGGGTACAAATAATATCGACAATGTACAGCCACTTATGCCCTATACCCTATACACTCTAGTTGGTGTCCCTACTTGGTTGTTGGTACCCTCCTTTTTTAAACCCTTCACCTCTCTTCAACATCTTTGGAGAAAATAGTCGACCTACAAGCGAAAACCCTCCTTCACTTTTTTTCAATCTACAAGGTCACAACGGGTCACGTTGCAACTGGTTGCAACCTGTTGAGGGCTTGTCGATCTGCACTTTTTTTGCTAAATTGTAGCAGTTGTGTCTGGGGAGAGAGAGAGAGAGAGAGACAGATATATATATATATATATATATATATATATATATATAGAGAGAGAGAGAGAGAGAGAGAGAGAGAGAGAGAGAGAGAGAGAGAGAGAGAGAGAGAGAGAGAGAGAGAGAGAGAGTGCAGAAATGCTCCAGTTTAAATCACATTTTTATTTTTGGTTGGCAAAGCCTCTTTAATCCATTTAGGACAGAGGCCAGATTCTACAACATGTCTTCTAAATCCTGACAGTTTTCTGGAAAAACCTCATTTTCATGTCAAGGACCCCCAAACATTATATGTAATTGACCCGCCGACCCCCGACTGAAAATATGTTGTTCCACAGACCAACAGAAGCAAAGATTTCAGTTAAAAACATTCACTCTGAACGAATACATATTCAAAGACTTGACACTTTCACGATTCCCCCCCCCCCCCAAAAAAAATCAGCAGACCTACAAGCTCATAGCGCGGCACTTGGTGCCGCACTACGAGCTTGTAGATTGCCGTTTTATTTTCTCCCAACATGCTAACGTTTAAAATAACAGCTTAACGTGGTTTAAACGCTATATGAAAGCGACACAGATGCTGCGTCCTCGCCGGTCTGAATGGGTTAATCCCGCATGCGTCTCCCTCGGGTGACTAAATGACACATTAGCATGCGACTCCTCCGAGGCGGCGCTGTGACTAATGTTGTCATGTTGTCATGGTGCCTGCTCCCACGTGTGCGTGCATGTGTAGGGTAATGTGTGTGCGTGTCTGTGTGTGCGTGGTTGTGCGCGTGCATGCGTGTACCTTCCCAGTGGTGTAATGTACACTTAAGACTTAAGTATAGGCTACTGTAAACTTAAGTACAGTTTTGAGGCGCAGTATTTGTACTTTACTTGAGTAGACGTACGTGTATGCATGCACATGTGCGTGCGTGTGTGTGTGCGTGCGTGCGTGTGTGTGTGCGTGCGTGTGTCCGTTGCTCAGTGAAGGACAGAAATGCTTGATGTTATTTCTCCATTATACTATAAGGTCCCTATCAGAGCATGACGAGCAGCACAAACACTTTCAAATACAGCCGTCTGGCTCTGTGAACAACACACACTACACCTGTCTGACTATAAAATAGCCAAAATAGCAGCCGTATGCTGCTATTTAGCAGCCGTATGCCCCCAGTGTCCCCTGGCACCCCCTGGTGGCCTGTGCGTGCGTTGCTCTCCGGTATAGCAGCTCGCAGCGCTTGATTAGCTATTAGCGGCGCAGCGGGGCTGATTGACCGTGGTGGAGCACAGCGGAGAGACAAATGACTCATGGGCAAGCTAGCTAGCGCTCGGTGTCTTAACATGAAGGGAGATTCATGCTGTAATGCGTCTTGGCCAAGGGCATGACAGCAATACGTTACGTTGAAATGGGGATCATATCTGTTTTTATAGCCACAGGCTCTTTTCAGCGAGCAGAGGGCTCTTTCACATGAGTGACCTTGACCACATGGGTGCGTGCACACCACTATTCCCCACGGCCACAGAGCCCTGCTGAGGCGTGTTAAGACTAAGATCCTTCTTTTTTCCGCTTTCCAGCAATGTCCCAAAACGCTGTAAGGGCAGGCTATAGAACAAATATATACATCATGATCTGTTACAGCAAAGGACCAACGAGAGATCGTTGGACACGAGGCTTCGCACAAGGGAACCGTGTCTGCAGGAAGCGTTTCATATAAGGGCCGATGGAGGCGAAGGGTCACTTTGGTTGTCATGTCCAGAAGCGTTGCTCAACGGCAGCGTTTAGCCGCACCCGCAGCGTTCGAAGCGTCCAGCTGAAATGTCCAGTCCAGAGCAGCTCAGTGGCCTTGTGGTGTATAGCCTCGAGTATAGCCTTTATCTGCCTTAGCAAAGCATATCACCCCAGACATATCACGTCTGGCCTCTCTCAATTGCGAGAGGACTTCACGGCCGAAATGGTAACAACTAAGCCAACCAGATTTGTCTGGAATCAGGCTATAACCAACCAGGGCCCACTATATGCAAATGTGGGGCGGGACATTGCAAAAAAATATGGTGGTATTTTAGCATGATGATCACTAGTGAGGAGCAATTATGCAAGCGGGTTACCTTTTAGCACCACGTTTCAACATTTAGGCTAGTCCGAGACGACTCACATGCACATGATCGATAAGATGACGGAACGCACACGTGATTGAGAAATAGGTTATGATGCCGTTAAAAAACATTGAAAACTGCATTCAAACAAAGTTAAATACGTCTTGTCAGAAAACAAAGCGTACTTGAGCCCCTTGAGCTATATGCAAAGCCCTATCCTTCTGCTGCCTCAGCACCGGCCAGTTTGCTGAAACAACCGATATGGTTGGAATCAGTGGTGGAAAAAGTACTCTGGCACATTTTTTACTTAATAAAAGTACCAATACTGCAATCTAGAAATACTCTGTTACAAGTAAAAGACCGTCCTCTGCATGCAGCATTAAGGGCCTTTCAAACGTGATGAGATATAACGCGCCTATAGTTCATTTTCAATGAGTCCTGCGTTTTTGCGCGGAGCACTGGGGAGCAGTCGCGGTGCGACAACGCAAGCGTATTTACGTGAGCGCTGTCCCGTGGATTTGTTGCGCGCATGCTCGTTACGTACACACGCCCGCGACTCACCAGACCTGGATTCGGTTTAGCTTATTTTTTTCACGTTTGCGTCTTCACGCCCCTCTTGAGCATCGTTGATCCAGGCAACAACGCCTGCGTTCCTCGCTCCACGTTTGAAAAGCCCTTTAGACACATAAAGATATCTCCTTGGCTTGACCAAGTATTGACATGATGACAGAATGTAGAGTTTTTACGTTATATTGCCAGGTAGCTGCTCCGGCCCGTTCGCTCTAGCATTGCAAGACAATTACATAACCCCAGAGTTCATCAACCCAACATGCTGCCAGTTGCCAGAGCTCACTTGTTCTAGTAAACCAAGAGTGGCCCCCGTGGAAATCAAGCTCCGTGATGCCGTTTCAAACGGTTTCCGCGACGGGTCGGTCGTGACTGATCACTGCCTCCCCGTTTAAGCCATTTAGACCCGAGGACGCATCTGTGTCACCTTATAGCTTTGTTAACCATTGTTTTTTTTTACTAACTTTAGCTGTTGAAAAATTGCAGATCTACAAGCTAATAGAGCAGCACCGAGTGCCGCGCTATCAGCTTGTAGATCTGCATTTTTTTTTAAACGTGATAATGTGTCGCAAATCTTTGAATATATATTCTTTCACAAACGTGAACGTTTTTTTTAACTCAAATATTTGCTTCTGGGCGGGTGGGGAACAATCCTGTAACAACATAGCGGGCCAAATACACAATAATTCTGGGGGGTCCTTGACATGAAAAAGTTTGAGCACAACAACTGATACACGTTTCCCAGATCAGGGGGTCTAAGTGGGTTAACAGGAGACCATGACTTTACAGCGATCAGGAGAGGCATTCCCATCCTGCTACCGGTTGACGGAAAGCAATTTCGCCACTAATGTGGAACAATAACGTGTATAGCCTGATGGTGACAATGGCATCGAGGGAGAGAGAGAGATTTGCCTTTTTTGTTTTACAGTACCTCAGGGGACGTTTTGGGAACGGAGGGGAGCAATAGTGTGACACTCCTTGATTTTGACACAAATTGATGTAGAAGAATTCCATCTCTTTCTATGACCTAAAGGGGGAGCTGGCTGTGAGGGGGTGTATACAAGAACACAGAACTATGACCTAAAGGGGGAGCTGGCTGTGAGGGGGTGTATACAAGAACACAGAAATCAGCAACTATGTGTCCTTGCAGTATATACAGTGCTTTTTATGCCTCCCCAGGCGATACCTTTTAATTACTTATGAGCCTTTTTATATAACCCGCGGTCGGCAGGAAAGTCTCGTCTGTAGTTGTTTGTGTAGGAGGTGCAAAATTCATGTCATAAGCAAGTTTAAAACTTTTAATCACTCTTTGATCGGTTTTGTCATTTTAACCCATATAGACCTGAACTCGATTCTACAAAATAAATAGTCTTCTAAATCATGACAGTTTTCTGAAAAACCTTGTTTCTATGTCAGTGGTTCTCAAACTAGTTCATGTCAAGGACCCCCAGAATTATATGTATTTGGTCTCGGACCCCCATCTGAAAATATGTTGTTCCAGGGGCCGCCCCCAGAAGCAAAGATTTTAGTAAAAAATAAAAACATTCGCTCTAAAATAATATACTGTAGGCCTTTATATATTCCAAATTTGTGCCACATTTTCACGATAAAAGAAAAAAAAAAAGCAAATCTGCGAGCTTGTAGATATGCTGTTTTTCAATAGTTCAAGTATAACAATCCTTCAAACACCAAAAGGGGTTCCCGTCCAGAATGCCTTAATATTTGTTTTAATCGTGCAAAGCACTTACGTGTTTCCAAACGTGCCGTACAACACACTACATCAACTTTATCACAGGTAATCCCTCCCCTGATAGAGTCAAATGAACCCAGATTATGGGTTCAAGGTTGTACCGTCACACTATGCAGTTATAGCACATGCTGTAGCACAGCTGTGGCAACGTTGCAGCCAGTGGAAATCTTGTTCTTACAACCTAGCTTCAACATACAGTATAATAAAAAGTAGGGCTGTCAACATTAGTGAGTTGACTGAGTTAATTCAAATTGTGAAATTAATCAGATTAAAAATGTTAACGCAATTAATCCATGCTTGGATGACCCGCCCCATACATCCCATAATCCCATCCACTCTGCCACATCTAACCCTATCTGGATGGCAATAACAACAACATATGACAGTTATTGCCATAAAAGGCTGCACAATTTACATAGACAGAGGCTCAAATCACATAGGGGGAGAGAGACATGCAGAGACACCATCCTGCCACACTTTTTTTGTTATAAAGAATGTAAACATACATATATAGTAGATACTGTATGTTAAATGTATATAACCGCCTTCTGTCATGTATATTTCCATTCCCACAACAACAACATACAGAAAAACATTGGGACATAGTTTGAATGGTGATTAATCATGATAAAAAATGTAATCGTTTGACAGCCCTAATAAAAATACAATAACATACGACACAAGCAACATACAAGTATTAAGAATAAACGAGACTGTGTTCCTGTAATATCTATGTGATCTATTCAAATATACAAAATAACCGTTTTGTCCTTTCAAAATGCTTTAAAAAATATAGCAAAAATAGCCAAACTTCATGATATCACAACGCATCGTAAAGCAACACTTTGTGAGCGTGTAAAAAATAAATACGGTGTGTCGAAGTCACAACACTTCTCGATTATTCGATTAAACGACAGAATATAATCACCACATGAATAACCGATATAGTATAGATTGGGCAGAGAATAATATTCGGGGGAAATTATTGTGCAGATTCTAAATCCTACTCATCTGCAGTGTGGTACTATAAGACCTTAACAAGACCTTACAAGATTGCAAGATGTTCCATGACTTCATTATCCTAATCAAGATTCCATTTTCCCCGTCCATTGACGTACATTAGTAGTGTAATTGTTGTGTTGTGTTTCCAAGGACGTACTTGTTATGTTGTGTTTGGCAGTAATGAGAGAGTTCACTGTGATGTAATTGGAATTCAAAGTGGGTCTTCTTTGTATCTTAACCCATGTAGGACTGAGGCCAGATTCTACAAATGTCTTCTTAATTAAATCATGACAGTTTTCAGAAAACCCATGTCAGCGGTTCTCAAAGTATTTCATGTCAAGGACCCCCAGAATTATCTGTATTTGGCTGCGGACCCCCATCTGAAAATATGTTGTTCCAGCGACCCCACCCAGATGAAAATATTTGAGTTAAAAACGTTCGCTGTGAAAGAATACATTTGCACACATTTTTCACTTGGTGCCTCGCTATGAGCTTGTAGATCTGCTTATTTGTCAATAGCTAAAGTATAACATAATGCTTTAAACACCAAAAAGGGGTTCTCGTCCTGCATGGGTAAACCCACACAAATAGCTAGGCTATAGAGACACACAATGGAACCCATGGCTGGCGCTCTCGGAGCACTTATTTGTGTAGTTATTAGCTGCAACCTTTCGTAAATTAGACGCCGTTTGCACTGTGCTTCTGATTTACTCAATCTACGTCCCTCTGTGTTTTCCTCCAGTGTCTACCTACAGTTGTGTGAGCTACACAGAGATAAACAGAACGGTTATGCTGTACACACATACCTGCTGTTTGCCCCTCAATGGAAGCAATCAGATACTGGCAGTGCACATGGAGAAAGGCATGAGTGGGGGTCCTTTCTCAAACAAGCATACATTTAATTCACTTTTTTTTTGTTGAATTGGGCATAATTAACTGGTAGCCTGCAGGAATGCGTGGCATGATACTGTAATCATCCCTGTTTGTTTATTAGATTGATTGGTTCATTGTGAAACATACACTCTGAGAGTGCACAGAAGGAACCAAATGGACTAGCCCAGCATTGGCTAAAAGAAAGAAAGTGAACTTTGTTCCAGAGATATTGTCCTGGACATTCCAACTGCATGCTTAATGAACACTGGGTGAGATGAATCAATAAAGATGACACGCCATCAGTCACTGTCGCATGAAGCGATGGAGATCAGCTCTCGGTCTCAACACACGTACGGGCGTATCTGTGTGTCTCAGCGAGAGCTCTGCCAGATAACAACAGCTCTCACGCACACAAATAAACAAGCTCTATTGTTACACTGACCTCGAGTAGAACACTAAACAATGCGAACCTGGCAGAAGGTTTATATATTTAAATGCTTTAAAGACCTGCTGATGCACAGTTTGATTTTAATTAGCTCGCTGCCACCCACTTGTTTTCTACGTTAATTGTCGGCAAGCACCAAAACACGTAGATTACGTTAATTCAGTTGTATAAAATGTTTTGATCTGATCTATTGGAAAGGCTACTCACATTAGCTTCGGATGGCTATCTGTTGTTAGCTTAGACACTGGACTGAACCATCGTGATTTGCGTGTGCACCCACGCACACTTTCAGTCGCTTTTGACAAGACATGAAAATGTTTGGGAACCACTGGCCAAGACCACTCAAAAACTTTGACTTTTAGACCAGTTTTAGCCCGGTTTAGACAGACGTCTAATAGCCCACTGTTGCTCATTCGGCAATTCAAAAAAGAAAGAAACCTTTAACCTGTATTCAGTATATTCTCATCACACTATTCCTTCATTAAAAAGCAATGATCCCCTGTTCCCCCATCACAACAGCAAGGCAATCCAAAAGGACATATACCCTACACATAAAATACTGGACATCAGAAAGCATAACTTTCTGTGTGTGGCATATATAATCCATGTTGCGATTACACATTTACGTCTGACAGAGATAGATGTCTACACTCCAGCCGTCCAAACACTTACCTCCCTGTGCGTACAGCTCTATACTATATGGCCTACCCTACAGTGTTGCTTAATAACACAGCAAGTTAGCTCAGGAGAGATGTGTGAGAATTGATTCCAGCACACAGTTCCACTCTCCCTCCCACTGATGCATTTCTGCCTACGCGACTGTACCGTAGGCAAAAAAAAAAAAAAAATCTATCTTCTAAACTTTGGCTTCCACAAATGAGTTGTAGGCACTAGGGCCACTGGGAATCACCGTGTGACCACATGGCCAATTAGCTAACAAACAACGCGCCGTGACTATAGTATACACACCATGCAGAGGAGTATATATATTTCACAGATAAACTCAGACATATATACACACAAACAGAGAGCGTTCAATTATCCAAAAAAAAATATGAGCAGTGGACTGGTTCAACACAGCCACAGGCAGGACCAGAGGCAGATGGAGCAACGTTACACAACCACTTCTAAAGAAACAGCCCTGCATCAGTAGTGGGCCCCAGTGGGCCGCCCTGCACCACCAGTGGGCCCCTCGTCTCATTGTGGTCGGAAAATAAACAAACTGTGATATCTGCAATATTGTCGGGGAGGTCTCGTTTACGACAGTCAGTCATATTTGATCAATTTGACTGTTTCTAGAGAAAATGTAACTTAATTTGGCAGCAGGAACATTAGTGTTTTCTCGCAGTCAGTTAATTCTTCATATCCATATGAGTGAAACCCAGGCCCGGATTAACAATGGGATTTAGTGGAGTTTAAGCGCCAGGGCCCGTTTCTGAACCACTCGGTGGGAGGAGCACACAAACAGTTTCTGTCATGCTACAGGAGAACTACAGTGATGGTGGCTGTCATGCTATAGGAGAATAGTACTGTAACATACAGTACCCTGCTGTGACCTCCTCCCAGCATGCTCTGGGACATTATTAACTGTAACCTTGTAACGCCAGCCTAGTCGACAAATAAATACATTTGGCAAACAACATGCGAGCCAGTGAGATCTCTGTGTATCTCTATAACTATGCTGGACATGCATGCAAACCAGAAGGCCAGGAGTGTACACAAACTGGCTTAGTCACAGTCATCACAAACTGCCACTGCATGCCTAACTGTCTGTAACCTTGTTGTTGTTGCTCCTTTCTCCTTCACACAGTGTGCGAGGTTCCAGAATAATTGCTTCTTTCGATTATTATTGTAATTATGTTGTTTTTGCTTTAGTTTGAAATGACCAGTTTGTGTTCGCTGACACCATTAGCTGTCTTCATAGTGAAATGACCAGTTTGTGTTCGCCGACACCATTAGCTGTCTTCATAGTGAGATGACCAGTTTGTGTTCGCTGACACCATTAGCGGTCTTCATAGTGAAATGACCAGTTTGTGTTCGCCGATTGAATTAGCTGTCTTCATAGTGAAATGACCAGTTTGTGTTCGCCGACACCATTAGCTGTCTTCATAGTGAAATGACCAGTTTGTGTCCGCCGACACCATTAGCTGTCTTCATAGTGAAATGACCAGTTTGTGTTCGCCGACACCATTAGCAGTCTTCATAGTGAAATAAATGACCTGTCTACAAGGGGTGGGACGATATGGATACCTCACAATACGATATTTATGGCGATATTAGGCCCTCGATAATGATAATATCACGCTATTCGATAGTGTGTGTGCGTGCGTGCAAAAAAATTAATTCTGTACGTATATTTTCTATGGAAAAAAGCAAATTAGCACAAAAACCCAACCCCCATTGAGGGCTTAGAACTAGCCAATAATGCACTTTGGCTAAAAAAAAACACCTGGACCTCTTTGGTGGGGATGTAACACCAAATATAGGTAAGAAAGCCTTCTTGCATGGCATTCTCCTTTAATTAATTTAGACCTGAGACCATATTCTATAAATGTCTTCTAAATCATGACAGTTTGCTGGAAAAAAGATTCTCAGTGATTCTCAAGGAGCCCCACAATTATATGAAATTGGCCACCGACACCCCATCTAAAAATATGTTGTTCCAGTTTATTCCACAAGCTCGTAGCGCCGCACCAGATCTGCTATTTTTTCAACAGCTAAAGTTTAAAATGATCGTTAAACGCTAATGTGACACCAACGCGTCCTCAGATCTAAAATTGGGTTAATTGGTTCGTCTCTGTAACTATAATGCTCGACAACATGAGAACCCGAGGCTCACGTACACAAAGTGCTGAGTCATCAGGACATCATAACAGCACTGCCACAGTTGGCCTCATTTCGCCCAGACTCCCGTCTGAGTTTATAGTGAGTATACACAACAACACACACAAGGTCACGAAGAGGCAGTAGCTGGAATAGGTGTCTAGCTTGACTAGACCCGGTGCCCGGCTGTAGAGCACAGAGTCGGTAACGATGGAATTTGGAAATCCATGCCCCACCTGGCACCCGTTGTACCCGTGTCAGAGTAGCAACCTGTTCCGTGCACCCATCTGTCATGTGTCCCTTTTATGCCCATATGGAGATTTCAGTATAATGTCTCTCGGTTTCCCTTTATTCCTATACTGTATGGAGTTCTGTGTCAGGCATGCCCAAATATGGAGTGTTGTGATGTCAGAACAGGCCAGCTCCATATACTGTATATGGAGCCTGCATGTGCCCTCCTGTCCAGAGCCCGGGCAGAGGCCTTTTGTGGTGGTTCTGGACAACCGTTCGTCCGACCGTCCCGACACCGGGCACCTCACTCCCTGTCGGGGGTGTGGAACGCATATGTGTCAAGTTTGTAGTCTGTGAGGAGAATGGTTCTCAACGTATCCGTGCGTGCGTGTTTATAGATAGATGATAGTGACTCAAGCTGTGCATAGGTGGGTTGTTGAGTGTAGGTTGGTAGTGATAATCACGGATTATGACAGTTGGAAATATGAAGGAGGAAATAAAGACAACAGAAACATGGCAGCAGATCAGATACAGTATACATGCTAATGATAGCATACCTGACAGTGACACACACACACACACACACACACACACACACACGCGCGCACACACACACGCACGCACACACACACCTGCTGCCTGTTCTCTGCGTGACTAACACACAGGGAAGGCTCAGACACGGTGTCACAATGAACACCGAAATAAATAATAGCAGCACATCGCAGCTGATATAGAAGCAGGCAGCGTTCTGTTACATATATATATATATATAATGATTCAGGAGTATGCGTCTGACATCAAAGAGACTCGCTGCAGCATGGAGAGAGAGAGAGGGAGAGAGAGAGAGAGAGAGATACACCAAGAGAGAGAGAGCGAGAGAGAGAGAGAGAGAGAGAGAGAGAGAGAGAGAGCTGCGGCTGAACTGGTGCTGAAACGGTTATTATTCTCCCACTCTGCCTTTTCATGTGTCTCTGCTCTGGTCGGTGTGGGAAGGCACGTCGTGCACCGCAGTGCGGGCGCGGCGCCGTGCGGACGCTATCAGGACTCAGCCGCCGCTCGCTGTTATTATAGTTGTAAAGTAATGGCGGGGGAACAGAGCAAAGCCACGAGAATATATCTGGACATTCTGTAAGCATGCAGCGACGCATACAGCGGGAGGGAGGGCGGGGAGGGAAGGGAGAGGATCAGAGGATGGATGGGACAAGATGGGACTATTCTCAGAAAACTATCGTCGCTTGAGCTGATACAGTATAACGCGTTTAGACCCCGAGACCAGACTCTACTAAATGTCTTCTAAATCATGTCAGTTTTCTGATAAGAAAAAAAAACCTTATGTTTCTGTCAGTGTTGCTCAAACTATACTTATACCCCCCCACCCCCCCATATGTTGTTAAAAAAGATTTGAGTTAAAAAAAAACGTCCGCTGCGTGTGCAAGAATATATATTCAAAAGATTTGCTCCACATTTTCGAGATGGTCAAAAAGCAGATCTACAGGCTTGTAGATCTGCTATTTTTCAATAGCTAAAGTTTTAAAATGATGGTTAAAAGTGGTTAAACGATATAAGGTGCATGACACAGATGTGTTTCCGTCCTAGATGGGATAATGTTGTGTGACTACAAACGATGTTTTTGCATAGTAGACGGCCACAGATGTTTAGATATTCCTACAACAGCAGCACACACAGAACACGACACTGGTTTGAATGTGTGTGCGTGTACATGTACAGTATGAATGATGAATCCAGAATGTGTGTGCGTGTACACTCTACGAATGATAAATCCAGCTTGCAATAGTGCTTGTTATCGTTTTCCACTTGGTAATACATGCTAACAAAGGAACACTTTTTTTGAGTGGTGAAACCACTCCAAGGAACAGCAATGTCCGTGTTAACCTATGTGACTATGTGTGTGGCTATGTGACTATGAGTACCAGTAGGGGCAAAAGTGGTGCTGTTGTGCCAGAAACCGAGAGAGAGATAGTGTTGCACTGTTGCCTAGTGCAAATTACAGAGAGAGAGAGAGAGCAAGAGAGAGAGAGAGAGAGAGAGAGAGAGAGAGAGAGAGAGAGAGAGGAGAGGAGAGAGGGGAGTTGCACCACT
Organism: Protomyctophum bolini; assembly: GCF_963924005.1. NCBI lineage: Eukaryota > Metazoa > Chordata > Actinopteri > Myctophiformes > Myctophidae > Protomyctophum > Protomyctophum bolini. The sequence continues at coordinate 22,685,259 of NC_137864.1, forward strand.
GAGTCAGTTCACACAGGTGTGATATTTTATTTATAATCTTGTTCAAAATCTGCCTAACGATGATGTCACTGGTGGACGGGTTTCTGAACTGCCCACAGCCCTCCTATATGAGACAGACCGAGTAGGATTTTCTTTTTGGTATTTATTTTATCATGAACATTAGTGAGGACCAATTATATGAAGATAAGTTGAAAAGTGGTGAAGTGGTCGAGCCTTAATAAAGCGATATGCATATATATCATTTACTGATATCTTAATAATGATGATATGCTTGTTTTGTTTTTTTAAAAAGGGGAAATAAAGATATCAAGTTGTGGAGGTGAACCCTGCAGGCCACCTGATATCCTGCAGTGCATGTGCTGTGCTCTGCATGGCAAACAGCTGTTATAGGAGAGAGAGCCTGGGAGTGTTCGTTAAAACGTGGCCTTGTGGTCGTCCCAGTAGGAAGGTGAAGGGAGGGAGGAGGGAGCCCCCGGACCAGGGAGCCCCCGGACCCGGGAGCCCCCCCCCCCCCCCCCCCCCCTCCACCAGGAGTCCGGGACCCCCGGATGACCGTGCGGCCTCATTCCCATGGCTCTAACAGGGTCATGTCTCCTCCTTGGGTTATCATCTTAATTATGCATGCAATGCATGCCCCATCTGCTACAATGTGTTCACATGCAGGTATAAAGAGTATAGTGGGCATGATGGATATACAGTAATGATGGAAACCAAAAGGTTAGTCAAATAACAGCTTAAGGAATCATGTGAATTGAAAATGGTGCATTCATTTATGTAGCACTTCTATCTGTCTGTATACATCTGGCTGTATGTGTGTGTGCGGCTGTAATGCACGTAACTCGAGAACAGTTCGCCCCACCGACTTCAAATTCGACACACGCGTTCCACACCACCACAGGGGGTCCAGTGCCCGGTGGCGAGTCGGTCGGTCCCACGTTCGTCCAGAACAGCCACAAAAGGCTCTGCCCAAGCTCTGGACAGAAGGGCCCCTGGTCCATATATGGAGCTGGCCTGTTCTGACATCACAACAGAACCATGCATGAGCCATGTACAACAAACAGTGAAAATAGCTGGTCTGCGAGCTGTATATTTTTTAATCGATTTACATGAGCTTGTAGATTGATTAAGAAAATATATATACAAAATAATATTTGAGAAACATTTTGAAAATGTTCGCTAATATAGGGTCACTTGTTTGACATCACACATTTTCGTATTTAATGTTAAACTGTGGAATTATGGAAGATAAATATATGAAACAAACCGGACTAGTATTTCCCAGAAAAAGTTAATTTAAACTTGAAGCAAGGGATAAAAATATCATAATTATCCCCGCCACACAGTGACAGAGGGGATGGATATGAAAACCAGAGGCATGGATTTCAGCCGCACATCGGGCACAGCGAATCGAAGCCTGCCGATAACCAAGCGCACATTCCCAGTAATCCTTTATCAATCATAGTAATCTGTGCTCCGCTGTGACAATACCAAAATGGTTTACGGGGTGGGGAGGAGGAAGAAACAAGGGCTGTCGCTGTAAAGATAGAGGGTATATCGGTGACAGACATCATAATAATACCATAATAGACTGATTAGCCTCTGAGATGCTGTACCTAAGATACCCGATGACTTGAAACGAAAGTTTAAAAGCGTATTCTTTCCGTTCGTTTTGTGCCAAAACAGAAAGACAGAGACTATAGACAGAGTCAGGGTGGTTGCAGCAGTGATGATTTCGACATTTCGTCGACAAATCCTATGACAAAAAATGTTCGTCGACTACCTTTTTTCACTGACGAAAAACTAAATGGAAACTAAATGAAAACTAAGCTATGATGACTAAAACTAAGACTAGATTATATTGACAATTTCATCAACAAACAAGAACAAAAGTAAATGTTAGGAAGGGACTAGTGGACAAGAGGTAAGTCATTTTACACTTGATTACATGCTGAAAATAGCATTATAACACTAAAACATTCCAGCCAGCTGACTAAAACTAAATGAAAACTATTGAAGAGACTATGACTAAAACTAAAATCAAAATGTTCCTCCTCTTACAATAGCTGCTGCTGCCTATAGCCAATTTAGGAGGGGAACTTTGATGTGTTACCTTATAGCGTTTAACAACTTCAACCATGATTGTAAACTTCTTTATAGCCGTCTAAACATAATTGAAAAACAGCAGATCTACAAGCTCGTAGCGTGGCGACGAGTGCCGCGCTACAGAGCTTGTAGATCTGCCGTTTATTATCTTTAAAATGTGGTGCAAATCTATATCACAGCAACGTTTTTTTACTCATATCTTTGCTTCTGGGGGGGGGTGGGGGGGGGGGGGTCCGATTAGATACATTGTTTGGGCTCTCTAACAGTTTTTCAGAAAACTGTTAGAATTTAGAAGACGTTTTGTGGAATCCTTCTGGTCTCAGGTCTAAATGGCCTAGTTGCTGCCAATTGGGACAGCCAGAGGCTGCCAGCATTCTGCTGTTTATTCAGCTCTCAAACTATAGTTGGTCTTGGAAAGTGAAACAATAGCATTTTCTTTCTTCTTATCTCCAGCTCTCATCAATAAAGCAATTTGCATGATATATGTGCCCTAGCAAGTGGTGCATAATTAATGATGGCGCTATACGTCTGTGTGGTGAACAACAGCACTGGGCATAGTGGAGAGAGCACAGGAAATGAGGTGGAGGTGAAAGGGAGCAGACGCTGCGTGTGGTGTGGTTGGTTGCATGGTTGGTTGCGTGCGTGCATGCATGGTTGCATGCATGGTTGCGTGCGTGCGTGTGTGCGTGCACAGGACAGAGAGAGAGAGATAGACAATAGGGGTACATTTTCATCCATGCTAAATGTAGATTTGGGTAACAGCTATCCAGGTTAACGGCTGTTCGTATAAAAGGGCGTTATACACACCACAGACCAGTACCACTGTAATGCTTCTATTATTTCCACCATAGCACACATGATGACAGCAACGTTGCTGCCTAGCCTGGCTTTGCTGTGAATACAGTCCTGGTGCCTAGCTGCCATCCGACAGGAGCTGCCTGCTGCAACTTTATTATGAAGAGAAATACTAAAAAAAAGTCCCTCTACAATGATCTTGCTGTTTCACAATGGAGGCCACTATAGTTCCACACTCACTCCAGAGGGCCACTATACTCCATAGGGCCACTACAGTTCCACACTCACTCCAGAGGGCCACTATAGTTCCACACTCACTCCAGAGGGCCACTATAGTTCCACCCTCACTCCAGAGGGCCACTATAGTTCCACCCTCACTCCAGAGGGCCACTATAGTTCCACAATCACTCCAGAGGGCCACTATATTTCCACACTCATTCCAGAGGGCCACTATATAGTTCCATACTCACTCCAGAGGGCCACTATATAGTTCCACACTCACTCCAGAGGGCCACTATAGTTCCACCCTCACTCCAGAGGGCCACTATAGTTCCACAATCACTCCAGAGGGCCACTATATTTCCACACTCATTCCAGAGGGCCACTATATTTCCACACTCACTCCAGAGGGCCACTATATTTCCACACTCACTCCAGAGGGCCACTATAGTTCCACACTCACTCCAGAGGGCCACTATATTTCCACACTCACTCCAGAGGGCCACTATAGTTCCACACTCACTCCAGAGGGCCACTATAGTTCCACACTCACTCCAGAGGGCCACTATAGTTCCACACTCACTCCAGAGGGCCACATTGCATTACTGTTGTAGCAAAAATAGCCGATCTTGTGTCCCCCGGGCCACCAGTTGCCCATGTATGGCCTATACCACTGTGAATAAACAGATGGAATTTATGGAGCACCATCTAAATGCAGCCTTGCAGGCCATCTTTTATACATTGCATGCAACAATGCTTATTCATTTGATTTCATTCATTGGTTTTTGTTAAATAATCGCATTACCATGAAGGCCATTCAATATATGGATGGAATTGTGTTTTTTTTCTTTTTCCCCCAGACTGGTACACTGATGTCGTCAACACACAGTAAGCACGCAAGAGTTACATTATTGTTAAACATCTGCATTACTTAACTTACAAGAAGTCTCCACAATTAGATCATGTGGAATAATTGTTATTTTGATCAACGTTTGCCTGTTATCTCTCCTAATGGTTCCACAATCAATAAACAATACAAAAACAACAAAAAAAATCCAAGTTTTGGGTCTGAGAGGCTAAATGTCATCAAATGGTGGTCCGTGGCTCAAATAATGCAGGATAAATAATGGGCCTTAAGTGAAAAGGGTTGAAAACCACTGGTCCATTTGGCTCCATTTGGTTGCAGGATAAACAAACCAGTGGAGTGCCAGATGTCATTGTTCGGCTCCCAGCTAACGCTGCTGTCACTTTATCACCTGTGATGCGACTGACTGCAAAATTTACTTATCTTTTCGAATGCTCCCCAAAACAACCGCTGAGCTTGACATTTTCTCTGACGGAACTGTAAATGTTGACTTTTCTTTGACCGATGTCTTCAAACAGATTATTTCCCAACGATATAGTTTCATGAATACGCCATGAAATGGCAATACTTTCATATGAAGCTTGACGTTGTGCGCGCGCGCGCACACACACGCACACACACACACACACACACACACACACACACACACACACACTATGGTGTGTGTGTGTGTGTGTGTGTGTGTGTGTGTGTGTGTGTGTGTGTGTGTGTGTGTGTGTGTGTGTGTGTGTAATTGGGTTTCATCAATATTTCATTAATATTTTCATAAACACTATGCTCCTCATGAAATGCCAAAACCCTGCACAGAACTTTGTTTTGAGATTTGATATTCTCTGTTATTCAGACATAAATAGGACTAGCCATGCATGACAAGAAGACAATAGCACAGTCACGGTAAAGTGCATTGAGAGTACTAGGAGTAGATGCGTGTGTGCGTGCGTGTGTGCGTGCGTATATTTAGTCCACTAAAACTATAGTCTAACACTAAAACATTCCAGTTGACTAAAACCTGACTAAAACTAAATTAAGTTTTATTCCAACCTAAATTAGAGATGTGCTGCCAAAAACAACACTGGTAGGCTTACATATACTGTAAGCATGTACAGTAACATATACAGTATTTAAACTGAGGCTGCTGAGCCAAAACACCAAAGGAAATGTGTCGCAGGGATCCATTTGGTCCAGTTGGTAAGCTGTATGAAGTAATTAATTCATATACGGTAGGCTACATTACATTAATCAATTAATTCTGCTCTGCTAAAATCCCAACATGAAAGTATAGTGGACAGTGGTGTTGTCTGACTGTACATAAAGGGCACTTCTCAGGACGGTTGGGAGGGGCAGGGGGGGCTGTTACTCTCAGTGGGGATTCTGCTTCATCTGACAACAGAACAGAACTCTCCTTTGGCAGAACCAGAAAGGGCCTCTCGGTGTTTGATGTGGCCTCGCTCTGAAGCCACTGACAGCATGAGCCAGACGCATTTCAACAGCCTATAAAGATTGAACCCAGTGAAATTATGATTAAAATGCACAATGTAACAACAAGTATAACGCATATCTAAAACAAACACTCATAGCATCATAGCACCCCCACATCATACAGTACGTACACCACAGAATCACAGCCTTCAAAAAGCCCAAACCACACTGACCCACCAATGGGTCACCATGCAACTCCTTGCAACCGTTGCAAGCAACCAATACATTAAACTAATTGAATCACTTGCGTTGACTAGCGATACAAATATCACTGTGTGGCAATATTTGCATACTGGGCCCTGGTTGGTTATATCCTGGTTCCAGACGAATCTGAGTTGGCTCGTCACCACTTCGGCCGTGAAGTCCTGTGAAGGCTTTCTGTGATGGCATTCCAATTATTACAGGGCTTATTATCTTTATCAACCTGGTAAATGGTAAATGGTGCATTTATATAGCGCCTTTATCCAAGGCGCTTTACATAGATTGTGCATTACATTCACCCATTCACAAACACATTCATACACTGATGGCGGCGGAAGCCATGCAAGGTACCAACCAGCACATCGGGAGCAATTTGGGGTTCAGTGTCTTGCCCAAGGACACTTCGACATGTAGACAGGAGGAGCCGGGATTCGAACCGCCAACCCATGGATCATTGGACGACCTGCACTACCTCCTGAGCCACAACCTGCACTGAGGTTTCACATCACAATCCAATTTAACCCTAGAACACTAAACATATGTTTTGTTACACCATCACTAAACACGGGTATATTTTATCCAATGTAAAATGTTCCATAACAAATATTTCTCATGAAAATATATTGCAGTACAGCAATACATGATAACTTGAGGTACTAGAGGGGCAAAAAAGGTGCATATTATTTAAAAATCACACCCGTGTGAAGTGAGGGGCGCTAACTCATGTTGAATAGGTGATGCAATGGTGATGTAAAACAAACACAAACATTAAACGCCATTAACAATAAAGAGACAATATGACATAAATTACATCATGACGTACATTTGCCCTTTATTGTCAATGCGTTTACAAAACAAACATTGAAGTAAAGACAAACATTAAACCGGTGTATACGAGGGGCCCTCAAAAATATTCCTAAAAATTAATAATGGAGCTGGGAACTTCTCCTTTGGTCCACCCATCCCTGGGACATGTGAGAATGGCATTACTTCTCCTTTGGTCCACCCATCCCTGGGACATGTGAGAATGGCATTACTTCTCCTTTGGTCCACCCATCCCTGGGACATGTGAGAATGGCATTACTTCTCCTCTGGTCCACCCATCCCTGGGACATGTGAGAATGGCATTACTTCTCCTTTGGTCCACCCATCCCTGGGACATGTGAGAATGGCATTACTTCTCCTTTGGTCCACCCATCCCTGGGACATGTGAGAATGGCATTACTTCTCCTTTGGTCCACCCATCCCTGGGACATGTGAGCATGGCATTACTTCTCCTTTGGTCCACCCATCCCTGGGACATGTGAGAATGGCATTACTTCTCCTTTGGTCCACCCATCCCTGGGACATGTGAGAATGGCATTACTTCTCCTTTGGTCCACCCATCCCTGGGGCATGTGAGAATGGCATTAATTCTCCTTTGGTCCACCCATTCCTGGGACATGTGAGAATGGAATAATTTAGTAACCCTGATCTTTTTTTTGCTGTTAGCTTGTACTGTACACGGCCTGTGCATGCATGCAATCCAAACAATCGCCTTTTTTTTTATAGCCTATAATTAAATGCGTGATGCAGCATGGCAGTATAATCCTATTTAGAATTTAACTACACTATGAATATAATGGAATATCAATAAGATGTAAGAGCGTAAAGTGGCCTAGCTAAGCCACATTGTAACACGGTTCAAATGATAGAACTCCCCAAACGGATCCTCTGCAGTCTAAAGCACAATATTAATCCACCGCTATGCAAAAGGTCTGTGAGGTAACTGTATATGAAAGAAAACGGCAATAATACACCAGAGGCCATGATATATCATATGATATCATGGCTAAAGGGCGATTAACAGCCCCCATAGCTGTGATTATAACCAGGATATACTGTGCCCACAGCCTCTCTCGTCTATTACCGCAGTAAGTGTAATGCACCCTGGACGGAGGCTCATGGACAGCACCATTGTTTCTACCGCACCGCGAGCGGACTTCATCTCTCTAAACCAATATAAGCAATCAACCAACTTAACTCTCGACACGCCGGCCAATCATTGCAGATAATGCTGCACTGATTTCTCTGGTAACCACTTACACCTTCCCTACTTAGTTGGCTGACGTGGATTCCCAAGGGCTCTATACAGTATGGTGCAAAGTAACTAAGCACTTTTACTTAAGTACTGTACTTAAGTAAAATGTTGAGGTATTTGTACTTTATTTGAGTATTTCCAATTTCCAGTACCTTTACTTCTACTCCACTACATCTCAGAGCCAAAATGTGTACTTTTACTTTACTACACTTATTTGAAAATTACTTTGGAGATTTTAATTTTGATTAGAAAGCATACAACCACTTCAACGCTATACATTTTGGCCATTTGAAAATAGACGATCTACAAGCTCACAATGCGTCACCTTGCGACGCATTGTGAGCTTGTAGATCTGCTATTTCTGCTTGTGAAATGGGACATTCTGCAATATGAGTACTTTTACTTTTATTACTTAAGTACATTTTGATGCCGATACTTTGGTACTTTTACTGAAGTACATTTTCAATTCCGTACTTTTACTTGTAACAAAGTACTTCTAAATTGCAGTATTGGTACTTTTACTTAAGTAAAACAATTGAGTCGACTAGTCGACTGAAATCTTATGATATTTAGTAAACTAGACTAACAATAAAACATTCCAGGTGACTAAAATGTGACTGAAACTAAATGGAAATTATTGAAGAGACTATGACTAAAACTAGAATCAAAATGCTCAAAAACAACACTACGAGGCATCAGACACAAACATGCTGCTAGGAGTCGACAAGCACCATGGTCTCTCTGCTATGCGGCGTGCAGGGACGTGCATCTCATCTCTGTGTCTTGTTTACTGAAGTCCCGGTCAATATTGGTCCGATCAGACAGAAAGGAGAGCAGAGAGAAGATATTTCTGAGCAGCGTCTCAGGGACCCAAGAGGCTAACAGAACAGACAAGAAGCGCTCACATGCAGGGGTCAATCCTCCGTTGGACTGCATGTCTAAACCATGAAGTGGTTTCCAACCCTTTTATATCAATATCAATATACTTGTTCTGCATTTCAGCCACGGATGAACCACCATTTGATGACATTTAGCCTCTCAGACCCAAAACCTAGAATATTGTGTCCACAATTTCATACTGTATTGGTGTTGGTAACTTGAAAGTAATTGGTACCAGGAGAATAGGTAACAGGCACACGCCACACGTTCAAAATAACAGTTCTTCTACATTCTCAAATTGTGTGTAGACTTCTTCTAAATTAACTAATGCAGATGTTTAACAATAATATAACTCTTGAGCACATAAAGAGTTTTACACTCTCAAGGACCACTGGTTGAAAACCACTGGTCTAAACACAGAGACCCCGGTCGTCTGTGAGGCATACAGTACATTTCATTGCTTAGGACTCCTGCCATAGACTCTTTCGTTTCATACAACATATTAACAAAAACAATTGTGTCCTGCTGTTCTCACTCGACATAGCGATTGTGGAGCTTGTATACCTACAGTACCTGTTGTAGAAAAAAGCTGATATACAAGCTCACAAAGTGCCACAAAAACAACACGTTTTGAGCTTGTAGAGCTGCTATTCTCGCCAAATGTTTGCCCCCAGAATAGGGGATCAACATGATTGTAGTATTAGTCTCTTGAGTAGTTTTCATTTAGTTTTAGTCACCTGAAATGTCATATCATAAGATTTTAGTACTAAATATACTGTTGATTTAGTCGACTAAAATGTATTTTGGCAGGCTTGATGCCGTCGTAATATTTTATTTTACACTTGCTGAAAATAGCCGATATGCCAAGTGTAAAATGAGTCAAATTACTTATACTGGATCTCTTGTCCACTAGTCCCTTCCTAACATTTTAGTCTAGTTTTTTATTTGTTGAAGGAATCGATCTAGTCTCAGTTTTAGTCATCGTGCCTTAGTTTTTGTCAGTGAAAAAAAGGTAGTCGACGAACGTCTTTCGTCGCAGTTTTTAGTTGACAAAAACAACACTGGGGATCAAGTTGTTTACCATCTGCTGCATATTGGTCTTGATGCAGAATGCATGCCCCCCCCCCCCCCCCCCCCATACCAATGACAGGCAGCAGTCCATGGGTGACCCCCAACCCAGCTCCCCATTATACATTATCTCTGAAACGGCCAATTAGTCATCATCATCTGTCTTGTTTGGTTGGATGTCCTCTGTGCCTCAACAGAGGGATTTGAATAATGGATCTATAATCATAGATGCTGTTAATTATGTGTGTGGCGTGACCCCTCTGTCAACTGGCTGTGGTGACACGGCAGAGAGAGACAGACAGCCCATTACATGAGAATGTCATACATGCATGGGCGATTATATGGGGATGCAAAACTCATTAAAAAAACAACTCATAAGGGTTAAAATGGGTTTGATTTGCAATGCTGTCCAACTGTTCAGCGCACGCATGCCTGCACGCCTGCGCACACGCACACACACACACACACACACACACACACACACACACACACACACACACACACACACACACACACACACACCTACATCATTGGATCATCAAGAATCCATTCAAAACACTCCTAAACACCTACAAAGCACTCACCAACCTGGCTCCCTCATATACGCCATGTCCCCTCCCGCTTCTCTCGAGTCTGGTGATGATACCAACCCCCTTGACGTCCCCAAAAAGACCAAATATCACATACATGGGGCGACAGAGCTTTTGCCTTTGCTGCCCCAACCCTGTGGAATGCACTCCCTAAAGAGCTCAGAGATCCATCCACCCGCCCCCCCACCCTCCAAACCATTACATTTTTGTAAAACATTACCAAGTGTATCAGAGAAGATAGCCATAAGGAGGATGACACTATAGCTGGCCACTGTACGAGGCATTACCAAGTGTATCAGAGAAGATAGCCGTAAGGAGGATGACACTAACTGGCCACTGTACGGGGCATTACCAAGTGTATCAGAGAAGACAGCAGTAAGGAGGATGAGACTAACTGGCCACTGTACGGGGCATTACCAAGTGTATCAGAGAAGACAGCAGTAAGGAGGATGACACTAGCTGGCCACTGTACGGGGCATTACCAAGTGTATCAGAGAAGATAGCAGTAAGGAGGATGAGTCTAGCTGGCCACTGTACGGGGCATTATGTATCAGAGAAGATAGCAGTAAGGAGGATGAGACTAGCTAAGTACTAATTTAACTTCTCTTTCACAAAGTGTCTCCAGGTCAAAGAAGTTTTTGACTTATTTTTAAAGGGGCTTAAATTGATAACATTATAACCATGAATTAAGACCAATCTTATCTCTCTGTCTTAAAAAATAGAACAAATCTATGTTGGTGTTGGCCTGTGCTAACTATTGCTGTACTACCATTTAGCAGGTGATGAGTTAGCTGCCACCAACACCAAAAAGCTTGTACTGTGGGAAACAACACTTGGTTCTTATAAAGACGTGCCGTATAATCATGTTTTGATTTCACCATAAGAACGATGACTGACCTTGACGATCATTTTAATTTGATACACGCATAGATAGCGGGGAGTTAAGAAGAGAGGCGGAGGATAAATGTGGTATATCACAGCAGGGTTATTTGTCAAGTCGCTGCAAAGTGTGAGACTTGACAGCTCTGCCCAGTTACCTGAAACTTCAAACCAATAGACTGTAAGACGTGAATAAAGTGTGAGGAGAGGTTAAGCTAGGCCAAGCAGAAGACAAGACAATTCTATTTTCCCTAATGAATGAAAATATATTACAAAGACATGGGAAATAATACAGAGTTCCATTGGCAGGCGTAATATAAAAGGAATATAATTATATTTAACATATTTCGTAGTGCATATTGCTATCAGACCCAGCAAGATAATGTGTGGTTTTGCTCATGAATATATTACACACCGCAATCAGGCAATATGAATTATGTACATCATAGTGGCTCGGGATGTAGAGTGCATTGTTGATTTTGGCAGCAAAATGTGTTTATTCATACATACTTCTTTGGAATCAAATTTCACTCAGTTTTAGTCATGATGAAATGTTTTAGTGATGATTTTAGTCGACTAAATCTACAGTTGATTTTGTCGACAACAATTTATTTTGGCGGGCCTTGATGGTGTTGTAATAGTTGACTATAGACTTGGTTGGATGCTGAAAATAGCTGATCTACCAGCTCACAACGCGTCGCTCTCTGCGACACGTTGTCAGCTTGTAGATCTGACATTTTCAGCATGCAACAAAAGCATGAAATGACTTCAGTTGTCATTTCTCCACTAGTCCCTCCTTAACATTTTAGTCTACTTTGTATTTTGTCAATATCATTATTTAGACATAGTTTTAGCGATCGTAGCTTAGTTCTTATTTAGTTTTTATTAGTCATAGTTTTTGGTCATAGTTTTTGTTGCCAACATCAACACTGGGACACTCCAATATGGATGTGGTCAAGTGCTGAGAGAAGTGCATTTCTCCCCCTGGGGCAATACACCATTTACAAGTATAATAGCTTGGATAGCCAAATGTATTGTGTTGGAGGTTCAGCCATTGAAAGTCAAGCATGCAGTAATAATACAGTGCACTTGTGAATTCTATACTATCAACGGATCACTGCAATCACTTGCAGCAGAGAGGGGTAGTTCCATGAAATATGTCCATGGGATCCACAATGAGGAAGTAGCGCGAGCCTCATCTTTAACACGACCATAACATCACTTTTGTATCCGTTTGACCAACACCTGTTTATACAGATGAGGAAGTTGATTTCACGCACAAAGTTCATTTTAGAAAATGTGCTTGGTGTAATGGCTCAATAACGCCCACTACAAAATGTCAAAGTTGAAGGCCCACCATACCGTTTCACCTGCAACAAAACCATCACAACACAATTGCTGCTAGTTCTTAGCACCAGAGTCCAACAGCTAAACAAGTTTTGCTCTTATGTACCTGTACACAAGATGTAACAATAAAGTACAACCTTGAATCTTGAGGTATTTCAAAACCCCATAGCATGTTGTTAGCCTATACACGGTCATTGAAGGCTACCAAATCAATCCCAGCATTCTTTTAATCCTGAGTGGCTGGTGGGAGGATGTACTGTAACTGCATGGCCACAAGGTGAATGTTAGGGAATTTACAGTATAACGTCAGTGCTTTTCAACCCTTTTCACATCAAGCTCCATTATTTATTCAGCATTTGAGCCTGCACGGACCAACATTTGATGACATTTAGCCTCTCAGACCCAAAACTTTGAGTATGTTTATCGTTGTCCGCAATTCCATGCTGTATTGACGTTGGTATCATTAGGAGAGATAACAACTCTCAGATAACAACTCTCAGAGTGTGTGTGTGTGTGTGTGTGTGTGGGGGGGGGGGGGATTTATCATCACTTTGACACAGACAAGCACCACCAAAGAAAGAAAGAATCAAGAAAGAAATCAACAAATCAAGAAAGAAAGAAAGAAAGAAAGAAAGAAAGAAAGAAAGAAAAGGGTAATTGAGGTGCATGGCTCTCATGGAGGATGTGGATTGTGGATGAAGGGAGGACAGTGAGTCACTGCGAAGGAAACCATGGCAACAATTCTGCTCATTTCTGTTCTTCATTAAAGAGAATATCACTTTCTTTAGATTTCCACTGAAGGACTGATTGTCATTTGACTGAGATGATACAAAACTCATCTCTCTCTCTCAAAACATCCCAACAATGTTTGATTGCGACACTCAAGACACTGCCCCCAAGCCACCCTTGACCTGTTCTGACATTCCATATGTTGATCTGAACTCAAACCCTAACATGCCAAAGCGCCAGCGCTCGCCCAGGGGTCTGCTGTCACCCAGCCGGATATGTTGATCTGACCCCCCCATGCCAAAGCGCCAGCTCTCGCCCAGCAGTCTGCTGCCTGTCACCCAGGCAGAGGCGAGGTCGCTGCTCGCCCGCAGGGCGTCTTACTTCTATAAGTATAAGCAAAGTTATGATATGCTGTACAGAACACCCTCCTATAAACAGTAACACTATCTCACAGTGCAGTGAGTTGTTCCACACATCCACCAGGCACTAATGAAACAGTGCAGTGAGTTGTTCCACACATCCACCAGGCAGTGAGTTGTTCCACACATCCACCAGGCAGTGAGTTGTTCCACACATCCACCAGGCAGTGAGTTGTTCCACACATCCACCAGGCAGTGAGTTGTTCCACACATCCACCAGGCAGTGAGTTGTTGTATACAGGGCTGAAGTGGTTAATGTATGTTTTGTGATAATAATCAAAATCTACAAAGTATCTAGTAACTAAAGTTCATAAATAAATACAAAGTCTGAGCTATGTTGTTGTTGCAGGTCTGCAGATGTCGGCCAAGTGTTTCAATGTATTCATCGCAAACATGCACGCACGCACACACACACACACACACACACACACACACACACACACACACACACACACACACACACACACACACACACACACACACACACACACACACACACACACACACACACACACACACACACACACACACACACACACACAGTGAGTGACGCGTGGGCCTGTGATTATCATTTTATTTCAACCGCATCCACCTGCCTGTGAGACAGACGGAGAAAGGGAGAGCTAGAGAATAACAGAGCGAGAAAGTAAGGGAGGGCATATATAGAGCTATTTCATGTTTATTTTTATAAGAGTATACAATAATAGGCTGGCGGAAACGGGAGTGGAAATGGTAAATCATCTCTGCTATCGTTGCCTGTCCAGTTTTAGAATGCTGCAAAGCACAAGTTTTGGAGATTCTTTGGAGAAAGTTTCAAATAATCATTGTTCTGGACCAGGCCACCTTTCACTGGGGGGCGGTGGTGATTATTTTGGGGGAGGGGGGCTATCCATTATATGCTACTAGCCACGATAGCAATCATTATAAAAAGAAACCTGGAATTATTACTATTGCAATTTATTTTGGGTCAAACCTTAGATAGACTAGCCTAGTGCTCCGCCACAACAACAGAAGTGTGTGCCCACAACAAACATTCCACTGCTCCAGTGAACATTGTACAACTACTTACTGCCATTATTAATACTAATAATTTGAGCCTGGGGTTAAAACATACTATAGCAACAATAAAGCATGAACTTTTTAAACAAAATATAAGACAAGACAACCAGACAACTAATTAAAAGGTTGCAGTCTGCTTGAGGTGTAATGCAGCTTTACACAGAGCAGCCAGTGCTACGTACACACATACACGTGCACACACGCACACACACTCTCTCCCACCAACACAGAGCTCGAGACACTTCCAATGTGATTAAACCAGCCATCATGTTTCTTAACTTTGTGAGATAAATGAAGCAAATCCACAGTACCTTTCTGTGGGTCCAAGCAGTGTCCCTGTCGGCTGTCTGCCCCAAGCAACTGCTTCAGACCCACAAAACGAACGGTTTTCCTTTTGTAATATCCATAAATAATGTATGATAGTATGCCCCCACTGTCCCTTAACTTAACCCCCCCCCCCCCCCCCCCCTGGACAAAACAGATTAGTAAATCATAAACTTCATTCATTTAAAATAGTTCCACCACCCGCCATTCCTTTACATCATAAACAACACCACACGAGCAGGAGCTGTGATTGGTCAAAATCCAGTGACCTCATGGCCCGAGGTGGGCCTTAGGGCTGAGCAGAGCCCTCTCATTGGCCCTCTCATTGGCTCTCATGGCAAGTAATTCAAGCAGTGTCAGCTGTCAATCATTCAAGTCAATGAAAGCCAATGGAAGACGATTTGGGCTGTAAAAAGAAATCAGCCCATTTTTACATATTATTTTGTGTTTTCCTTGCAACTATTGTATGCTGTTGTTGCTTTAGATTCTACCAGAATATAAAAGTATCTATTCTAAAACATTTTAATACTATTTTCCAACCTTAGTCAATAAGATAAGAGGGCTGAGTGAACCCCACTAGTGCAAGCTGTTTGCCCCCCCAGTTGCACTACTGATCATGAACGTTAAGGTTTCACCACCCGTCCCTCAAAACTAGAGAAAACAATTAGTATACTATGCAGATAGTATGGTTTGTGCATGATGGGAATGTTCTGACCGTGTAAGCAGAGTTGGACTGAAGGAACAGAACAAATCAAGGTTATCTTTCAAAGATCCATATCTTTATTTATTATCATCCATCTGTAATAGGTGTGCGTGCGTGTGCACATGTGTGTTTGTTTGTGTGTGTTTGCGTGCGTGCATCATGCATGCGTGCGTGCGTGCACGTGCATGTGTGTTTGAAACATCACTGCATTACATCAAATCCTTTTGATTGCAGATCTTTCTGTTCTAATCTACAGCAGTGACATGAAGGCAGGAACAGCTCAGAGATCCTCGTTAGGAATACTGATAAAGCTCAAAATGAAAGCTTTTCCAGCCAACGGCACAATAGAATAGGGTGGTTCTGTTCTGTGCATAAATCGATAAGTGTCCCATTAACGTTTTAATCACGGCAGTTCCTAGGATTGTCGTCATGGCTTCATTAACATGCCCGACACAACATGTGGGCACCAGTGGGAATAATACGAATACCAAACGACTCGCCCCTTTACCAACTCGCCTCGGGCGTATAAGCCGGCAGAACTGCGCGGCCTGGTATTCCTAAAGTAGCCTAAGTAAATGATGCTTAAACGGTTAAACCTAACCATATTCCTAACCTTAACCTCAGTAAAAAACCTAACCCCATACCTAAACTTAACCCCAGTAAAACTATGCCTAACCCCGAGCGGTCGGCGTGAGGTCTGCGGAAACAATGGAGGGGCGAGAAGGTTTAGGGCCAGGGTGACCGTAACCTGATACCAATCATACTTGTGCTTTTGATAAACCCATATCGTTCATTTTCTATCGCCGGTTGCCGGTTGGAATGTGTTTTATCCCTGCTGCTTTCTGGTCAGAATGAATACAAATGATTGCATTTCTTTTGGGGAATGCAGGCAGTCTGTTATGTTTGATATTTCGTATATTTGATTCTGTAATCATTTCTGTAATTATTTTGACAAAGAATGTATGTTATTTGGGGACACCAGGGTTCCTTTTTTTTTCAAACAAACTCTGGATAGGCTGTTCAGTTACAGTAAGGAGCTTTGGTTCATCCCCAGACAAACAATTGCATGCAATATAATAGCAAAGCACTTTTGCAACCCATCTATTTTTCATCCAGTGTCAATTATGAATATCTAATGTAATTTAATTGTAGGATGTGGGGAGAGCAACGGACTGACCTCATGCTTCCTTAAATGCATGAGGAGTCCAAGCTGCTTCTTTTCACCTGACCAGGGGGGAGTTTCCCTGGTTGGACACCACCAGAGCCATCTAATAGAAGAGTTGCGAACCCTGGACCTTCTTTAGCTGTGAGGCGACAGCTCTACCGACTGTGCCCCCTATAGCAAAGCACTTTCACTCCAATGTGAAACTGCCAATTACTCTGGACTTAATATCAGATTAAGGGACATTTTATTATTCATTGGTATAATTTGGGGCTATATCAATTTCCAATGTTTTGTACATTCTCCTGCATTGCTCTTCATCCGTCATACACACGGTCGTTATCTACAACTTGTGACAGGGAAGAAGGAAATGTTTCTGGAGAGAGAGAGAGAGAGAGAGAGAGAGAGAGAGAGACAGAGACAGAGAGAGAGAGAGAGAGAGAGAGAGAGAGAGAGAGAGACGCCAAAGCACCCAAACTAAACTAATCACAGACATAATAGAGTTGAAAAATGAGCTCATGGCAGATTTGAAAATGACATTTGGGATCATATTTGACACACCTACATAATCTAACATACAGTAGAGACGACCGTACGTGTTGCTTGTCATATTTAGCAACTGAAAAACCCTCACACCTTTCAGTTGAAAACATCTCAGCCAAATCCTGCAAAAATGTTGGCCAAGGCATATTCTCTCTCTCTCTCTCTCTCTCTGTGGAGTACATGTACTTTCCACCAGTGATAAGACCTGTGTCTCCGTACAGTGCACGTACTGTATGTGTTAAGAATCCATATTGGTGTCTGGAACGTTCAGCCCATTGACTATGACTCACGGACCGGTAAACCGTATATATATACTGGACATTACGGACGTCCATTTCCACGCCCTTTGATTGCATTCGCCGCAGGACGGCATGGAATCAATATGAATAAAAAGGTATAACTGGCTTCAGATGGGGAGATCAAACATGTTTAATATCACAGTGTGGCAAAGGTTACGCCGTTGTATGCGTTTTTAATCCACTTTAAAGTGCAGACTGATTTGAAAAATATACGCTAGATGAAAATACAGTAAGAGAAAAATATTGATTTGCAAATAAAATTTCAAACCGTTCAATGTGTGATTTAAGTGCACGATTATGTCGAGCCGACATCTAATAAATTCCTCGGGTATGTTTGATGATGTTTTAATGACAAAATGTAAACAAATGCAAAATCTTAAAAACAACACCATTAACAGGAAAATGGCCATGCAGCTTATGTGCAATTTATGCCCGCAAAAGCTGTGAATAGCAAAAGACTGCAGTCAATGGACCTTACAACTGGTTCCATCCACGCTATCAAGATGTATTTCTTTAGTTGCTTTCAGTGTACCCATGAGGAAAGTCCTTTTTGCTGACTTGCAGGAAAACGGTCATAATAGCCTATATTCTACTTAACCCATTTAGACCTGAGGCCGATTCCAAAAGAATGTCTTCTAAATCCTAACAGTTTTCTGAAAAACCTATGTTTCTATGTCAGTGGTGCTCAACCTTTTCCATATCAAGGACCCGCAGAATTTTCGGTAATAACTCATGCTTACATCCTCTGCATTGTGTAATCTCTTATAGTTGAACATAATGCTTAAAACACCAAAAGGGTGTTCCCATCCTGCATCAGTTAACAGAAGGGCTGCAGGGCACATGAGTGCTATACCTTCAAAAGAAATGTATATATATATCTATGACAGGAGTGACAATCCATACCCCTTCCAATGGACGCTGAAGGACACTCCAACATGTATAGACAGGATCCTTTAACCTTGAAAAAAGGAGGTCTCTTTGCATACAGTAAGTGGTCCTCAATTAGCTGTTATTATACACATGTTCTGTATATGTGTGTGTGTGTGTGTGTGTGTGTGTGTGTGTGTGTGTGTGTGTGTGTGCGCGCGCGTGCGTGCATGTGTCAATTTGCCCACGGCGCCCACGTCACTTATGAGTGACAGGGGATGTATACTCAATAAGCCACAAAGCACAAGGATCACTCCAGATGATCAGTAAAGTGACTATATTAATAGCTTAAATAGTATAAAAGCATATAGTGAGGGGCGCTCTTATCATCGTGCATCATCTCATTACGGGCCAATCACAGCTCTCGTATCATCATACAGTGCATCATCTCATTCCGGGCCAATCACAGCGCTCGTATCATCGTACATCATCTCATTCCGGCCAATGACAATTTGCGTCCTCACCTTCGTCTTCAATGTTTGTGTTTGCACAAGCACTCAAAACTGGCCATTCATTGTCAATGGCATTCAAGGTTTCAATGCCAAAACTGGCCATTCATTCAATGTTTGTGTCAGGACAATGTCTGTGTTTAACACAAATCCTTAAAGCTGGGCTCAGGGACACTCATATACATCACGTTCCATGCTCAACCAATCAAATAATCACAAAAGTCACAAAATTCAATAACTTTTTAGCATCTTCACTTTTCTGCCCTGCACTTTTATCCTCAATATGTAGGCTCGGCCAATCAGATCATCGCTATGGGGTGATCGGCCAATCAAATAATCGCTAAAATTCACACGTACAGTCAAAGCTGGTACATAGGAGGGGATAGCACCCCATGAAACATAACAACAATAGGGTTCAATTAGAAGATGAGTCTGGAGGGGTAGATTGCATATCGTTGCTGTCGGGAGGAAACCTCATAACTCCATTGCACCCTCAAAATGTATGCTAAAGCAACTAACTCCACCACCTCTCCCCCTCTCATGGAAGTAATTGACAATAATGAAGTTGCAACACCAACTTTGATGAGGCTGTATTGCTTTGTTTTGTGTTTTTTTTATCTTAATTTCATGAAAAAAATAAAATAAAAAATCCTGAAAAATGAACATTTTGGAGTTATGAGGTTTCATCCCGACAGCAGAGATATGCTGCTGTAGAATGTTATACACGACCATTCTGCTAGACACATTTTGTTATTGTTAAGTCTTATTTCACACAGCAGGGCACATGAAGGCTTGCTCGAGTCATGACATCTTTCGGAAGAAAATAAGGGAGTTGCTTTAGTTGTGTAGTTGAAAGCTTGGCTAATATAAGACATGTACATGTCATGTATGGAATTGCCACACAGTTCATTTGCCCTTATTAATAATAATTTTCATATCAATTTTCTAAAGCCCTCAAAGCGCTTTATAACGGTCCATTCATTCATACATTGGGAGGTGAAGCGGTGAACGAAGGAAACCTCCCTCACATTCTCACACCAACGGTGGCGAGCTAGCATGCGAGGCAGGCAACCGACCGGCAATGATCTAAGCTTCAGTGTCTTGCCCAAGGACACTTTCGACATGTGGACGACAGGAGGTGGAGGAGGAGCCGGGATTCGAACCGCCGACCCCCAGGATCACCGGACGACTTGTTCCACTTCCTGAGCCCCGGCTGCCTGCCTGCCCCCCCCCCCAATGGAGAGATACTGCATGATGAGGCTATAGGAAGGATTCCTGTTAGGACAGTGGTTTTTCAACCCTTTTGAAGATCCAAAGATCCAAAGAAGCCACGGGACCATGAGGACACATAGGGCTCCATTTTCGTCACCGCTAAACCTCTTTTGCTATTTTGTAGTTAAAACGTGTCAATGTAGATTGGCTAGTTGAACTATTACTAACATGTTGGGTTTAGCGGTGACGGAAGTGGAGCACTTAGCCCGTTCGACCCAAAACTAAATAATGTTTGTGTTGTAGTTGGATGACATTTTGTCCACCATTCCATGGTGTATGGATGTGGTAAGGATATGATAAGGAGAGATAACAGGCACAAATATATTTTTTATGAAGTAATGCAGATGTTTAACAATAATTTTATTCTTGACACTTGACACTTTTACACTCTCAAGAGTTAAATATCTATAAGGGTCCATTTGGTTACCAACTCTGAAAACCACTTCCCTTAGGAGTGATATATATGGGACTTCCAGAGGACAATATTATATACACTAATAGCGCTATACTGCAAGTCGCAACAGATCATATCTGCATGTGGAATTATGTGTGCCAGGCTTTAATTGACCATAATGTACAATGTCACATGTGTCTGCTAGGTCTGTATGATTAAAACACAAAATGATTAAATGCTAAATGTCATGCGGCGTGTGCAATAGCTGTCATAACACACATGTGCAAGCACGCACGCATGCACGCTTTTTGATAGCATTATTCAAAAAAAATTCCTTTTACATCTGCGCATCATGCATTATGCAGAATCAGCCTGTATTAATATGCTGGGGCACAGTTCTCTTTCTGCTGGAGGACTTGAGGTGGATGTAGGACACCCCTCGAGACCGCGTACTGTATAGGAATATTATCCTATATATCTGCATCGCCGCAACCACTATACTGTTCTCTAGCTGGAAACTGTGTGTGTGTCACATACATATACATACATGGTACAGTATATATATATATATATATATATATATATATATATATACGCATCAATTCATTACTGGTTGGAGAGCCGGGGAGAAAGAGAGAAAAAAAGTAGAGGAGGAGACGTAAGAAAAGAGATCGACTAACGAGATACAGATAGAGAGATACTGTAGACGGATAGGGAGAGAGTGTGTGAGAGAGAGAGAGAGAGAGAGAGGGAGAGGGGGAGAGAGAGAGAGAGAGAGAGAGAGAGAGAGTGAGAGAGAGAGAGATTTCATTAAAGCTTCTGCTTTAAGCCCAGCCCCTTTTGAATATATAAATGTCAGGGGGAGAGAGACCAAGAGAGAGAGAGAGAGCGAGCGAGAGAGACTGAGGAAGAGAGTGAAAAAAAAAACAGCAAGAGAGAAGAGATCGAGAGGGAAGAGAAGTGAGGGGGTGGAGAGAGAGAGAGAGAGAGAGAGAGAGAGAGAGAGAGAGAGAGAGAGAGAGAGAGAGAGAGAGAGGAGGGGGATCAGCGCGAACAAGTGTGTGAGCGATCAAGGGAAAGAGAGCGAGTGAGGGAACGAGCGAGCGAGCGAGAGGAGAGCGACCAGTCTGAATTGTGAGTGGCTTACGACGGAACAGAAGGTGCTTGTGCTGCAAGCCCATGCAGTGCACTGGCTCTGGCTGCCTGGCTGCGTGCGAAGGACCCGTACAGCCTACACTGCCCACACTGCACGAGGGACCCATCCTGCCTCAGCCTCCCTCCCCACGCTGAGAGACCTGGCTGTGAGGGACCCTGCATCCAGCCTCAGCACCACCTTGCCTGCCTGCGAACGACCCATCCAGCCTGCCTGCCTCAGCCTCTCTCCTCCCACTGAGGGACCCATCCATCCATCCAGCCAGCCTCTCTCCTCTCCCCACACTGACCGCTCCCCCTCCCCACCTTCCTTAATTCCCCTTTGCCTGCTGCCTTCATCCCACAGACAGCAGCCTCCCTCCGAAAAGCACCCCAAGAGAACGAGAGATAGAGAGAGAGATAGAGAGAGAGAGAGAGAGAGAGAGAGAGAGAGAGAGAGAGAGAGAGAGAGAGAGAGAGATAGCCAGGGGATGGACAGGAGTCACGAGCCACTGGGGGAGTCGACGGATGCTTTGATACCATGAGATGAGACATTAAAAACAAGGAATTTACCACCAACACTATAGAAAACGAAAGAACATTCTCTTCAATTTTATTTCCTTTTTTTCCTCCTTTGGTCTTTCTCTCTCTATTTCAATTTTTTCCTCTTCCTTCTGAAAACGTCACGCCACTGAAATAATGATGACCCCCCCCCCCCCCCCCCCGCGCTTGAATGGATGTAAACCTTTTACAGGTCAGTGACTGACTGGCTTAATGTGACGGACGGTCATTTTGACTCGACAGATTAAACGGCTTAAACTTTAAGCATAGAAAAAAACGGGGGAGGAGGAAACGGAGGAGGAGGAGAGAAGAGGCAGCGATCCCAGATTTTTCAAAAATATATATTTTTTCCCCTTTGTATTTTTTTCCCCCCTTCCCTCTGATCATTGCAGCAGAGTATACTGCGGAGGAGCAAGCAAGCAAGAGAGAGAGAGAGAGAGAGAGAGAGAGAGAGAGAGAGAGAGAGAGAGAGAGAGAGAGAGAGAGAGAGAGAGAGAGAGAGAGAGAGAGAGAGAGAAGCAAGCAGACAGCGCTCGCCTCACGCATGCAGACGAGGAACTTGCTACTTCCTACCACCTCTCTCTCGCCGCTGAAAGCTACTTGGATTTCTGGGCTCTTTTCCTTTCACCCGAGGAGAACTAAGACATTGTACGCCTGCCAAAGGAATCTGGTGGTGGTGTCCACTGAAAAGGGACACGGAGAGGAGAGGAGAGAGGGGAGGGGAGGGGGGACAAATTTGTACCACCACACTGGGGTCCCTTTTTTTTTCCTCTTCTTTTTTTTTTAAGATCCGCACATAATTAGTGTTCGGGGGGGGTTGGGGGGGCACAAAGGGAGCCGCTGAATGGGAGGTTGTCAGCCCTGTGGATAAGGGGGGTGAGTAGGAATCTTTTCATATGAGGTCGCTCAATGAAGACAGCTTTTTATCGCCCCCCCCACTCACTCCCCAACCCCCCCCATCCTCTCTGCTCTCCGCACGCCGTTTGATATCTAACATGAGCGCAGAGACTTGCCCGTTATTGTTGTTCCCCATTTTATTTTTTCCCCGTCCGACAAGGATTTCTATAAAATAGGAATAAATACGTAATATAATCAACATTTCACGACCAAACAAATAGGAGAGGAACTGTATACTAAACGACGAGGTGCGGAAAAGATTGAGCGTTCCTGTGACCGGCGCGAGACGCCAATCAATTACGATGTGAAAGCAGGTGCCAACGTCATAATAATATCCAGAGCGATTCAATGGACATTCTCCCGGCGGTGGCACCATCCCTGGATATTTACGCTAATGGATTTCCTCCTAATTGGTCTGTACTTAAAGTGGCCACTGAGGAAGCAGCGACAACCTCCCGGCGGTGGTGGTTGCGGCGTGGGCGGCGGCGGCAGCGGCCGGCTGGCGCTGACGTGTTCCGTGCTGGGCATGGTCTTCCTGAGGATGGCCTCGCTGGCGGAGGGCAGCGCTGGTGGAGGAGGAGCGCTGCTCTGCCCCCGGCTGTGTCGCTGCGACAGCAAGCTGCTGTACTGCGAGGGCCTCAACCTCACCGATGTCCCGCACAACCTGAGCGCAGCCGGCTCGCCCGTGGGCCTGTCCATGCGCGAGAACAACCTCACGGAGCTGCGCTGGGGCCACTTCGCCGCCCTGCCGCAGCTCACCTGGCTCTACCTGGACCACAACAGCATCGACGCCGTGGAGGAGGGCGCCTTCGAGCGGTTGCGGCGCGTAAAGGAGCTGGACCTGAGCAGCAACCGCATCGAGGCGCTGCCCAACGGCACCTTCAGGCCCTTGCCCAACCTCCGCATCCTGGACCTGTCCTACAACCGGCTGCAGGCCGTGGAGCCCGACCTGTTCCACGGCCTTAGGAAGCTCACCAACCTGCGCCTGCGCCACAACGCGCTCAGGTTGGTGCCCGTACGCGTCTTCCAGGACTGCCGCAGCATGGAGTTCCTGGACCTGGGCCACAACCAGCTGCAGAGCCTGGCAAGGAACTCCTTCGCCGGGCTCTTCAAGCTCACCGAGCTGCACCTGGAGCACAACGAGCTCGTCAAGGTGAACCTGGCGCACTTCCCGCGGCTCGTCTCGCTGCGCACGCTCTACATGCACGACAACTTGGCCACCCTGGTGGTCAGCACGCTGGACTGGACCTGGCCGCACCTGGAGACGGTGGACCTGTCGCGGAACCGCATCGAGCACATCGAGCCACATGTCTTTGAGAGCGCGCCCAACCTCCGCGTGCTCCTGCTGGACTCCAACCGGCTGACGTCGGTGGACGGGCGCGTGTTGGCGTCGTGGAGTGCGCTGGAGAGCGTCACGCTGGCAGGCAACGAGTGGGAGTGCGGCCGCAACGTGTGCGCGCTCGCCTCGTGGCTGAGCGCCTTCCGGGGAACGCGCGGCGACGCGGCCACGCCACTGCTGTGCTCGTCGCCCGACGTGGCGCAAGGGGAGGACGTTCTGGATGCCGTGTACGCCTTCCAGCTGTGTGAGGACGGTCCCGTGACCACGGCAGGCCCCTTCGCCTCCACCAGGGACCGAGGAGGCCCCCACCGCGGGCCCGCCGCGTTCCTGACACCCAACCCGTACGAGGGGGGCGGGGGCAGCGAGGTGGTCACCGGCTCCTTCACGGTGGTCACCCCAGGCTCCGGCGGTCACCAGCTGGAGGACCTGGAGAGCACCATGCAGATCCACAAGGTGGTGACGGGCACCATGGCGCTCATCTTCTCCTTCCTCATCGTGGTGCTCATGCTCTACGTGGCCTGGAAGTGCTTCCCGGCGGGGGTGCGGCAGGCGCGTCAGTGCCTGAGCAGCCAGCGGCGCAAGCAAAAGCAGAAGCAGAGCATGCAGCAGATGGCGGCCATCTCAGCGCCCGAATACTACGTGGACTACAAGCCCAACCACATCGAGGGCGCGCTGGTCATCATCAACGAGTACGGCTCGTGCACCTGCCAGCAGCAGCCGTCTCGGGAATGCGAGGTGTGACTCCCCCTTATTATCGCTGCTTTTGTGTGAGTATGTTATAACGTGTGCGTTTACCATCATGTGTTTATCCTGGATTATAAAGCCCCCTTTTTTTTGTGGATCTATCTAGGGAGGATCGAAGAGGGCAGGTGGGATTATTATGGGACAAACGGAATAGAGGGATCCCTTTGGACACTTTTCTGTTTTGTTTTTACACCGCGTCTCGATCACTGTGCTGCTTTATTTCCTGGACGGAAGGAAGGAGGGAAGGAAGGAGGGAAGGAAGGAGTGGGGCTTCATGGCTGTGAGGTCTAAACTAATGGTGGATTTACTGCTGGTTCGGAAGAGGACACAACAGGCAGGGCCAAGTCGAGGACCTCATAGGACTCTTATTAGACCTGTTCTACTTTCTACGGAGGACACACAAATATAGGAATATGTTGACGTTGGTAAATTAGGAGGCTTTTTTCCCCACTCGATGGATATTATGAGCTTTAACTTTTTCTTCAACCACTTTCAGACTCAGAGACATTCTGACATTGTCTAAAGAATCGAACTGGGGGGGGGGGGGCGACGACAAACGTCACGACCAACAAACTATTTCTATATATGTGGCAAACAAACAAACACAACGTTTGACAATGATCAACGACATTTAAAAGATTACAAAAAAATATATATAAATATATATATATGTATATGTTTCAGTTGGATTAAAAAAAAAAAGTGTAAAGAAGTACGTGTAAAATATGTTTAAAATCAGAAATGCAAGAAGTGTGTGTGTGTGTGTGTGTGTGTGTGGGGAGGAAAAAAACAAATGATGCAAGATGCTATTCTACGGTTCTTTTGTAAAACTACAGACAAAATGTTTAAATAAATTGAACTGCTATTCACAGTAAAAACATGCGTGTGTGACATGATGAAGCCTTTTGAGAGAGAGGATGAATGATCCTGAAAGAGATGCCATTCTATCTGACTGCTGTTAGACCGGAGGAGAGGGTTTGCTTGTGTGTCTCTGCAGTGTCTAACGGAAAAATAAAGAAATAAATGCAGTGCGAGATCTGCACCTCATTTCAAAAATGTTTAAAAGACTGGTCAGAAACCTTTACATCTGAATTCATATCAGACCAATTTTCTCTCTTAATTATCTTATATAAACTCTCACGTATGTTATTATTCACCGCGTCGGCTCGCTCGCAATCAATGCTGCCCCCCCCCTCTCCGTTTCTTCTCTGTAAATAGATTTTCTTTTCTCTCCTCTCCTGCATTTTAGATCAGATGGCATATTTTCATAATGATTACATGGTTATTTGTGCGCCACCATTCCAAGTAAACAAAGTGGAGTGTCAACAATCTATATGTAGCCACAGTATATGCTTCACATTCTTTGTGGCTGTCATGCAACAAGCTGTAAGCTTCTTTCACTGAGTGGGTCATGAGACAGAGAGGGACGTGCACACAAACATCAAAGGGGGCGTCCAGCCCCTAACCCTTTTACCCGTCTGTAAAACAACTGCCCTCCAGAACACGAATGCAGCATTTTACTGTGGTAAAAGAAATGCAAAATGCCACTCCTCTCCATGCCATACCGGAAGGCAGCATTCAGGAGCACAATTGCGTTTATTTCCTGAACTTGAAACGCAGCTTTTTTCCCGTTGAACAAATTTGTTTAGAAATCCATGTCGTTACGCACGCATCTCAAGAGTGCTGGGTTGCGCCACCGAACATGATCTACAAGCTCTCAACGCGTTGCGCTGCGACACGTTGTGAGCTTGTAGATCTGCCATTTTTGTCCAAAAGTGCCCTCTTACGGGATTTCAGCCCCCATGCCCCTCTAACACTATGCACGTCTCTGACCATGAGGTAGCTCCTTTCACTGAGTGGGTCACACATACATGAGACAGCAGACGACGCCTTTGCCTTACACACACACACCTTTCAATCAAAATGCACTACAAAATAGCCTCGTTGAAGAAGAAAAAATCACCACAAGCGTGGCTGTTCATTTGACATTTGCTGTCGTTGTCTTAAACAGACAAACACATACGATATCCTCCCCCACTGTGTTTTTTTTCCCATGTAAATGTGAAATGTTCCTTATAAATACAAGGCCATTTTTGGAGGTATGTGTTATTTTCACTCTGGTATTCCTTTGCGTGAATGTATGACTAATACTAACCAGACGCTGTGTTTCTTCCTGTGTAAACCCTGCGACAGAATACGTTATACATCATAATAATAATGGTGCTGGGCTCTAATGTGGAGAGGAGATAGAGAGGATATCACAGCAGCATGACTGCAGAGAGAGAGAGAGAGAGAGAGAGAGAGAGAGAGAGGGCTCAGACTGCTCTCTAGTGTGCATGCTCTCACACTGTAGCTCTGTAGAGAGGCTGGCATGTGGTTTATATAGGCTGGAGCAACACTTCACATCACATACAGTACCTACACAGTCTCTACCAGTGCTGGAAAAAGTACTCAAATGTTTTACCGAAGTAAAAGTATAAATACTGCAATGTAGATGTATAGGTAGAAGTCCCATATTAAAAATGTACTTGAGTAAAAGTAGTCCAAAAATGTATATAGTGGAAGTGGTTAATGTTTTCTAATCTAAATTAAAATTTCCAAAATAAATAACTAGTAACTAAAGTTTTCAAATTATTGTAGTGGAGTAAAAGTACACATTTTCGGCTCTGAAATGTAGTGGAGTAGAAGTAAAAGTATTGGAAATTTGGAAATACTCAAGTAGAGTACAAATACCTCAAAAGTGTACTTAAGTACAGTACTTAAGTAAATGTACTTGGTTACTTTCCACTACTGGTCTCTAGACCACGCAGTGATTCTCAACCTGGGGTAAACGTGGAGGACCACCAGTGGTCCCTGAAGGGGTACCAGGTGGTGGTCCCCATGCAGCAAGATGATGCTTTAACTCTTTAACCAGTGGAAAAGTAAACCAAATGGACCCTTTTATTGTTAAACATCTGCAATACTAATGTACAAAAAAGTCTCCACAATTAGGGAATTTAGAATAATTGTTATTCTGATTCTGAACGTTTGGAACCGTGGACAAGATCTTTATCCATCGACAAAACAACATATTCAAAGAATTTTGGACTAGAAGGCTTTACGTCCCACCAAAGAGGTCCAGGTGTTATTTTGTGCAAAAGTGCATTATTGGCTATTTCCTAAGCCCTCAACGGGGGTCTCTGTGCTAATTCGCTTATTTCCATCAAAAGAATAAGTAGTGTGCCGCTTGGGATACTATTTACATTATGAAGTAAGGATATACAAAAACACACCCCAATGCCCCATTCAATTCAATTCAATTAATTCATGAATGAAATATTTATATTACTACAGGTAGTTCTTAACTGAACAAGCAAGCAATTGTTTGAAAAATAGGCTCTCCAGCCACGCTCATAATAGAAGATTTGAGAACGGACAAATCACGTTAGAAATATCACCAGCTGTGCTGATTGAACTGATTTTCATCAGAGCAGCAGCATTATTGGCTTAAGAATAAATTCAAAGAATAAAATTGCATTTCCCTCCTGTGTTAAGTGTGCAATGTGCATACATGTAGCTGAGTATAGGATGGGGCAGGTCTATGCTACATCGGTGGTGCTTTGAGAGAGAGAGATCTTCTGAGGTGGTACCATGCAGTCCAGACCAGGGGGTACCCAACGGATTGCCAACGCAGTGAGCACTTACTATGAGACCTAGCAGATCATGTCTGTCTGTGTCCTTTGTGCCCATATATGGAGCTGAGTGATTTGTTTGTGATTGATACAACACACTCCATATTTGAACGTATAGCTGCTTTGGGGACTCCTTATATGGTTATGGCTAAGTTAAAAACTTAACTCTTAAAAATAACTTAACTTAAAAAAATAACTTAAAAATAAATCTTAAAAAAACCCAAATATGTACGAGCTGCGTTATCTTCGCGCGTTTGCGCGTCTTACTGGTAGTTAGGAACCAAATGGACCCTTATGGGTCTGTAACTCTGAGAGTGTAACACATGGAACCAAATGGACCCTTATGGGTCTGCAACTCTGAGAGTGTATACATGTTCCATTTGTACGCTCTCAGAGTTAAATAAACATTGATTTTAGGATACAAATTGGGGGTCCTGGAGATATAAATGCCATTAAATGGGGGGGTCCGTAGACTACTGCATGTCAAACTGGGGGTCCTTGAAATTGAACGGGTTGAGAATCACTGCTAGAGCCGTAACAATGTTAATGTTGTTGACTATACGACCAAGACTAAAAGGTTTTTGATATTTTGTTGACTAAGACTAGACTAAGACGAAACAATTTCAGAAGACTAAATAGGGCTATAAGACTACGCCTAAATCGTTAATCAAAAGAGACTAAGACTAAACCTAAATCTGATGAATTCATAAACACTGCCTCAGAGACCTGGTCTTCTTTTTTTTTTTTTACTTACAAAATATCTTCACTGAAAATAGACAATCTTTAAGCTCACAACGTGTCCCGTTGCAACACGTTGTGAGCTTGTAGTTCTGCTATCCCCTGCCCCCCCCCCCCCCGCCCCGCTGAATATGCCCATAATAGGGATGCTAATTAGCTTACAATTGGTTAACGATCACACACAAAACAGACACGAGCACACACACACACACACACACACTCTTGTAAATTAGGCCCAGTGTCAGCAGCCACGAATAAGAAGTTGCATTGTCATCGTGGCATTTGGCTTGCACAGTGCGTGCACGCCTGTGTGCTATGCACCTGTGTGTCTGTGGCTAAATTTCAGCTTGAGCGTGCGTGCGTGCGTGCGTGCGTACGGCAAGATTGCACAGCCATGTGTGACTATCTGCGTGACACAGTTTATCAATCGACTATGGTCACATTCACACCAGAGAGCTTTGCTGCGCATTTTCAGAAAGTGCACTTTGTTTGGCAGGTGTGAAGGCTCATTCGAATCCTAATGCGTATCAAAGAACCGCATTTTACTCCGAGCAAAAACGGGGGTTTCGCTTCGCTTCCAATAGCACTTGATTACGATTCGGTGCAGGTGTGAATGCAATCCGCAGTAAATAATGGAAATGAAGCAAACAATGTGGCGGGTGAGGAGCTGAACGCAGTTGGAGACGGAGAAGGCATATTTTACGCAGTGCAAAGATGTCCCGTTACCGTGGATACTAGACGTGGTCGAATGAGGAGACTGAAGCCCTGATCGAAATGAGGACGAGTACATTAATCAATTGCTTAAGAAAACACATAAAAACACTGCAGAATATTCTGTCTGTCTGTGCCGTAAACATGGAGTGCTGTCACTGTGTGGGGACTGGGGAGCAGGGACTTTCATCTCGATAAACTTGTAAACATTTTGCGCTGCTGAGTCTGTTATATCAGTGTGCTCAGCGCTGTGCTTCCATGCCCAAAAGTGCGTGGCGTGGCTGCATGTGTATAGTGAGAGAGCGAGAGAGCTGGGGGGGGCTAGTCAACATCAATGCAGCATGGAATTGTGGACAAAATCTCACCCCACGTGAGCCCCAGTTTGACATGCATTAGTGTATACGGACCCCCATTTAAAGGCATTTCTATCTCTGGGACCCCCAATTTATATTGTAAAAACAATGTTAATTTAACTCTGAGAGTGTACATTTCTACACTCTGAGTTACAGACCCATAAGGGTCAATTTGGTTCTAAACTGCATTTAGCAGGGGACCCCCTGCGTAAAACTCCCTCAAGGACACCCTGGGGGTCCCCGGATCACACTTTGGGAACCAGTGATCTAAGAGTATGTCTGAGACCCTTGTCATTGTAACAGCTATCCGTTTTAGAACCATTAATTAGCTTAAATTAGTTTGTAAACCAATAAAGTTATAGGGCTGGTGAGGGGCGGAGTTAACTAATTCCAGGCTAAGGACTTCTTTAACGCCTTTTTAATGAGATCCTGCACCGCCAAACGATGCCTTTAACGTGTTAATTAGCGCTTTATTTAATGATAAACCTATAAAGTTGGCCTACCGCTAATCAAAGCTCTCGTCGATCGGCAGCTCCATGTTCGATTGCTTCCCCTTCAGCCACAATGCATTGAAACAAGAGCATGGTGGTGGTGGAATGGTTCCATTCCAAATCACGCTGGATAAATACAGCGACTGTGTTTAGTGGCTCAATAGCAACTCCCCATGACCGTTGAGTTTAACAATCCATTGCACAACACCCTTTACCGGACTGACTGCCAGTATGGAGAATTATTGGTTATAGGTTTAACAAACATTCAAACACATCGTATTCAAATATTTTCAGATTTCAATGAATGACATCATATGAAAGCTTACATTATGTATTGTCATAATCTAACAAAAGACCAATGCCCACTTGTGTCCTAAAGCACTGTACTTGGTCTGGCAAAAAGGCCCTCATTTCGACCAGAGTATTTTTTTTGTTTTTTACAGATTATTAAAGTACATAATGTAAGCTTTCATATGATGAATCATTCAATGAAATTGGCAAATATTTGAAGGAGATGTGACCATTTTAAAATTATTGTACCATTATACCCAAATGCCATTTGAATACTCAACATTTTAACACCTAGAGCTGACCAGAAGTGGGTGTGACAATGGGAGGGACAATAGGTACTTCACTCCACCCATAATTACTCATCTAATCACTCAAACCACCCCCACATGTTGTAGCGGTCAAGGGAAGAATGTAATTATTTTCATTTTCTTTTCATAGAATTACTTTTCTTGGTCCAAATCTTTATTACAAAATTTACAAACTCTGAAAATATAATAAAACTAATAACTCAATATGGTTTGTCATATACCGGTATTGTGTGCAAAGTGACGGTCAAGTGTATTATTATAATTATTATCTGCTGTGGATCAGAGCGGATATCTATTTATGTTGAAACTCCATCCCTCGATATCAGTCACCCCTCCTCAGCAACCATGCTCTCTCAGCATGTTTGACAGCCAGCTAGGGCTCACGTTCCCAGATAAATGTGTCCTTTCTTTTAAATTTAAAGCACAGCAAAGACAATAAAACTCCAGTTGGGATTGGTCGCCGCCCAAGCGCGGCGTATATAGTGCTGAAATATGAGGTCATCTGTAAGCGCCCCCTCGACCGTGCATGACAATAAACGTACTACAGGGTCACCGCATCAAATTAATGTCATGCCAGGTTTACGAGGGAAATGAATTACTCACGACCAACACCAGGATTTCCTTTCAAGCAAATATAGGCTGCATGTTTCCCCAAAATGACACTAAATAATGCATTTATTTATTTTTTTGATGACCATGCACCAAATATTGTCGGCTTAATCGCTTTTAACTGTGGCGTCTTGATTTGGCATATTATTAAAAAAAAACAATAAAGATTTTTTTTTTTTTTTTAGCATAGACTCAAACTAATCAAACTGATATGGTATATCAGGCGTTAACACAAGGGCGTCTGTCCCCGTTTCAATGCGCCCCTGGGAGATGGAGTCTTTAGACCTCCAGGAGATGGAGTCTATCCCCGTTACAATGCGCTCAACCTCTGGGAGATGGAGTCTTTAGACCTCCGGGAGATGGAGTCTATCCCAGTTACAATGCCCTATAGACCCCTGGGAGATGGAGTCTAACCCCGTTACAATGCGCTCGACCCCTGGGAGATGGAGTCTTTAGACCTCCGGGAGATGGAGTCTATCCAAGTTACAATGCCCTATAGACCCCTGGGAGATGGAGTCTATCTCCGTTACAATGCGCTAGACCTCTGGGAGATGGAGGCTATCTCTGTTACAATGCGCTAGACCAGTCTCTGGGAGATGGATTGCTGAGGTTGAGCGCAACATCTACCATCAGGTGAGCTCCCAGTACTTACAACAACACCTACCATCAGCTCCCAATATGTACAACACCTACCATCAGCTCCCAGTACTTACTACACGACTTCAAGCCGTGCTATGCTCATAGTGCGCTGTTCGAGTTGGCGGTGCCCGGGATCGAACCTGTGACCTTGTGGTCCAAAGGCGAGAGCTCTACCGACTGAGCTATACCTCCAGGACACAAAGGAGCTAGACCACAACTCACCTCACCTTTAAAAGGGCCCAGAGAGAGACCGCCAGGGCTCCGACTTGCCATTAGAGATTCACAACGTACTGATTATTATTCATCATATCATGTTTTGCAGCGTAGAGCCGTCCCACATCAAGACTCATAACCTGACGTGTCTGTCGTCTGCATGCAAATGAACGTAGCAGGTACAAACAGAGGCAGTCGATCCCTTATATCAGTGCGTTTCAAACCAGTGGTCCGGGGACCACCGGTGGCCCCATCGAGGGGGTTCCAGGTAGTCCCCATGCAGCTAAATGATGGAGTCGGTAACCAAACGGACCCTTATAGATCTTTAACTCTTGACAGCGTAAAATTAAACCGGGTCAATTTGGTTTCATTTCACGCTCTTAAAAGTACAATTATTGGTAAAAAATCTCCATCAGTTAATTTACAAAGTCTACACAGTTGGATAATGTAAAATAATTGGTATTTTTGATCAACGTTTATATATCACATGGTACCACATCAATAGAGTATGGAATTGTGGACAAAATCTGACAACAAAATATTATTTAGTTTTGGGTATGCGAGGGCCTAAATGTCATCAAATTATGGTCTATGGCTCAAATGCAGAATTAATAATGGACCTTGGTCTTAAATCATGCAACTCCAGGGTATATATATTATGGGTGGTCAAGCTTCATTTGTGTATGAACGATGAATGAATATTGGATGATGATGATGATAGAAACAAACCTGGCACGGTCTGAAATTCATTTGGCTTCAGTCCGTTTCTTAAACAAGCAGTGAGAGCAACAGCAGGTGGAGAGAGGGCCTGAATATTTTAAAAGGTTTCAGTCCTTAAGGCCTGGCATGACTAGGTACTTAACGCCCACCTCCATCAGTACTTACCAGCTGTCTGTCTGTCTGTCTGTCTGTCTGTCTGTCTGTCTGTCTGTCTGTCTGTGGGTCTCTCTCTCTCATTCAAATTAAAATTAGCTTTATTGGCATGAGAAAACATACGTTTACATTGCCAAAGCAAAAGTGGAACAAGACAATCAAGATAAAACCATGTATGTACAAATAAATATTGAATATAAATGGGAATAAAATAAAGGTGTAAACAGAGCTCTCTCTCTCTCTCTCTCCACACGACATACAATTAGGCCCACTAAATGCAGAGAAAGTGAGCGATGCATCTCTGCCGATGGATCAAATGTCTGCTTGACCTAAAGCCTGCAGTCCCCCAGAGGGTATACCTCGACCTCCTAATAGCCCTTCTGGACAAACGGCTTGATGGATGATACTCTGGAAAAAAAATAATCTATACAGATGAGTGGAAACCAAAAAATGATCAGAGTGATAGCAAATGCATAAATCTTTTTTTTTTTTGCTCACTCGGTCGTGGTCAGAGAGTTATTCTATTATTCATATGGAAATCCTGTATTGATTTTAGCAGATCATTAGTGGTCAAATACTAGGTGACTTAACCCATTTACGACGGGAACGCATCTGTGTCACTTTGGCGTTTAACAACTTATACTACATTATTTTAAACTTTATAGCTGTTGAAAAATAGCAGATCTGCAAGCTTGTAGATCTGCTATTTTTTGAAAAATCATGAAAATGTTTGCAATTCTTGGAATAATATATTCTTTCACAGCAAAAGTTTTTCTGTGCTTCGGGAGGGGGGGGGGGTTCCCTGGAACAACAGGGTTGGCGACCAATTACATAATTCTGGGGCTTCTTGATATGAAATAGTTTGAGAACCACTGACATAGAAACATAGAGTTTATTTTTTCAGAAAACTGATTTACAGTAGAATGTATTTAGTAGAATCTGGTCTGCGTCCTAAATGGATTAACCACAGTCTGGTATTGGATCATTTCACATGGAGAATATTAAGTGCATAAAGAGATGTTGTTTTCTTCACATGTGGAAAATGGTCATGAAAGCGTGAGTTGCACACACACACACACACACACACACACACACACACACACACACACACACACAAGGCCACAGCTGTTGGGAAATGGGTATACGGTATGTGAAGGTTGGGTAATGCACTTTGCTAATGGCAATGGAGCTATTGTCTCCCAGCTGCAGCATGTAGTACGTGTGTGTGTGTGTGTGTGTGTGTGTGTGTGTGTGTGTGTGTGTGTGTGTGTGTGTGTGTGTGCTTATGAAAGACATAATATAATCAGCCAAGATAAGACAATAACAAACCAAACCCTCCAGGACTGTATTGCTGGGTAATAATGAGAGCAACGGGCGGCTCCAGTTCGTACGGAAAATAGCCGAGTTACAAGCTCACACAGCGCATCGCAAGCGCGTGTGCAACCAGGTTGGCTATAGTGTTGATTTTCAAATATAGTCAAAGTATTTTGAATACATTTTCATTTAGTTTTAGTCACATTTTAGCTAGACTGGATCCCACCTATGCTTTCTATGGCAGCTGCGCGACATTTAGACTAATTCATTAGAGAGACAGAGAGAGGAGTGTGTGTGTGTGT
Source organism: Protomyctophum bolini (assembly GCF_963924005.1). Lineage (NCBI taxonomy): Eukaryota > Metazoa > Chordata > Actinopteri > Myctophiformes > Myctophidae > Protomyctophum > Protomyctophum bolini. The sequence continues at coordinate 22,721,229 of NC_137864.1, forward strand.
GTGTGTGTGTGTGTGTGTGTGTGTGTGTGTGTGTGTGTGTGTGTCACTGTGTGTGCGTGCGACAATTTAACAATGGTGCAGACGATCAGATATCAGCAGAGAGTGAGCGACGTTTGCACTACTGTATGCCAAATTGAAGTGGACTCGGCCCAATACTTTTTTTTCCCTCCCTGGAAATAAAAACGCCTGGGTTTCCGTGGCTACATTTTAGTCAACTGAAATGTGTCAATTTTAGTCGACTAAATATCCAACAATTTCAGTCGATGTAGTCGACCTGTGATAGTATAATGGTGAGACAGAGTGATATTATAATGGTGAGACAGAATGATAGTATAATAGAGAGACAGATTGATATTATAATGGTGAGACAGAGTGATAGTATAATAGTGAGACAGAGTGAGAGAGTGAGACAGAGTGATAATATAATGGTGAGTTATTGACACAATGTAATGAGAGCATGCAGAGGAGGTGATGTCTGCCCGCTCGTCAGAGAGAGAGAGAGAGAGCATGGGTGCGTGTGTGTTTGTGTGTGTGCATAAGCGTGACGGCCAGGGGTCGAGGGTCAGCGTCAAACACTGACAGCAGGGAGGAGGCCCACGGGCAGCGGTGGGCGCGCGTGGGGTTGGGGGGAGGGGGCGGGGGGTGCAGGTCGTTCCATCCATCCATCGTTGCCATAAATCTAAACGCTACACACAACCGCTGGTGCTGTCGCCATCCATCTACCAAGACACACAATCGTGGCCAAAACATCGCCTTGTGCTTACGCAGCACTGTGCGTGCGTGTGTGCGTGTGCTTGTGTGTGTGTGCAGGTATTACTCTACTTTTTTCACCCTAAAACATGATCATAAGGTATTATTATTATATAAGGAGGAACATTTTCTTTAAAAAAAAGTGTACAGTATTTGTTAAAATGTCATTTTTAAGTGGACACGCCCATGCATGGTTTCCCTGGTGGGTGCAGGTGATGGGCATGCTGAAGTTGGAAATGAAGACAGTAACATATTGCCCATCTGGTCAAAACCATGGAGAGTTCCCTAGATTAGAGATACGAGCCATTCTTTCTGGAACACTCTGGTGGCTGTTGCCCCCGTGCCCACGACTACGGACAAGCGGTTGAAGATGGATGGATGGATGTATGGAGCCATTCTTTCTGAGCCGAAAACAAGGAAGTGAACGGCAGCGCGCATGCCCGAATCAACAAGGAGTACATTGCAGAAGGAGAGGCCAACCCCCCAAAAAATATATCAATAAAAAAAATACCGAAAGACGCCTATATACACATCTTTAGCATCTTGTTTATACAAGACGTGCAAAAATTACCTTAATAATAGAGATAATATATCAAAAATGAATACTGAAACCAGATATGAGTCATTCTGCATGCAGCACGTACTATATCAACTCTAAAATACCATTTTCCAGCCATTCAGTTGCAAAATATTATAAATATATTAAAAAATTGAAAATAATTTGGGGACCCCCCAGAATAATTTGGCGACCTTCCGAGGGGTCGCGACCCACATGTTGAGAACCCCTGGCATAATGAATGTCCTGTTGTTGGTATGGTTACGGTTTCCATCTCTATCTGTGTCATCTGCGTAATGGATTATTAAAACACACACACACACACAGACACACACACACGGGGGAAAAAAACCACGAAACAAAATAAATCAGTGCCAGCACCACATTATAATTCGTTACAGTTCAGACACCACAATAATCTCTCTAGATATCAGGGTGTTGGCCTACATCTGCTCTAGTGCGGGTTACGCTTAACAACATGGATCCCCAGATGCTATACAGACACAGCTGTCTGTTTCCACACTCTACGCTATTAGCTCACTGACTGACCCTGATGATGTCTGATGTCTGTTATAATGCAACAAAGAGCACTATGGGATCACATGAGCCTCTTCCTATAGCCTCGGTCCCAGGCTTACTCATCTGCGAAGAGAAAAATCTAGCCTGGTCACAACCTATAAGGCTTATATCGGCGGAAGTGTCGGTCCGGAACATCCGACAAATGTATATTTGCCTATTCCGACCAATTCAGATTCAGATTACTTGCCATTATGTTGTTGTTGCCATTGTGTATACACACATAGGAATTTGCTTTGACAAAAAAAATCACAAATACCAACAGACACAAGACAACACCGTGCCGGTATCACTTGGGGGTAGGGGTGGAAGGGAGGTAGGGGTCATTGAGCAGCCTGGCAGCTGAGGGGAAAAAACATTTGTCTGTGGCGGGCACACACAGACAATCACGACACTTGTTTCATTCACGGAGAATGTGAACTGATTAGTAAAGCGTCAAAGTCATTTCATTGAGCGGTACTTCCGCCAAAATCGCGCAACTTCCGCCCAAAATAGATGATAGCCTCTCTACAGCTTATAGGTCTTGTACCAACGTTGCCTATTCCCAGTCTCTTGAAGAAGAAAGTCAAAAGCAAGCACTCAGTTGAGTAATTCCACGTCATAATGTCACGGTTTCTGGAAGATACAGACTGTAGAAAAGAATACCAGCACTCACGTTGTATCTTGGAAGGATTCTTGTTTTATTTTGTTCCTCCCCAGCAGCGTACAACAACAGTAGTGTGGACGTTTTGGCCCGAGGGCCTTCCTCAGCGTAAATATCTTTAGAATTATGCATGGGGCAATATGCATTGAGAGGGGCCAGACTTAATCTGCCTACATGGGGCAATATGCATTGAGAGGGGCCAGACTTAATCTGCCTACATGGGGCAATATGCATTGAGAGGGGCCAGACTTAATCTGCCTACATGGGGCAATATGCATTGAGAGGGGCCAGACTTAATCTGCCTACATGGGGCAATATGCATTGAGAGGGGCCAGACTTAATCTGCCTACATGGGGCAATATGCATTGAGAGGGGCCAGACTTAATCTGCCTACATGGGGCAATATGCATTGAGAGGGGCCAGACTTAATCTGCCTACATGGGGCAATATGCATTGAGAGGGGCCAGACTTAATCTGCCTACATGGGGCAATATGCATTGAGAGGGGCCAGACTTAATCTGCCTACATGGGGCAATATGCATTGAGAGGGGCCAGACTTAATCTGCCTACATGGGGCAATATGCATTGAGAGGGGCCAGACTTAATCTGCCTACATGGGGCAATATGCATTGAGAGGGGCCAGACTTAATCTGCCTACATGGGGCAATATGCATTGAGAGGGGCCAGACTCAACCTGCCTACATGTAGCTTCGGTCCCAGGCTTACTTATCTGCAAAAAGAAAAGCCTGGTCACAGCGTAAGGCAGAGAAGCTTTCGGCGGATGTATCCTCCGGAACATCCGTCAAATGTATTTCCCCCGGATACGATATTTTCCCGACCAATCACAACACTTGTTTCATTCGTGGAGAATGTAAACTGATTTGTAAAGCGTCAACGTCATTTCCTTGGGCAATACTTCCGCTAAACTCCAGCAACTTCCGCTGATAGTCTTTTCAGCGTAGGTCTTGCCCAGGGTTGCCTACATGGGGCAATATGTATAGGGGCCAGACTCAACCTGCCTCATGGTCAATATGCATTGAGAGGGGCCAGACTTTCATCGACTAAAACCATGGCGAAAAATGTTCGTCGACTACCTTTTTCCACTGATGAAAACTAAATGGAAATGAAAACTAATCTGTGATGACTAAAACTAAGACTAAATATACTCAAATTGCGTCAACAAATAAAAACTAGACTAAAATGTTAGGAGGGGACTAGTGGACAAGAGATCCAATATAAGTCATTTTACACTTGGTTGCATCCTGAAAATAGCTGGTCACAGCGCGACGCGTTGTGAGCTTATGGATCGGCTATTTTCAGCAAGTGTAAAATCTGTCATTACGACGGCATCAAGGCCAGACAAAATACATTTTAGTCGACTAAAAAAGCTGTAGTTTTAGTCGACTAAAATATTATGATATTTAGTCGACTAAAACTAGACTAACACTAAAACATAAAATGTGACTAAAACTAAATGAAAGCTATTCAAGAGACTATGACTAAAACCAAAAACAACATTGATTGAGAGGGGCCTGCATGTGCATGGGGCAGATGAAGCTGTGTGGCCATGCCCCTGAAGTACAGCCAAGCTAACCAAACCTTTACTTAGCCATGCAGATTCATCCTCCTCCCTAGCATTTAGTAGCCATCTCAGCCTATGCTTGGTGAAGAGTTATGTCTCTTCCTCAGTCTTTAGTATTATTATTATTAATGCAGTAGCTGGAACAGAGAGCATGCATTAATGAAGGCTGTGGGTGTTGTAGAGATAGAACTCTGCCAGGGAAAAAGTTACCGTACGGATAATAAGAAATGTAATTATAGTGTTTTATTTGACCCGTGTTGGTTGAGGTAAACCGACATGTGGCCAATTTGTTCAAATTACACACACAAGAAATGGCCGTCGGCCGGAAGGGAGACATCTTATACTATATGAGCCAGATGGATGGGTGGGTGGATGGACACTCTGTCTGTCTGTCTGTCTGTACGTACGTGTACGTCTGTAATCCACATAACTCGAGAACCGTTCGCCCCACCGACTTCAAATTCGACAGTTCCACACCCTCACAGGGAGTGCAGTGCCCAGTGTCGAGTCGGTCGGACCCACGGTTCCACGGGTCTGGCCTGTTCTGACATCATCCCGACATCTGCATAGTCTCCATATTTGGGCATGTCTGACACAGGACTCCATATATGGGCGTAAAAGGGACACAGAGAGAAAGCCATATGGCATGACTCCGTGCTTTACAGCCGGGCACCGTACTAGTAGGAATATATAGTACAGTGGTTCCCAAATTATTTCATGTCAAGGACCCCCAAATTGACACTAATTAGCCCACGGACCCCCTATTTGAAGAGATATGCCAGGGACCCCCATAAGAGAAGATTTTTACAGCTCTGGCAGTGATTCTCAACCCGTTAGGACCCCCAGTTTGACACGGAAATTAGTCTACGGACCCCCCATTTAATGGCATTCATATCTCTGGGACCCCCAATTTATATTGTAAAAGCAATGTTAATTTAACTCTGAGAGCGTACAAATGCTCCAATTGTACACACTCAGAGTTACAGACCCATAAGGGTCCATTTGTTTCCAAACTATATCATATACCTGGGGACCCCCTGGAACTCCATCAAGGACCCCTGGGGGTCCCCGCCCAGACCCCACTTTGCTACCACATGCTATAGAAGAAGAGCGAAGAAGGGGAACCGAGGCAGACGAGGATGGCATGGAGAGGAGAGCCGCATCGGGGTGATGGTGATTAGAATATCGATCTATGATAGATAGACCCTCCAACCCCCGGGTATAAAAATAAATAAAGCCGCCCACACATTAGCCGTTATTCATTAGTATAGCACCGCACAGCCATATGCACACGCTGGCATGCCAGCCGTGATTTAGGCTTCTCCCCGTTCCGATTATGAGGGGGTGTTCTAAGCATTCCATTACGCTCTGCTGTACTTCCAGCATAAGGGGTGCAAGGCCTGATCGATCGATAGATAGATAGATATACCCCACACGGGAAGCCAGCTTCATTAGTTTGTTGAATGTTTGTTTGCATCTTTATGACGCTGAACTTTTGTTCCCCCTCCCCAAGCCAAGGATGTTTGGAATGGATGCCACGCATACACATAGACACACGCACGCACGCTACGGAAAGGACAGGCTGTTTTTTTAAGGTGGTTATTTATTCGTTATAAATATGACTGCTACCTAATATACTGTTTATCATAATTTTTTTCTTGCCATGATTTGGTAACCACAACCCTTAAAGCACTTACATTAAACCTTTACAGTAAAGCCTATAACTGAATGCTTTCCATTACTCTAATACTTCTCTTGTTGTTGTGTAGGTCCGGAGTTTAGGACCTCACTAGAAAGCTGTTTCTCCTTTTTAATAAACAGAAAACACATTTTCAGGTAGGTGACAAAATGGCCAGTCAATCAGGAGAAAGTACCCATTTATCAGCTTATTCTTTATAGTGTTATAGTTTGATTATTTATAATCTCAGGTACTATGTGTATTTATTTTGTGGAAAAAGAGAGCCTTTGCTTGTAAATTGCTACTGTAAATAAGCCTGTAAAAGAGATAAGAGAAACCGAACAGTGGCGCTGTTTGTGAAACAAGCTTAGAAAATTATCTGAAACCTTGTGCTTTCTTTTTTCCTGCCTTGATCTCCTTAATCCACATAACTCGAGAACCGTTCGCCCCACTGACTTCTGTCTGTCTGTGTGTGTGTGTGTGTGTGTGTGTGTGTGTGTGTGTGTGTATGTGTGTGTGTGTGTGTGTGTGTGTGTCTGTGTGTGTGTGTGTGTGTGTGTGTGTCTGCGTGTGCATGTTGCTGCGCAACAGTGACACTTGGTCGGACAGACAGACAGACAGACAGACAGACAGACTCAGGGACCCTAAGGGGCACACATAGCTGTCTATAGGACTGGCTGCACCAATCAAACAAATGTCTCTAAATGATGCATCTGAATCATATATAGTAATAGAAAGTATTATGTTGATGCACACACCTGATGCGCTCAACCATTATGTATTCAATAACGAATGGTCGGTTAGACCCGACCGACATTTCCTTTCTTTGGAGCGCGAATGTTTGCCGATGCGATTCCAAATAAAAATTACAGTGTTTGAAATCATTCCACCCCGATGGACCTACCGAACCTCTAAACGTGTTGTCAGTCAAAAGATAACAGTTCTGTCCGTCCTTCTTTGTCTGTAAACTTTTCTGCAAGCGACCAGTGGAACTGATCTGCACCCACGCACGCACGGCTCTTTCCTTTTTTCTCTCTCGCGGAGGCATGTAACTGTTCATGAATCCAAGTAACTGCCGGTGAGGTATGTGGAAGTGCATTTTAGATAACGCTGTAGCACTATTTGTGGTGGTGATGCGTCACATGACTTGATCTATCTTATGGTGTATATAAACCGTGCTGCTATAAACCTTCTGCGGACCTCTGGCACTGGCACAATCAATCAAATATATATTAATTATGCACCCGGCCCCTTACCCATACACATGTAGCCTATAATGTTTCCACCTCTATATAAAAATGACAATATATATATATATATATAAAAATATATAACTTTAATGTCGTATTTCGTCTGACTGAGCAATGTGCTTGGCCCAGTATTGTATTTGTTATTTGGTCTAAAAGGATTTATATATATATCACTCATTCTTGAGATGAGGGACAAAAGTGGAAAAAACATGTCCCACACATAAGAGCCTTATTTTATGTAAAAAATAAATTAATTCATAAAAATAAAAGCACTTGCAAAGTTAAGTGTAATACAGTTGTGTATTATTATGCCCTTAATTTCATTATAATTGTTTTCATATTCCATCTGAATTAGTTAAAAGCAGGCCCTGTACCCAAAAAGGCCTGTATTTAGCCTGTCCCCAGCAAGTGGCCACAATTTCAAACTGCCAAAAAAGTGTCTAATACTGTCACAATCACATAAATATACATACTAAATTAAAGTAGATTGTCAACAACATAGCAAATAATATACACAGTTAATTTTAATTCATATTTTCTATTAAATATCTCATATCAAATGTTCGTCCCACGTCTCCGTCAACTCCGTCAGGTTTTTTTAAAAGTCTTAAATTAATCAGAAAATATTGTCGACAGATTTAGCCTGAAGACTCCTTTTCCAAGTCCCATTTATATTTGTTGCAACAGTGGAGTACCTGGTCTGACAAGCATTCAATTGTTTGATATTTTAAACAAACAATGTTGATAACAATGTGGTCACAGCTTTTACATGTCAACTCCGTCAGGACATTATTATGATCTTTGTTAAGAATTCAAAAATAATGTTTATTATTTTAGTTTAGGGGTTAGGTTTAGCTAACAAAATTAAGCAAAAACAAAATGGCTACATTGTACTAAAGAGGGTTAAGATGAAAACAAATGCCATTTTGTCAACTCCGTCAGACGTCAACTCCGTCAGATTTTGTGTCTGACGGAGTTGACGTGTATCTGACGGAGTTGACAAAAGTGTTCCTAAAACAATAAAATTATTGTTTTTGAATAATGGGCAGTATTCTAATTTGGCACACAGTTAGAGCATGCCTTAAGGAACATTTTTGGCTATGGGGCCATCACAGATTTGTCTCGTGGTGACCATGGCAGCCATATTACAAAAGAGCCGCCACCTGATGTTATTTTACAATAACTCAAGTTCTACACCACCTAGGATCTTGATTCTGGTGACTAAGACCTCATTTTCAAGGATGAGGGATACAGTGGTACAATTTAGACTTTCCCTGTGACCATGGCAGCCATTTTTCAAAATGGCCGCCACCTGCTGTTATTTTACAATAACTCAAGTTCTACACCACCTAGGATCTTGATTCTGGTGACTAATCATACATTTTCAAGGATGTGGGGTACATTGGTAATATTTAGATTTGTCCTGTGACCATAGCAGCCATTTCTTTTTCAAAATGGCCGCCACCTGCTGTTATTTTACAATAACTCAAGTTTTAGACCACCTAGGATCTTGATTTTGGCGACTAATCATACATTTTAAAAGATGAGAAATACAGTGGTACTATTTAGATTTGTCCTGTGACCATGGCAGCCATTGTTTTTCAAAATGACCACCAACCTGCTGTTATTTTACCAATAACTCAAGTTTTAGACCACCAAGGATCTTGATTCTGGCGACTAATCATTACATTTTCAAGGATGATCTTTCTCTGGGAGAGGTAAGGGCTTATTTCAGGTGCAGGTTGAGTTTCTACTGACAGGACATTAAAAGGAGGTGGGCTTTCTGGCCTTTGACTTGCCCCTTTCAGGTACAGATGCACAGTTTGACTTCACTGGCCACTGCAGGGAACTGTGGGGGAGAAACTTTGGTCTCTTGACACCCCGATTAGGTTCAGGGTTCTTTTTGGTGGAGACTTGCCTTTCATGACATCTTTGCTGCAGCAGTTGATCTCCTTATTGCCAGTGGTGGCACACTCTGGGTCTCTGGGGCATTGTATCTTGGTGGCCTCCTGCCAGTGTTTCTCCATCCTTCTCCTGAGCTCTGTGTTCTGGGGCTCTGTTATAGTCAACTTACATTGTCTTGGCTGGAGATTGCTTTCCTGCAGGGTCCAGCCCAGTCTTGTGCAGATGGCTGCTGGCCCACCTGGAGGCCCCAACCTCACTTGTTCGGTTGGTGTGATTAGGTGGGGTGGTCTTCCCCAATCAGGATGAGGGGTTTGACCCTTTCAAACGGCAGTCTGGCCAAGTGTCTGTATTTAGTTGTGAGTTTAGATACAGGATACGATTGCTCACCCAGCCCCAGGTGACATGAGGTGAAGGCTCCTTTGATTTGGTAACATTGCTTTGGTTGACATGCTGGGGACACAGAGAAAGACACTGATGCCTTCAGTGTCTGCACATCCTGCCTGATGGTCCTGAAGCCAAATCTTCTGTCTTCAGTCTTTCGCTCACTGTTCACTGCTCACTGTTCACCTCACCGAATTTAGCCCAAGGAGTTTGACCCCTAGTTTGGCCATAGACCCCCTAGTTTGGCCATAGCCACTTGCCCAAATGTGCCGACATGTGCTGACCTCATCACATCTGTGATGATGGCTATGGCCGTTTTTAGCCAACGTAGTGTTTTTTGTGCAAAACTAATGCTTGGAATGGATCCAGAATCATGAAAAGCCCCTAGTTTGACATGCTACTTAAAGCATAATGAAATTTAAAACATTTAGCCTTATATTGTTTGTTGATGGTACCCAACTTTCAGCAGCTGTCAAACATGCCCCTAGGGTGGTCAAATAGAAACCAATGTGGGATATGTTAGTAGACACCTTTACAAACATTGGTGAAGAAAATTCTTGGTAAGAAATGTATTCACAGATTTTATATTATTCTGATAATATTCCCTGAGTAAATTGGTAAAATAATAGCAGGTCCACCATTTTTTTAAATGTCTACCATCCATGGTCACAGGATAAATCTAAATAGTACAACTGTATTCCTCACCCTTGAAAATGTATGATTAGTCACCAGAATCAAGATCCTAGGTGGTGTAGAACTTGAGTTATTGGGAAATAACAGAAAGTTGGCGGCCATTTTGAAAAATGTCTACCATGGTCACAGGACAAATCTAAATAGTACCAATGTATCCCACATCCTTGAAAATGTATGATTAGTCACCAGAATCAAGATCCTAGGTGGTGTAGAACTTGAGTTATTCGGAAATAACAGAAAGTTGGCGGCCATTTTGAAAAATGGCTGCCATGTTCACAGGGCAAATCTAAATAGTACCACTGTATTCCTCATCCTTGAAAATGTGGGATTAGTCACCAGAATCAAGATCCTAGGTGGTCTAGAACCTAAATCAGTTAAACTTGTCAACTCCGTCAGATGTTCGTCAACTCCGTCAGACGTTCGTCCCGTGATGTTTTTGTTAATTTCCAAAGAAATAGAAAATTCGCTGTCAAATCTTTTGTGCTTATGTATTGAAACACCAACTGAAATGATACGTAATGATGATTTTTTTTTTTTTTTACATGGTGGTCATGAAATGACGGTTTTGAGAAATTGGATATTTCATAATAGTGTGATATTGGAACAAAATAATATTAAAAGATTTGTATTACTTAACTTGATTACTGAAAGCCATTATAAGATAACTGAGGACTTTATATTATTGTTGAAATGATAAAATTCAATTAAAAGGGATTTTAGTGTGTCTGACGGAGTTGACATGAATCAGGTATTAAGTGCATAAATGTCCCATTTTAGAAAGAAATGTTATGCGAAAAACCTGTTCCTTCTCAAGATTGGTAGTTGAGACCTGTGTCTACAAATACATCTATTTGATTTGAATGTATCTTAAAAAAAAAAAAAATCCAGTTTGAAAAAAGTTTTGTCCCTTATCTCAAGAATGGGTGACATATATTAGGGATGCACCGAAAATTCGGCCACCGAAAATATTCGGCCCGAAAATGGCTAAAAATGTATTTTCGGCCTATTCGGTTTCGGCTCAAATAAGCCGAAAAATATCACCGAATAGTAGTAGTGGTCCTAAAGTTGTGAATCGAACTAAACTGCGAGGAAAACACAGATGTACAAGCCCAACGCGCTGTGCATTGCGACGGGTAGATAGCTTGTAGATCTGCTACTTTCAGCACAGGAAGGGCGCATGCTTATGACGCTCTTTAACTATGCATCATTCAGCAGCTGCAGCCAGCGACAGTCGCAGGCAACACAACACACGAGCAGCAGTCACGGAATGCACAGGCAGATCCACACATCTGTGCTTTCATCCACGATTCCATAGCCTTCTAAATCTTATGTCCCATCCACGGGCACAAGCAACGTGATATTAGCAGCTTCCACCCGATCTGTGGTGTACTGTTGACGAGGGAAGCTAGTAGCTAGCATGGGAGCTAACGTTAGTTTTAACACTAGTACTTTCCATCCGTTCCCCAACCCCTCACACTCGCTGCTGCGTTTACACGGGCAGACACAAAGACGAATGGGAATATCATTTGGAGCTTTAAAATGAATGATAGACTGTATCGTTGCTTCTGCCCGTGTTTAATGGTCAGGGTTTCACTGTTCACATGAGCAGGCAGACCTGTCAAAACGATGCACTTCCCAAAACTCAGAGACATGCCACCACGTATTAATTCAAACCCACCTCTGGAATATTGCTATCTCATTCCACTTTAATTTATTTTATTCCATAGTCTTAGTTTTTCTCTAATAAAGTTGTTTTTATTTGTTTTCTCATGTTCTCCTTGAAAAGTGTCTTTAAGTACTCAGAGAAGCTTTATATAAATAATATTATTATCACTATTATTATTACTACTTGTTTTTATTGCATATGCTTATGTAGAAAAAAAGCTCACTGCTCAGGTCAAATAGGCCTATTGATATGCGATTAAAATGTGATTAATTGAGATTAATTAATCACAAAGCCTCCAATTATTTAGATGTTTTTTAATGGACCCATAAGTGTTTATTATTTAAGTTAGGTTTTGCCATAATCATGTCTTTTGCCATAATCAGGTAGCTTTACAACAAAGATATATTCGGCTATTCGGTATTCGGTTTTCGGCCAACTGTTTCCTATATTCGGTATTCGGTTTCGGCCAAGAATTTCCCTTTCGGTGCATCCCTAATATATATATATATATATATATATATATATATATAAACGCTGCCTTGAATTAATTGGAATGTAACATTTAGAAGACAATGGCAAGTCGTCAACCCCCCGCCGCGGGTGGGAGAGGTGTGAAGAGATTAGAAGAGATGCAGGGAGAGAGTGGCCAATGGAATTGCACGAAAAACACGAATCCTGACCATTCATCCGTCAGAGTAGTAGGTGAGTTGAGTTCAGACATGCTAGTGCGAAACAGTACCTTGAAATAGAGTGGTAACAAACAACACAGCCCACAATTCTAAATGCTTCCTTCCTTTTGGATAAAAGAAAAGTTAGCGTTTGGGTAAAAAGGGAAAGTAAAAATAGAGAGGGCATTTATCATTTTCCGTTTATCTGATCAGTGTCAGGATGAATAAATGGTATTCTAGGCACTCGCGTCCTCCTCCTCCCTGTCTGTGGGGACAGATTGGCATCTCTCCAGTAGCCAATGAGATTGGCTGCATAAATGGAATTGCCCCGTCCTGCCAGTGTCACTTACGCTCAGGGAATATATGTTCACAGTTTACCAAAGCCTGAGGTGCAGGTATGGACTTCTTAAGACTGAAGACAGTTTGAGTAAACAATGGCTTTCTTTCAGGTATTAAATGGCGAAGAAAGGCTTCAGAATAACACATAAAAGGTGAACTTACCTGTCGCAGTAAATGAAGGGCAGAAAGAATGCCATGCGGATCCATATATGAAACAAAAGAGAGGGAGGGGATGGGGAGAAATAGAGACTTGTTAGAAAACAAGATAAATGTTTGACTTTGTTGCATTATATTTGGATCTGCCGTGACTTCAATAACACGACAAAGCTTTTGAGCCTCTCTGTCAACAACATTGTCAGTGTCAAAATATTTACTGGATCTCTGTGATGCCTCGACGTCACACGATCATCACACATGGAGTTTATTCGTTTCAAGGACGGGCAGAATGGGAGCGACAATAACAGACTGTTTACAAAAACACCGTTTTGAGATCAACCAGACAGACAGACAGGGAACACGGGAACGTGGGCAATGCGCGTGCATGTGCGTGCATGTGTGCATGCGTGCACTCACATGTCTGTGTGTGTGTGTGTGTGTGTGTGTGTGTGTGTGTGTGTGTGTTGACCCTGATGAAGGCCCATGTAGGCCGAAACGCGTTGGTCGTGTTTTTAACCCTTTTAATGAAATAAAGGATTTTTATACTTGAACTGGACAGAGCTGCCTTGGACCCTCTTTTAAGTTTGCAACCTTTTACCTCCTTCCACTTTTAAGAAATCTTGTGCTTTGCGTGTGTGCGTGTGTGTGTGTGTGTGTGTGTGTGTGTGTGTGTGTGTGTGTGTGTGTGCAACAACTTATTGGAAGAACACAGATACTATGGCCTAAAGTGCTGTACAGTAAGTTGATGGTTGAGTTTAATGCACAACTTCTGACAACCATCACAGTCAGCAGCAAAAAGGGAGACAGAGAGAGAGAAGGGCCTTTTGTCAGTAGACAGTAGACTAGATAGATGATTATATGGTATTGTTAACTGGTAGTAGACAGTAGACTAGATAGATGATTATACTGTTAACTGGTAGTAGACAGTAGACTAGATAGATGATTATATGGTATTGTTAACTGGTAGTAGACAGTAGACTAGATAGATGATTATATGGTATTGTTAACTGGTAGTAGACAGTAGACTAGATAGATGATTATATGGTATTGTTAACTGGTAGTAGACAGTAGACTAGATAGATGATTATATGGTATTGTTAACTGGTAGTAGACAGTAGACTAGATAGATGATTATATGGTATTGTTAACTGGTAGTAGACAGTAGACTAGATAGATGATTATATGGTATTGTTAACTGGTAGTAGACAGTAGACTAGATAGATGATTATATGGTATTGTTAACTGGTAGTAGACAGTAGACTAGATAGATGATTATATGGTACTGTTAACTGGTAGTAGACAGTAGACTAGATAGATGATTATATGGTATTGTTAACTGGTAGTAGACAGTAGACTAGATAGATGATTATATGGTACTGTTAACTGGTAGTAGACAGTAGACTAGATAGATGATTATATGGTATTGTTAACTGGTAGTAGACAGTAGACTAGATAGATGATTATATGGTATTGTTAACTGGTAGTAGACAGTAGACTAGATAGATGATTATATGGTATTGTTAACTGGTAGTAGACAGTAGACTATGCTGATATGGTACTGCCGACCAGACAGTGTTGTTTTTGGCAGCAAATTTTGATTTGAGTTTTAGTCATAAATAGTATCTTCAATAGTTTTCATCTAGTTTTAGTCACATTTTGGTCACCCGGAATGTTTTAGTGTTAGTCGACTAAATATCATAAGATTTTTGTCGACTAAATCAACTGTAGATTTAGTCGACAATCTTATGATATTTAGTCGACTAAAATGTATTTTGCCGGGCCTTGATGCCGTCGTAATGACTATTTTTATACTTGCTGAAAATAGCCGATCTACAAGCTTGTAGATCTGCTATTTTCAGCGTGTGTGTGTCGGTTGTGAAAACAAACCAAACTCTATCTTCGTGCTCGTGCTCGGACAGACCCAGCCTGCCAGCCAGGGGCCCAGGGACACACATAGCTGTCTATACTGAGTGGTTGCACCACTGAAAAACTGTGGAAACCAATGGAAATTGTACAAATTGGGACAAAACCTCTTAACTCCATTGGACCCTCAAACCCCACCACCTCTCCCCCTATCATGCAAGTAATTGACAATATATAAAAGTCACAACACCAACTTTGATGAGGCAGTATTGCTTTGTTTTCAAAATATAAGTTTGTCTTAATTTCCTGAAAAAAAACCCCATTTCAGAGTCATAGATGGTTTCTTCCCGACAGCAGAGATATTATTTAACTCACAAGTGTTACACTGTTCCGACACAACTGGAACCAGAGCGACTGTGGAGTGAGTGATTTGTGCGTAACACCCCCCTCTAGGGGCTTCCTTTCATCCTGAGTCTGTACGCATGGTCGTTGGCAAGTGTGATGGAGTGTTATTTCGGGCAGCGAGTGTCCCCTGGAAGTCAGCTGATTGCATTCATTATAGCACCGGCGTCAGGGAAATAAATAACTATGCAAGTAAATAAATGAATGAATGAATAAATAAATAAACAAGGAACGATAAGATTTATGGACGAGGCTCAAGTGGGGCAACGCATGCAACGCTTTTTCAAAAGATAACCAGGGTAGGATTCTATAAATGTATCCACGCGGTTGCTCCGAATTCCTTTTTGCATACTGCTGTGCTGACATGTGAGCTTCAATCAACGCTATCTAATTTTCCTCCTTTTTAGAGACTATATGAATTAGGTAACGCACACGCAGAATACTCATTCTCACTGTTATATAAAAATCTAGGACATTTATTTCCGATACACATCCATTTATCTGGCCATAGTTAGGGTGACACCATTATGTGGAAAGTTATAGATGTTGGGTAGAAGTAAAGTGGCTTGTTGCAGTACAGGTTCACACACGGTGGTTACTCACAGATGCATTATATTTGTATTTGGTTATTGTTTTAGTTTTAAACGGGGACAATCCACTACACTACGCCTGCATTTTCATTTAGTTGTTGCCGAAAGAATAAGATTGCGAATACAAGCGGCCGAAATTAGTTTTCTCTGACAGGTGGCTGGCATCTCCCTTAGAGATATAGGTGAGAAGTTCAGTGACGCGAGAGAGACTCTGCTCCTTTGCCTGGAAAGGAGCCAGCTTAGGTGGTTCGGGCATCTGGTTATAGGATGCCTCTCGGCCGCCTCCCTAGGGAGGTCCTCGAGGCACGTCCCACTGGGAGGAGACCCCCGGGGCAGACCAGGGCGCAGTTGGAGGAAACACATCGACTTTTCCCTGGCCTTGGAACACCTCGGGATCCCTCAGGAGGAAGTCACTAATGTTGCTCTGGAGAGGGAAGTCTGGAGCTCTGGTGGAGCTGTTGGCCCCGTGACCCGATTACGGATAATCGGTTGAAGATGAATGGATGGATGGCTGTATGGATTCAGGGGGTCCCGGGAACAATACATTTTCAGATGGGGTCCGGTCGGCGGCCAATTACATATTATGTTTGGGGGTCCTTGACATGAAAATGTTTGAGACTGACTGACATAGAAACATAGGGTTTTTCGAATTTAGAAGATATTTGTATAATCGTTCTCAGGTCTTAATGGGTTAAACCTTATACTTTGTCCGCAACTGGTCTGAAATGGTCTGTTTGGTACATTCAGAATCAACTGTCAAGACTTCAAGACTTCAGTTTATTAAACAAGAATATCTATTTTGAGTTTTTGACACACAATCTGTCTATGGTTCCTTTTCACTTTAGATCAGGATCTCACCAGTCTAGAGAATTAAGTAAAAAAATATATAATTATGACAAATTGCATCATTATTACGGTTTGTTACAGCCATGCTGTTAATGCTATCTTGTATTAGCTGTGATTGCATATTGAAAAGGCTATTACAACTTCTACAATGTTATGGTGAGAAATACAAACGAATGGAGGGTATAAGATGTGGAGAAATTGAGCTATTTTGCAGGCCTGTGGACAAACATACGGCGTGTGTGCATGCGTGCGTGGGTGCATGACAAAGACAAAAACACTTTGGATGGAGATCTGAATAACCTCACAACCGCATTTAACCACAAACCATAGCATTCCTATTTTTGGGGGGGAGAATATAGAAATCTGCAAGCTCACAACACACTGTTACATTGTGAGCTTGGAGACCAGCATTTTTCATTTTTCTTTCTTTCTTTTTAAAGGGAAAAGGGATCGGACCAAGTACAGAGCCCTGGGGGACACCGCCTGGTCAACTGGATTTAAGTTTGTTAAAGACAAAAGAGCTGCTGAAGCAAGGGGTGACATTGTGCGTGTTAGATCTTGGCCAGGTGGGAGTGTTATGTGAAAACCATGTAGACAATTATTACAATTCAGGCATTTAGCAGACGCTCTTAATCCAGAGCGATTTACAGTGAGCAAGAACAGAAACATGGATGGTTATACATAATAGATAGTCTTAGTCACCATGAAGCAGTAAGACGCCTTAAGGCGACGGGCGACCGAAGGGCTGACACACTGTACCAGAATAATGTCACTCCATTATGTCAGCACTGTCATATAAGTTTCATTTTAAATTGTCTCATATAAGCCGGGGTGCACAGCGAGGTGTAGTGTGTGTAAGTAGCGTGTTGAAAGGCATTTTTGTGGGCTTGTTTTCATAGACCTGGCAACAGTGTGTGTGTGTGTGTGTGTGTGGCGTTGCGTCACTTTATTTATATAGCACATTTAAAACAACAGAAGCTGACCAATATATGTCAAAATAAAATGCTATGTAAGTTACATAAGTTGAGCCTATATGTGTCGAGGCTAGGGCAAGTTCTATAGAGACCATGCAGGCCTGTTGCCCGAGAAGAGCACAGGTCTGTGTGGAACAGAACAGCATCCTAAATGCACTGGGCTTATTAGTATTATGTAACTGGTTTCTGATCCATCTGCTCTGAGATTCCTAAACAGTGCATGGTGGAAGGCTGATGTTACCGGCTGCTGTTTCTGATTGGACGATCAAAGAGTGATGTTACTGTATCTATACAGGCTGCTGTTTCTGATTGGACGATCAAAGAGTGAACCGCAATACGACGGACAGACACAGTTGCTAACATGTCTTGAAAGGTACCTTTCAGGTACCTTTCAGGCAAAGGTACCTATCAAAACCTCAGAGGAACAGACGGAAAGATGTTGGTGCCTACTGTGTCTAAATTGTCTAATCCATGCTGTGCCACGTTGTCTGTGGAGTCCATATAGCATCATAATCATTGGACTAACACATGTTGCCCATGTGTGTGGGACTTTATTTTCAAAAGCTTAGTGCAGTTACAAGGTAGCAAGGTTACTCTTAAACACATTCCCTGCATGGAACGCTTGTTAAACAGACAGGAAAGAAAGAACAGCTTACGATGTCTTTAAAATGATAGTAATCTCGTACAGTCTGCTTTATAACAATTCCGACCATCATAATCCATTAAGTGTCAACTTTCCAACGGAATTAATTCAATCATACGCCCATAATAATCAAAATGCTTGCTCTGTCTGTGCAAGCCCTGAGCCCCCATGCCGTGCTGCGGGGGGCTTAGTGACAGCTATAAGCGCTCTGAGAATGAAGAGGCAACATTAAAATGGACTGGAGCGAGCCTGCAATCCCCCCCACCCCCCCACCAAAAAAGAAAGGCATTTGCTGCGCTCTGCATGCGTCAAGGACGTGCAACAGTAAGGTCAGGATCAAACATTGGCGGAATACTGAATAAGTTTAGCCTCCTCTCCCCGGAGGGAGAGAATAGGATTCCATGGATCCGGCTCATCCTCCCCTCCCCAACCCACCCCACCCCTGCCCGACGTTTAAGCTATTTAGGACGGGAAGGCATCGGTGTCACCTTATGGCTTTTAACCACTTTAAACCATTATTTGTAAACTTTATTAGCTGTTGAAAAAAATGCAGATCTACAAGCTTGTAGATCTGCTATTATTTTTTAAAGATCGTGAAAACGTGTAAATATTTGAGTATATATTCTTTCCATAGTGAACGTTTTTAACTTAAAGAAGAGAAGACATTTTGAAGAATCTGCGGTCTCAGTCTTAAATGGATTAACCCATTTAGGCCCTGACGTCGAAAAAAACTAAACAAAAAAGTCTTCTAAATCATGAGTTTTCTGAAATAGGCCTACCTATGTTTCTATATCAGTGGTGCTCAATATTTCATGTCAAGGACCCCAACAATTATATGTAACTAATTGGCCGTGGACCCCCACCATCTGAAAATATGTTGTTCCAGAGACCTCCCCCAGAAGCAAAGATACAAAGTTAAAAACGTTATAAAGAATAATAAAGATTCGCTCCACATTATCATGATTTTTCAAAAAAAGCTTGGTGCTGCACTACAAGCTTGTAGATCTGCTATTTTTCAATAGCTAAAGTATAACATATAATGCTTAAAAAACCCCACCAAAATGCGTTTCCCGTACAGAATGGATTAAAGTCTTATCACTGCAGGTATTATGCTGGCTGCTCCTGGAGGCTTGAAGAAACATGCCATGCATAATATATGATCTAAGTGTACCATAGAATATACTGTAATGTACAAGCCTGCGATGGGAAGGTGCACAGTGCACAGTGAACGGACGCTGTGTGATGAGCATCACAATGACGGATCCGTCGCTCGCTCTATGATGTCCACATCATCTCTCCTCCCTTATTTCTGGTGGTGTCAGGTTGGCAAATAATTCACAGTCATCATAACTGCCGCCGTATTTCATGTATACTGTATCTTATCCTGCCACGGCGTGATGTGTCTCGGTTTTTTAACAATTGCGAGTTATGTATCGTTTGAAATAATTGTTGGGACATTTGAAAGAGTTGCCGGTCTGATATGCGTCTTGAGACACACACTGCTCCATTTGTAACATCGGCCACAAAATGTAAAAAAATAATAATATATATATATATATATATATCTGTAAACAAATGCATTTAATGCAACTCACAATCACATAACACATATTCAAGACCCTTCAGCATATCGTTGCTGTCGGGAGTAAACTGTATACATTTGAGGTTCTCGATTTATTTTTGTTGCATAAATCAGTGCTATTACCTATTGACCACCCTTTACGTGTGGTCCCTTGTGTGAAAATATTGAACTAATGGAAAGTAGTAAAAAACACATTGGACAAAACCTCTTAACTCCATTGAACCGGGCTTAAACTGTCTGCTAAAGCAGCTAACTCCACCCCCTCTCCTTGCCTCTCATGCAAATAATTGACAATATATAAAGTCACAACATCAACTTTGATGAGGCAGTATTGCCTTGTTTTCAAGATATAATGTTTATGTATATTTTTCATTTCCTGAAAAAAATAACATTGGAGTTAGGTGGTTTCTCCCCGACAGCAGAGATATTAATTTTTTTTAATTAATTGGAGGAGAAAGGTGCTTCAGTCCAACCTTAATAAATCCTGGAAGGCTTTATAACTCCAAGCCAAGCCAATGTTATTACGGTGGGGCTGACTCATAGCTTCTCAAGGGAACTTGGACTGCAATCTTTGAGCCGAATCTTCATTTGGTGGAGCAGGGTTGACTTTAAAGCGCTGTACAAACACTAGCGTTACAGTACTGTAGAACAGTCAAACAACCACGGAATCTTTCTACTCGTCCAAAAAAAGGCAGGGGAGAAAATAAACCCTGTTGGTTTGTCTTTATTGCGGACAAATTCAATGTTGTCGATCCAGGATAACAGATGGTCGGTCTATCATTACAGCCACGTATTTGTAAGAAAACACCTGTTGATTTATTCATTGTCATTAAGGATATAACAATATTAACCTTTGTATACACCGTGCATTGCAGATAAAGCCACTTGTTGGCTGGCTGATACAGTATACTGCATCAGCCACTGTAGTCACATTTTTAAGTCGACTGGAATGTATTTTGGCGGGCCTTGATACCGTCGCAATGACTATTCTTTACACTTGCTGAAAATAGCCGATCTACAAGTAGATCGGCTATTTTCAGCATGCAACCAAGTGTAAAATGACTTATACTGGATTAAATGGCCGATAGTCCCTTCCTAACATTTAATCTAGTTTTTATTTTTGACGAAATTGTCAGTATATTTAGTCTTATTTTTAGTTATCATAGCCTAGTTTTCATTTAGTTTTCGTCAATGAAAAAAGGTAGTCGACGAACATTTTGTGTCTTAGTTTTAGTCGACAAAAACAACACTGGTTGGGCACTGGCCTACTTGGAACGATGCAAGTTTGAAATGCAAGCCCCACCCATATATTATGTCTGTGTCCCTTGTATACCCATATATGGAGTTCTTTGTCAGGCATGCCCAAATATGGAGTATATGCAGAATGCAGATGTCAGAATGATGTCAGAACAGGCCAGCTCCATATATATGGACACTGGGCAGGGGCCCTGTCCAGAGCCCGGGCAGAGGCCATTTTGAGGCGGTTCTGCATGGACAACCATGGGTCCGACCATCTCTACACCGGCCACTGTGTTGGTATGGAACGCCTGTGTCGAATTTGAAGACAGTGGGGAGAACGGTTCTCGAGTTATGTGGATTACAGACGTACGCACACATTTATAATTAGATATTCCACAGTTGAACAGATGTTAGGTTCTTACTAGCTTACGTTTGATTCTTGATGACTATTCATACTATGTATTTGATGTAATACCTTGTGTTTGTTCTTGCTTACCGTAAAACCGCTCTGGATTAAGAGCGTCTGCTAAATGCCTACATTGTAAATTGTCTGGGTTTAGATCCTCAACAATCCCTTGCATGAGATTCAGATGGTGAACAAATAGAACTTTCTCCAGAGCATCATTATCATTCCACTCAGACACTTTGTCGGAGCCATGTTGGTGTAAACCAAGGGTTGGCTGAATTACTTAAACACCTAATCCTATATACTGTATTCCGGAGTCCCCCAGGGGTCTGTTTGGGGCCACTTCCTTTTTTCTTGTATCCATGCCAAATTAATTATCTGGAAATATCAATGTACAAGCTCAAAGGAAATAGCAATTTACTAGTAGTATTACACTTTGTGGAGCTCCCCTTTGCCCATTCTTGGCCCTCACACAAAATCTGAAGGCAATTACAGCCAATCATACGTTTTGGACAAAATCTGGAGGAGGAGAAGCAGCAAAAAGTGTGGTATGGAGTTGCGTCATGGAATAAGGAAAGCAATGAAAAGGAAAATTGGATTGTACAACCGAGGCCTGAAAGGTACGACGGGCAGACAGACAGGTCTACTATATGATGCTGATCACGGGGTGATGCCCACAGACTCTGCTTTACATGCGTGTACATATTAGATTGCATATTGCATTCTCCATCTTCTACACATCTGCATTCACACACCGATCTGAACGTGACTTACATTGTATATATGTTTTCATTGTTACCACCGTGGCGTCCACTGAAAGTCATGTCTATCACAATTATTAAATAATCGCCTAATCACAATCGGCAATCGTTTGACGTTTCCATGTTGAAACATAAAAAAATAAAAAATAAAGCAGAAATAGTCGATCTACAAGCTTACAACAACAATTTCTGCTATTTTGTAGGCTACACATTTTTGGAACGATTATTTATTAATTAAATGTTTCTGTGATATCTTTGTGTATTTAAGTTATGTGTCATATCTGC
Source organism: Protomyctophum bolini (assembly GCF_963924005.1). NCBI lineage: Eukaryota > Metazoa > Chordata > Actinopteri > Myctophiformes > Myctophidae > Protomyctophum > Protomyctophum bolini. The sequence goes on from NC_137864.1 coordinate 22,743,663, forward strand.
CATGTGGAATTTTGCGACCACAAACAACAGAAATACAAATTGTATGCGTTCCAATGTTCAATGCAAAAACCCCACAATTCAATTGTTAATCGAAATAATTTGTGTTACTAAAGGGCGCGTTCGGAAATACCGCACCAGAGCGCCCTCGCCTATTAGCTTACAGTACGTTGCACAGTGCGCTCAGTGAGCTTTTTCCTAACGCACCCTAACTAATGGTCAACTTAAGGCTCATTCATAGTCTGGATTTTTGGTGGTGAGGTGACCACCGCTCCGGTGGTGAGGTGACCACCGGAGCTGAAATAGTGTTGAGCGGTTGTGAGCAAGAACAGAGAGAAGGGCTGGGGCGGTGGCGGTGGTTTGCTCTTCACCGAGGCTCGTGACGTCATGTTGTAGTTCGGTGGTCACCTCATCACCGGAAATCCAGACTATGAATAACTCTTTAGATGTGTAACTGTGACAGCCCCGTCGAGCAGACCCACTCCGGCAATACACATCCCACATAGCCTGTTTGATGCTGCACATCGTAATGGCTGTGTCCATATATCTCTGCATAGATAACTGAAATGCATTCATCATCATTTGTGCATTTTGGCTTCAGTAATAATTATAAGTTATTTGTGCTAAAAGTCCATTTGGGGCTCAAAATGCGGCAGTCACATCTGTGGCACTCTAGTGCCTAAATTACATTTTGCTGCATTATATGGCCGGTGGAAATACTAATATATTTAATATAAAACTAATGTAATAATATTACTGAGACAAAACGCTCTGGGAAACTAAAATAAATGCAGGATAACTGAGAACAATACAATAGACTTTAATGGAATGTTGAAGCGTTTCAATTGCACACATTATAATGAACAAGTATAGCCTGACGGAATCATTTGATCAATTGTAGCACGCATTTAAAGCCGGTTGTTTTTCAACCGGTGGTCTGGGACCCACCAGTGGTCCTTGAGGGGGTTTCCAAGTGGTCCCTCAAGCTAAATGATGGAGAGTTGGTAACCACATGGAAGCATTAAAAATGAAACTAAATGGATCCTTACGGGTCTCATCTTTTACTTTCTCTAATAACAATCTAAAACACGAACCACGAACACGACAAAAAAAAAAAGTTGTCCTTTACTGACGCACAGCAGCATCCGCCGAAATTAGTTGAAAACTAATTAAAATAACAAGAGATAACATTACTTAGTTCCAAACTCTTCCGGCCCGGGCTTCATGGTCATCATGAGAGTGCGGCATATTAATCGATGTCTTTGTTTTTTTTTCACTTGCAATCTACAGTAGGGCCCGCTTGGAGAGTGCAATCTATGTGTTATTTTAACTCTCTCTAAAGCATTGGGGCCAGCGAGCGGGTGTGTGTGTGGGAATGAGACTTGTGTTGTGTTTAAGTTGTAACTAATGAAACCCATGGGGGTCCGTGGTGACAATAGGAAGACTTTTCATGCAAAACTATTTATTTATTTGCTGCCAGAGTGTGTGTGTGTCTGGTGTGCAGAACTGTAGATGCTATATTATGTTCGGGGCGCATGCACGCGCACGCACGCGCACGCGCGCACACACACACACACACACACATACACACACACGTCTGCGCCCTACTGAGTGCTCTAGTCTGTGTTCCCTAAGGAGCATGCACCCTACTGACTGAGTGCTCTAGTCTGTGTTCCCCAAGGAGCATGCACCCTACTGAGTGCTCTAGTCTGTGTTCCCCAAGGAGCATGCACCCTACTGAGTGCTCCAGTGTGTGCTCTAAGGAGCATGCACCCTACTGAGTGCCCTACTATGTGTTCCCTAAGGAGCATGCACCCTACTGAGTGCCTAGTCTGTGTTCCCTAAGGAGCATGCACCCTACTGAGTGCTCTAGTCTGTGTACCCTAAGGAGCATGCACCCTACTGAGTGCTCTAGTCTGTGTTCCCTAAGGAGCATGCACCCTACTGAGTGCTCTAGTCTGTGTTCCCTAAGGAGCATGCACCCTACTGAGTGCTCTAGTCTGTGTTCCCCAAGGAGCATGCACCCTACTGAGTGCTCTAGTCTGTGTTCCCTAAGGAGCATGCACCCTACTGAGTGCTCTAGTCTGTGTTCCCTAAGGAGCATGCACCCTACTGAGTGCTCTAGTCTGTGTTCCCCAAGGAGCATGCACCCTACTGAGTGCTCTAGTCTGTGTTCCCTAAGGAGCATGCACCCTACTGAGTGCTCTAGTCTGTGTTCCCCAAGGAGCATGCACCCTACTGAGTGCTCTAGTCTGTGTTCCCTAAGGAGCATGCGCCCTACTGACTGAGTGCTCTAGTCTGTGTTCCCTAAGGAGCATGCGCCCTACTGAGTGCTTTAGTCTGTGTTCCCCAAGGAGCATGCACCCTAGGAGTAATCTAGTCTTCATGTAGTCAGACAACTATTCCACAATCTCTGAATTTAATTAAAACCATGGCTAAAAGAGTTTAATTTGTCACGGTCAAATAAAAGCATCGTCACCTTCTTAAACTTAATGATCTTTTTTAAGAGAACTAAAAAGAGAACGTTTCAAATAACTGATCCAAAACTAAACTACATGACATTTAATAATTTAACTTATAACACTTTTATATCAATTCACAACTATTAATGTAAAAATAACACTGTCAGTTATGTAACATTATAGGATTAAATATAATTAGATAGGAATAAACGGCCTGACTTATAGGCCAATTTAAATAACTTAACCTGCCTTTGTTTATTTGCATATTTTGGCCTGCCATTTTACCAAAAGAGGCGCGATCAGCATGATCCTTTTCAATTAGCACTGAGGTGGCCATGGTTTAAGAAGGTGACGATATGTGGGGTAATACATATATGTTTTACTGTCATCATAAAACTCACATTTCATCAATTAGCATTACAACATAATGTCTGTATCGCTATCTGTAGTTCAGCCTACATTTATGAGGTCGCTGTTTGGTTATCACTGAATTAATGTGAAGTAAAACAAATATTATACAACAGGTCGTTTCGAGGAAGCAATCTTGATTGGTTGAAACAGCATTCTAGCCGTGCTGAACCGACAGTATAGCCTATAGGAACAGGCTCTGTTCTTTCAGAGCGGTGCCGACTGGGTCACTAGAGGCTAGAGAGTTTCTTAGGGCATGAAGTGTGGTCGTATAGTGGCTACATCCGTCATAAAAAAATATGATTTTGTCAAAGTCTTCGTTTTAAGGCTAACTGTTGTATAATGTGCAATATTACACTCGAGGGTGTTCTTTACTGTCATTAACGCACACCTGTGCTGCCTTTCGGAACTCGCCCGCGCTCAAGTGTAAAAGTGCATTTGTGAGAGAGTCTCGATACAAATGTACCCCCCCCCTGTCTGTGCATGCAGTCCCTGCTCCCGATTAAGGAAAAACCCCATGTGTGCAGTTTATATTAGTTATATGACGGATATATGAATCCCTGTGTGTGATAAATCAGTTGGAAATGGGACAAGATAATAAAGAATATGTAAAAATAATAATAAAAAAAAAGAAAGCCCCACCTGTAACGATCTATAATAAATATAACAGCACTAGCCACTACTGTGCAGCAGTGGGACATTATACTGTATAATGTGAAGTCCGGCATACACAGTATGAAAATAATTCCTTATACCTTTTTAACTGACAAAAACTAAATGGAAAACTAAATGAAAACTAAGCTATGATGACTAAAACTAAAAACTAAATATTATTGGCAATTTCGTCAACAATAAAAAAACTAGACTAAATGTTAAGAAAGGCACTATTGTGGACAAGAGATCCAGTATAAGTCATTTTACACTTGGTTACATGCTGAAAATAGCCGATCTACAAGCTCACAACGTGGCACAAAGCAACATGTTGTGAGCTTGTACCGGTAGATCTTCTATTTTCACTATAGTCTAAGGTGGTCTTTACACAAGGATGGTGTTCATATAAAACAAAATAAAGTATCGTTTGCTGTGGTCCATTTAGACGAGAACGGTGTTTTCAGGAGGTGAAAACGCAACAAAGTGAAACCACCTCCCAGAGTGGAAATCTTTGAGAACGCTGTTGTATCCCTTCTCCGCAAAACGTATATATATATGATATAATGGAGTTCCTGAACAAGCCTCCCTCCTCGCCTACAAAGCGCTGCTCATCAGCGATGGTGAATGTAAAACCATGATGTAAATAAAAAGCCTTGTGATAGGCGGCAGCAGCGTTCATGTAGCCTAATGTATTATAAAATATATAACCATCCCGTGGCACGCTTTGCCTGCATGCTCTGGGCTGCCTGTCAGCAAATCTAAGCTAGTTGATACTAGATTTAGTCGACTAAATCTACAGTTTTTTGTCGACAAAAAGGCGGGCCTTGATGCCGTAATGGCAGATTTTACGCTTGCTGAAAATAGCCGATGTACAAACTCACAACGCGTAGCGCTGTGACGCGTTGTGAGCTTGTAGATCAGCTATTTTCAGCATGCAACCAAGTGTAAAATTACTTGTGTCTTTTCCTTATACTGGATCTCTTGTCCACTAGTCCCTTCCTAACATTTTAGTCTAGTTTTTAGTCTTAATTTGTTGACGAAATTGTCAGTATATTTAGTCTTAGTTTTAGTCACTATAGCTTAGTTTTCATTTAGTTTCTGATTTAGTTTGCGTCAGTGAAAAAAGTATAGCCGACGAACATCTTTCATCATAGTCATACCAAGCAGCATTATCTATATGGCAACATGACAAAGTGTTTCATACCAGGGGAAAATAAGGATATATAAACATGATCGCAAAAGTTATTTTTTCCACAGAAAGTAAACCAGCACAAAATCACTAATTATAGACTTAATAAAAAGCGCTTTCAGGTGGAACTTGCAAAGCAGTGCCTGAAGTGTAGTCAAAAAGGTACTTTCAGATCCACTTAAAATCATCATCACAAAACGCAGTATACACCTGCTAATTTATTCATCATGATTCCTCCAAGGGGGGGAAAGAAATAACCTCTCCAAGAAAGAATTAAGTGTATATATGTTATGGTTCAGTTCTGTGATTTGATTTTCTGTATAGCTTTGTGATAAGATTCTTCTATTTTTGTGCCAGTTGAGACTAGACTGTCGTATGCCCCTCGTGCAGTACATTTGACAACTGGAATGCTGCTCCCAGTTTAATAATAGTAATAATAATAATAATGGAGTGCATTTTTATAGTGCTTTTCTGTGCATAGAGTGCTTTGCTCAAAGTACTTTAAAACGGTACATTCATTCATATATTGGGAGGTGAAGCGGCGAACAGTTGACGCCAGCGTCCTCACTTCACACATTCATACAACAATGGTGACGAGGCTATAGCACCGACCGACTAATTTGAGGCAACGTAGGGTTCAGTGTCTTGCCCAAGGACACTTCGACACATGGATAAGGGGAGGAGCATGGATTTGAACCGCCGACGCACAGATCATCGGACGACCTGCTCTATACCTCCTGAGCCGCTCCGCCCCAGCTGCGCTTTAGCGATGTCGAGGACAAACACGTTACCGTCGGGGTCGACGGGGAGGCACAGGTTAGTCTAAACAGCCTCTCTATATGGCCGCCACTGTCTGTGTGGGATTATTGTGAGAAATCAGACCAATAAGGACAGGGATCAGGTGGGAACATCAGAGAGAGAGAGAAGAGGACTCAGGGTGAAACGGTGTCATCCAACACTGATCAACTCTGAGATACAGCGTTAATGTCAGGGACAGCGTGGGAACATCAAAGGGCACAGTATCTCTTTATCTTGTTCTGTGGAGTGAGGAGACAGCCATTTTGTTTGTTGTCAGTTTCATGTTTACATTCAGAGATGCATGTTGTGTTGGTTGGAAGTTCCTCATCTAATAACTGTATAAGTTTACTTATGTTATGCTTATATATGGAACTCTGAAATAGTTTGTGCTACTTTATTTTGTATACACTCTGAGTATATTTGTTAGCTTTTTTACATTTTCATGTCAGAATTGGGGTGTATACAGTACTTAGTTTAGACTAGTCATTGGTTAAACATGAGTTAAGGTTAGGTTTAGATGTGCTGCCCCGTGGGAGGTTAGGTTTAGGGTGAGGGTTTGAGATACTGTAGGTTGTAGTAGTTGTAGGACTAATGACCAATGACTAGTCTAAACCAAAAACTGTCTAAACAAAGTACTGCACCCGTCAGAAATAGCCTGCTTGTTGTAGTTAATGTTTTTCTATATTGTTTGTTTGTACTGCAGGGCTTCTTCATCTTTGTCATTAAAGAATCCTATTGACATTGAGGAGTGCATTTCTTCACACAGGGTGAAGTTTCACTTCCGTTGCATCACATCCACGGCCAGTTCTATCTGGTACTGTATGGTGGCTGTGCAGGAATGGAAGACGTACTCTATTTTTTATAATATACCCTGTTGTAGAAATAATCTGTTACAAGTACACGTTTGGTATTCAGTATTTACTTGAGTAAAACTACGAAAGCATTGGGATCCAAAATAAAAGTACTCATCATGAAGAAGGTCCAATGTGTCTCAATGTTCAAATTGTGGAAGTACTCTCCATCAACGTAAAACAAATACCTCAAAATTGTACTTAGTTACTCAGTTAGACATGGAATAGGCGTTTTTTAACATTATGTAGGCTACACACGCATATAGCGGGGGAAAAAACACAACCGTATAAAATAGCTGCCACTGCTGATGTGACTTTAAGCGAAAGACATTTAATCACACGAGATACAAATATCATTACATCTTTTTAAATTAGCCTATATACAGCGTTGTAAATTCTCCTTATACAGAGGAAGGGCCCAGGGGAGTTACAGTCGATAGAACCACAGGAAAAAAGCCTTTATGATGTGACATCAATGAAAGTTAACCCAATCAATGATGTGCTGGTTGGGTTGTAAACACACGCACGTTGCTGCAGGTATAGATTATCATGAGCATTATGTCCAATATTGAAGCTATAGTTGGACAGAAAACAGAATGATGAACAGAATATTAATATAGAAGTGTTATAATGTGCCATAGCCTGTTTCATTACATGCAGTACTCGTATAGCTAAAATAGCTGTAATGCAGTGGTTTTCAACCCTTTTCATATCAAGGTCCATTATTTATTCTGCATTTGAGCCACGGAACCAGCATTTGATGACATTTAGCCTCTCAGACACAAAACTAAAGAATCTTTTGTTGTCGTTGGATTAGATTTTGTCTACAATTCCAGGCTGTATTAATGTTGGTACCATTAGGAGAGACAACAGGCAAACTATGATAAAAAATAACAATTATCTGCATCCTCTAATTGTTTAGACTTCTAAACCTGAACCTAAATTAGGTAATGCAGATTTTACAATAATAACTAGAGCATAAAATGAAACAGGGACAGACTCTGCTGTCAGCAGAATCCACCACATCTGTCTTAAACATGTAATGTTGTTATTAGTAAGAATAAACACAGAAGCGCCTGGGAGAAAGTGGACTGAGAAAGAGGATTTCTTTTAATTTTAATTGTTTTACCAAATGGGTTCCCACTTCCCAGATTGATCTAAAACTATAGTTTAACACACGTGACACCCAAGTGTCTCTGACCTTGACCACAAGTGTTGTTCAGGCATAGCGCCACAGATATCAGCAAGGCCTTCATATGGATTCACCTGCCACGTTATCAAATCGATCAGCCCGTTTCACATTGACAGAGTTTGTTCAGCAGAGAGACACAGAACTGCATGTCCAATATATAGCTGACCAGGCTAGTCCGGGAACATTCAGTATTCCTTATTCTCTCGCACTATAATCCCCAGCCTAACATAATGCACCACGTCTGTGCGTCTGTAATCCACATAACTCGAGAACCGTTCGCCCCACCGACTTCAAATTTGACACACACGTTCCACACCACCACAGGGAGTGCAGAGTCTGGTGTGGAGTCCGTCGCATCTCCGGTTGTCCAGAACCAGCACAAAAGCACCTGCCCGGGCTCTGGACATCTCCATATATGGAGCTTGCCTGTTCCGACACCACAATGGTGTTCTGACATCTGCATAGAATCTATATGTGGGGCATGTCTGACAAATAACTCCATTTATGGGCCTAAAAAGGGACATAACTGGGTGGGGACATTAAATGCCAAATTGCATCGTTCCAAGTAGGCCAATGCCAAACGGGCATCGCTCTAGTCTAATTAAAAATGAGTATATGTACTACCGTTACTCCTTTGATCAAAACCCCTATTCAAGAAAATGTCCCTATTATTAAAACTATGACCTCTTATATAGATTGTTTTGCTATTTTTTATTTGCTATAGCAATCTGTATGCGTGCGTACACACACACACACACACACGCACAGTCGCACACGCACACGCACGCACATGCACACGCGCACACGCACACGCCCTGAACAATGTCTGTTCAGTGCCCGCACGGCGCTAAAACCACCGAATCGTGAAAGGAAGGGGAAAATTGTCCCGGTTTGTTTTTAAGGGTCACCAGCCATCCCAAAAGGTGGAGGAGAAGCGCTGCGGCCTTCTAGGAAGTATATGGCTGCCCTGATGAACTCTGAGACGCCGCAGACAGCAGCGATAAGGCCACGGAGGACAGTGTCGGAACATCAGAGTGGGGACAGGGTGAAACGGCTTTGTTTTTTAACACTGACATATGGGATCAACTCCGAGACACAATAAGCCATTTAGACCGAGAACAAATTGTACAAATGTCTTCTAAATCATGACAGTTTTCGGAAAAAGAAAACCCCATGTTTCTATGTTCAGTGGTTCTCAAAGTTTTTCATGTCAAGGACCGCCAAAACCTATATGTATTCGGCCGCGGACCCCCATCTGAAAATATGTTGTACCAAAAGGGCGTTCCCGTCCTGGACGGGATAAGCCACCGTTAAAGGGCACAGCGGGGACAACGTGGGAACATCACAGGGTGTACAGACGCTGTGACACGTCTACTGTTCTGTCCCAACGCTGACATTAAGCCATTCAGACCTGAGGACGCGTCTGTGTCGCCTTATTGCTTTTAAACATTATTTTTTAGACTTTAGCATGTTGAAAAAGAGCAGTTCTACAAGCCCGTAGCGCGGCAAAACAGCAATTTTTTTTAAACAATCGTGAAAATGTGCCGCAAATCTTTTAATATATTATGCATTCGCAGCAAACGTTTTGAACTTGTATCTTTGCTTCTTGGGGGGGAGGGGGGGGGTCCGTGGAATAACATATTTTCAGATGGGGGTCGACGGCCATGCAATTACAGATAATTAAGATTAAGATAAAGGTCTCCTTGACATGAAATAGTTTGAGCACCACTGCTGTACTTTTCTGAAAAACCTGGGCGCAGTGCTTAGTTCAGACTAGCCATTGCATGGTCCGACAAACGACAACCCACCTCAAACCCTAACCGAACCATAACCGCAAGCACGGGAGAAGCGCATGTCTGACTAATGCTCCGTTGGAATTAAGTTGGATCCCAAAAACCTAGGTTTCTAAACGTTCTATATTATAGAAACATAGGTTGTTTTGTTTTCAGAAAAGTCTCATGAGTTTTGTAGAATCTGATCTCGGGTCTAAATGGATTAAGGATCGAAGGAGTAACAGTGAGAGAGAGAGAGAGAGAGAGAGAGAGAGAGAGAGAGAGAGAGAGAGAGAGATGTTAGGAGGACACATGCAGATAGAACGAATGCCAAAATCCAATCGGACCAGATGGTGCCCGGAACAAGCAGGGCCTCAGGCATCCTCACCCTCCCCCCTCACCCTCACGAAAAGCATGCGCACACACACACGCACACACACACACACACACACACACACACACACACACACCCACACACGGCACGAAGGAGGGCACAGACTACTGCGTGTGTATGTATAGTAGGTTATTATGTTCAGCGGGGAGAGCCTCTGACGGGAAAAAAGCTTTACACCGGCATGCAAACTCTCCGATTATAAAGACTAGCAAATAGAATATGCATATACATGCAGAAGGCTCTTTACCATCTGCCGAGAGTGTCTGTACTGATTTAGTCTGTCTTTGTGTACGAAGCAAGCAGCCCAATGTGTCACATTTCTCTGTGCGCTCTCATCTCTCACTAGCTTGTACTGCTTGCATGAAGGGAATTAAAGCCTGCATGCGAGGCTCGCAAAGAAACACATAAATATCCTGGGGAGAAAATGCTTTCATTTCTGTTGAGCTAACCACAAAGTAATCAGCGGTCGACCTCTCTCAACTCTCCTTCACACACGCCGCCCGTGCACACAGGGACACCCGCTGCACTGCCCTCGCGTACGCGCACGCACACACGCACAAGATACACTGAGGCAACAGGATGGACCACTTATTGGTCACAGCCAGGGAGAGTCATCCATCAATCATGTGTTTAATGGCTACAGTAGGCCATTTCCTTTAAACATGCACACGCACACACTCGCGCACGCGCAGATATTTCTGGGCTCGTGGTGGACGACACACATGACTCAAAATCAAATCATGGAAGCCATTTCATTAAATTGAACTGTAATTCAATAGGCGTAATCATTCAGAGTGAATATGAAGGAATCCTTCATTGTGATCCGCTCTGCACCACCCAGACGCACATAACACTGCATCATGTTGACCTGAGCACTAGCCCAGTGCTGAGATCAAGATCAACCAAGATCAACCTGTTCAAAGCCTGTGTGGAAAGTGACGATTCAGTGATATATCGTGATTTTAAATGCCACAATATCAATATCGAATGTATGTATATATTTATTCTTTCATGTCAGAATGACTGACTGGTGTTATCTGGCTGCATTGAAGTGTATGATTGAACTTGGTCTACATTGTTTAGAATTGTTTTAACATGTTCTAGTATAATAAAAGCTAAGTAAAAAGCGCAATAAATCTCAATATCGAAATCTTAATATATTTTTAGAATCTCAATATAGAACGAATCGGCACCATATAGGTATCGATATCGCCTCGAATGGAGAGGAAAGTCAATTGTCCCACCCCTAATTGATAAGGAGTTTGTCCCACCCCTAATTGATAAGGAGTTTGTCCCACCCCTAATTGATAAGGAGTTTGGGGATCGTCTTGACGGAACATATAGAGCGTCGCAGTCCCGCCCCCTTTCATGACGACGTGAGACCCAGAAGTGAATTCCCCGTTCATTTTCTCCATAGGCTTTTCAAAAAGTATTTATTTAAAGACGCCACGGACAAAGCCAACTCGAGTTGTGACAAATCATGACAACAAAAAAAAGAGCTGTAACCTGCCATTTTCTTCTTTTTTCTAATTATTTGTTCTGCCCGAAAAATTGTGTTTGTTGTCATGATTTGTCACAACTCGAGTAGGCTTTGTACGAGGCATAAAAGGTCTTTAAATAAATACTTTTTGGAATGTCTATGAGGAAAATGAACGGGGAATCATTCCCTGGGACTTGGTAGTGGGCGGGACTGCGACGCTCTATAGACAAGACACCTCGTGCATGTCCAGAACCTTTCATGGAGGGACCATCCCACTAAAACTCACATTTATGGAGGCATTATCCCTCCCGAAAGACCAGCAGGTCATTTAGGATATTCTTCTGTGGAGACTGTACCCTGCCCATCGAGAGGAACAAGACCTCTCGCAGCTTGTGTCTCAGACCAATGAGACAGCAGAGACCAGTGGAAGCAGCTTGTGGGCTCTATCTTGCACCACCCTTATCCCTAAACGTATTTGCCATGTTTTATTATTTTGAAAATAATTTTAAAATAGTTCAACTAGTCGATCTACATCTAAACATTGTGAGCTTGTAGATCAGCTATTTTAAAAGGTTTTTTAAAATAGTACAACAATGGCAAATACGTTTAGGGATAAGGGTTAAGGGGTGGCTTCAAGATATAGCCCTGTGTCTCAGATCAGACCAATGAGACAACAGAGACCGGTGGAGGCAGCTTGTGTCACAGATGCCTAAATGCCTAAAGTGTAAATTGTAATGCATCATGCAGGCGCCCAATAGGCCCCAATCCTGCTATACATGAATGCAAACTGCAAAACATCATCATGATGCGTATGGGGGATTCTACATCAGCAACAACAGGCAGCATCTCCTCATAAACTCCACGCCACTGTTTATTCATCCTCACATACCAGCGTACCGCATAATCTGCCTTTGTTTTATACCAATCATGAAACAGCGTGATTATACCAGTCACACTGTTTTATACCAAAAACACTGCAATCATGAAAGAACGTGTGCATGTGCGCGTGCATGTGTGCGTGTGTGTGTGTGCGTGTGTGTGGATGCAACAGTCTCTCGAGTCTAATGTAACATATCCATGCTCTGGGTCAGAGCGAGCCATAAGGGCCTCCGTAGGGGGTCCATGAGGAAGGGGAAAGGGGGGTGTTACTGCTCAGTCATTCCGTAGGGGGTCCACAGGAATTGGAAAGGGGGGTGTTACTGCTCAGTCATGTGAGACGCCGCGCAGAGCCTCTTGATCCCTGGCTAATCTCCACATATCTCTCTCCATGCAGGCCTGCAGCACCTCTCCTCATTGCTCGCACCGATTGTTGCTTTATTCATTTTTAAACTAATTTAACTGCCGATAATATTTGAACCAAAATAGCCCTTTTTTCCTTAGTATAATCACAGAATGTGTGTCTTGTTTTCCCGATCGATCGCGACAGACACGGATGCCGTCTCTATGCTTCCGTGAAAAAAATAATACAAGTACAAAAATAAAGAGAGCCGCTTGGCCCATGCATGTGTTCCTTATAGTTAGGGGGCGATTGAAAATACCAAAAACGCAGCGAAAGACGGGAAAAGGGTTTCCGTGAAAAAAATGAAAAATCACACCTGTGTGAAGTGAGGGGCGCTCTTATCATCGTACATCATGACGTAAAATAGACACTATGCCTATTTCCTCAGACACTATGACGTAAAATTCCACATTCTTGTTATACTTTAGCCATTGAAAAATAGCAGATCTATTACAAGCTCATAGGTCTAGGTCTGCTATTTTTGAAAAATCGTGAAAATGTGGCCCAAATATATTTTTTCACAGCTCAAGGCCAGGCAGGCATCGTTATGCCTTCCTGGTCCATCCGTTCTCCACCTGCTGGCCCCGGCCGTTTTCATTACAGCAGGAGAGGACAGCATATCAGTCCTGCTGCTGTGGGCCTGGTCGCCCGACCCCAGGAGGCAGTTAGTCACAGAGTGCAGATGTTCTGTATGGTCTGACATGCAGCTATAGAGCGTCGCAGTCCCTCCCCCTTTCATGACGACGCCAGGCCCAGGAAATAATTCCCAATGCATTTTCCCCATAGACATTTCAAAACTGATTTATTTAAAGACCTTTTAAGCGTCGTACGAAGCCAACTCAAGTCGTGACAAATCATGACAACAAACACAATATTTTGGACCAAACAAATAATTACAAAGAAGAAAAACAACAAAAAAAGTGTTGTAATGTCTCTTCTTCTTTCTAATTATTTGTTCGGCCTAAAACATTGTGTTTATTGTCATGATTTGTCACGACAAGAGTTGGCTTTGAAAATAATTCAGGATTTCAATTCAAATAATAGCAAAAAATTGCTGATCTACAAGTTCAAAACTTTTTGAGCTCGTCAAAGTTGCCCACCCCTGCTCTCGCTGCTGCTGGCACTGAGAGAACCAGTGCTGTTTACACTGCGGTTATTATTTTATCACAGAACAGGCAATTCTCCACAACCCAATGTATAGTAAACACATACCACTGTCCATTATTCCCTCAATTCCCCTGCACATGTACGGCAATGTGGGCACAGAGAGGTGATTACAGTAGGTACAGTTTATCCCCATGATGCTATTGTGCCACAGGCTGCCATGTGGGTGTCCTGGCTAGGCTTGTGTGAGAGTGACTGTCTGTAGAGCTGTCCCTTTTGGCTAAATGGATATAGTAACAAATTTGAGAATTTCTTTTTAGTGTAAGTGATATGTTACATTCTGTTAACTTAGCTTACTGGCAATTATACTGTTCACACATGGACTACTGGCATGTACGCTACAGAACAGAACATCTCAATTATACTGTTCACACATGGACTACTGGCATGTACGCTACAGAACAGAACATCTCAATTATACTGTTCACACATGGACTACTGGCATGTACGCTACAGAACAGAACATCTCAATTATACTGTTCACACATGGACTACTGGCATGTACGCTACAGAACAGAACATCTCAATTATACTGTTCACACATGGACTACTGGCATGTACGCTACAGAACAGTGTTCACACATGGACTACTGGCATGTACGCTACAGAACAGTGTTCACACATGGACTACTGGCATGTACGCTACAGAACAGTGTTCACACATGGACTACTGGCATGTACGCTACAGAACAGTGTTCACACATGGACTACTGGCATGTACGCTACAGAACAGAACATCTCCATTTCTGTGAGGCGACTATAGGGGTGCACTATTATGAAATCATGACAGATATCCGATATCCGATTATTTGCAGGGTCATAGCTGCTGATATACTGATTTTCTGACAGATTGCGATATTACACAGACAGGCTTTTGTTCTATAGAGCTACTAGAAAAACTTAAAAAAGTGACATCATTGCGAACGTAGTGATTGCGAACGCAGTGAGCATTTACTATGAGACCTAGCAGATCATGTCTGTCTGTCTGTGTGTGTGTGTGTGTCTGTCTGTCCCGCTATACGTCCAAATATGGAGTGTGTTGCATCATGTTCGCAATCACAAACAAATCACTCAGCTCCATATATGGGCACAAAAGGGGCCAGGTCCACATATACAGTAACAGCGGGACAGACACACAGACAGACAGACAGACAGACATGATCTGCAGGGTCTCAGCTGCGTTCGCTTCCCGCGTTTGCGCGTCTTACTGGTAACGTTGCTGATGTCTGAGGTGGGCGGGTCTTTCAGTACCTTCATGATTGCGAACACAGTGAGCACTTACTATGAGACCTAGCAGATCATGTCTGTGTGTGTGTGTGTCTGTCTGTCTGTCCCGCTTTTGTGCCCATATATGGAGCTGAGTGATTTGTTTGTGATTGATGCAAGTGTCTGTCCCGCTGTTACGTCACCATGACTCAGCCATAACCATATAAGGAGTCCCCAAAGCAGCTATACGTCCAAAACCCAAATATGTACGAGCTGCGTTCGCTTCCCGCGTTTGCGCGTCTTACTTGTGCTCAGTGACATCATAACGTTGCTGATGTCTGAGGTGGGCGGGTCTTTCAGTACCTTCATGATGCTCAGTGACATCATAGAAGGTATATAGGTTTGTTTCCTATACAGGCAGGTGTTCAGGTGAATTTCACCCGTGTTTAGGGATAGTGTGATAGAGAAAAATCCAGAACGATCCAATACACCCACAATAGATATTTTTTTATTATTTAATTTTGTCTTCACTGGACCTATCTCACATGTCTTAGGAATGGGTGGACCAACCCCCCCGTGAAAAGTCATGATTTTAAGAGTACGTATCTCAAGTTGCCATGTATTGCTGTACTGCAATATATTTTGATGAGAAATCTTTTTTTATGGAATATTTTATATTGGGTAAAATATACCCATGTTTAGTGATGGTGTAACAAAACACATGTGTTTAGTGTTCTAGGGTTAATAATTGTGTGGATGTTCATGACATCCCGTATGGATTAATAATACGTAATATAGGCCCACGTACTGTATGCACCCCACACATTCTGCAAGCCAATTACACTGTTACATGACCGAGATCATGTGTATACCGAGATCATGTGTAACTAATTTGCATGAGATCGTTCCAAAATAAATCATGTTTCTGCAGATAGATTTGAGGCACGGGGTCAAAGTGAAATTGCTTTTTTCCGGGTAGAAGAACCTGAACTCATGATTAAAAGGTTGATTAGATTTTTCATTCATATAGTTTTTGCTTTTGCTTAGTAAAAAAAGAAAGAAAAGGCCAGTTAAAAAAATAATGCTGAAAACGATATACAGTATTTGGGAATAATCGAAACATAAAAACATTCAAGCTTTCACCCATTTAGGACAGTTTTCAGAAAAAAAACTATGTTTCTATGTCAGTGGTTCTCAAACAATTTCATGTCAAAATGTAACCTGAAATTTTTAATTTGCGCCACATTTTCAAGAATTTTCAAAAAATAGCAGATCAACAAGCTGTGGCACTCAGTGCCATGCTACGAGCTTGTATACTATTTGTCAACGGTATAACATAATGCTTAAAACACCAACAGGGGTTCTCGAACTTCTCCTCCAGAATGGGTTATAACCGAAGCCATTGATATGTTGCGCTTGCCGAGCGAGGCTAAACGGATTACGGTTTGATGCAGTCTTACAAAGCAAAGGCCTAACTGTCTGTATGACTAACTGGGTCCATTTGTCATTGTAATCCTTGTTGTCTGACTGTGATTTCACTGTGTATAGCTGTAAAAAAAAACCCTGTCAAATTTTCATTATTGTTATATAGTAAAATGGTCCCTCATTTTGAAGTTGGAGGGTGTCACGGCCCCTTGGCCTGGCCTGCAGGGCCTATGCTGTGTATATGGTGTACTGCCCTGTCTGTGTGTTTCTCCCACAGATCATGTGGGCGTCGGCCCACTTGAGACTCCTCATTAGGTGCATTAGGAGCACCTGATCAGTGCTCCTGAAACCCTATAAAGAGGGCTTGCCAGCCACTCTCTTGGTCCCACTCCAGATGACAGCACCTCTCTGTTTGTTGCTCCTCACTGTTTGATTTGCACACTACAATACACCTTCACCATATTAACCACACATCCACACTGACACCACTGATCTTACTGACTTCCACATCTCATACATTCTGTAAGCATTATTTACATATTAAGTTATTATTAGTTGTCTCCTACAAATAAATTGTTATTTTGAACACTGCTCTGTGTCCTCAATTTGTCATGGCCCAACGGGGCGGGTTATGACACTTATACTTGTACTACTGTATTTACATCACCAAAGAGTATATCTGGAGGCTGTTTAGAAAAAAACTGCGATGATTCCCGTTGCATGCTAAAGCATGGAGCTATTTACATCGAACAATGACATTCATTACTCTCTAATATAAAAGCTATTTTGTTTGCTTCATTATGAGGTGTTCCTTAAAACATAATGTTTAAGTAATGCATTATTTATTTAAAAAAAAACATGGCCACATTGCATTATAGACTCCACTCACCGCATCTCATGCTTTATCACTTAAAGGAGTTAAGGACCCTTTAATCCCAGCTTTGTCATTTTCATTTACAATGGCAATGAAAAGTGCAGTGGAGCCACAAGCAAATCAATATGTGACTTACATTCATTTGCCATTGAGGGGGAAACGGTATACATGTCTGTGTTGCTGTGTGAAATTTATTATCTAAGGTGGTGAGACGACTTTTTTTTTAAGTGTTGCACAGCTAGGAGAGAGCTGAAAAATATTCCAAGGCAGTGGACAATTCTGCAAAAAAACAAAAATAATTCCATTAAGAAGTGTGAAAGGGATCAGACGTCCCAATAGATCTATTCAGAAGAAGGGAAAGGGATCAGACGTCCCAATAGATCTATTCAGAAGAAGGGAAAGGGATCAGACGTCCCAATAGATCTATTCAGAAGAAGGGAAAGGGATCAGACGTCCCAATAGATCTATTCAGAAGAAGGGAAAGGGATCAGACGTCCCAATAGATCTATTCAGAAGAAGGGAAATAACGCGGTGATGATGATGGTGCCTCTCTCTCTCTCTCCCCAACGCCGCAGGCATTTGCCCCCAAAAAGCCACAGAGACCGAATGAGGGGACATTCCTGAGATCTTGACCTCTCTCTGTACCACGGATGGCCTCTGGAGGACACGAGAAGAGAGCAGTCCCCCTAGCTGGCATTTCACAATATGTAATACATCACATGCCATTTATGTGGTCAGCATTCCCAGTCCTGGGCCCTCCAGTCTAACACTGGACTCAGTGTCTGAGGAGAACAGGCAACATCAGTCACGCTTAAAAGGACGATTCATCATCATCATCATAGCCGTCCGTGGTCGCTCCTTGTGGACTGTTCCCACACAACACCAACAGTCTGTCTGTGCACTGCCTTTCCTTCTCCAACGCATACATTCATAATGATATATCAAACAGTATCTGTGCTCTGCCTTTCCTTCTCCAATGCATACTTTCATAATAATATGGTTGCTGTTGACCAGAAATGATATGTCCATATTTCTTTGTTAACCCATTAACACATTTACCGCCATTGGTGCAGTGTTTTGATTATTTTATTTATTTATTATAATGACATGCCCAAAGAAGTATATAGGGAGCGGTCAGTGTCTCATACTGTGTGACCTCGAGGTACTGTATGTGTGTGGTCACAAATGGCCTCATCATACCGCTGGTCACGTTTCTCATCTCACCGTAAAGGGAAGACAATCTTCACCTGTGTTTTCCAGTAGATACTAGTACACACGCAGACCAGTAAACTGGCATTGTATCATGCATGAATGTGAACCCATGTATATAATATGCTCATGTCAACGTGCCAATAAAGCACACGTACGGAATGCATTTCCACACACGTGTTCATGTTCATTGACTCAACACGCAACGCCTTTTCCACGAATTAACCGCACGAGACCAATCTCTTAAATATTCTCAGCAAGTAGAGCCTGTCACTGTGCATTTATATATATGTGCATGCACACACGCATGCATGCACGCACGCAGACACACACACAGACACACACAGGCCCGATGAAGCAAGCACACTCAAGGACACCCGCAGAGTCGCAGACACACATCTCTCCTGTCGGGAAGAAACCACCTAACTCTTAAATGTTCATTTTTCCGGAAATGAAAAATATGCATGTTTCAGGAAATGAAGAAACCTTATATTTTGAAAACAAAGCAATACTGCCTCCTCAAAGTCGGTGTGGTGACTTTATATATTTTCTATTACTTGCATGAGAGGTGTGGTATATCCTTAGATGCATGGTTTAGCATACACACCCCTCTTGTAGAATGGTATCGCCCGAGGCAGATATACGGTCAGGTCTGATTGATAGTACGGACTGAGTGACATGTGATAAACAAACTAAGTGTTAAAAAAGAAGCCTATACTGATATAACCTCCTCGTAGAGAACCTTTGCTTCCAAGTGATACGAGCGAGCGTTTTGAGTTAAGTTTACTGATTCATATAAAACTTTAAAGAGAAGTTTGAAGAAAAAAAAAAGACGTGAACGTGATGCATGAAGGAGAAGGAGAGCGTGCGGAGGGGGGCCATGAGCAGGCCGTCCACAGCAGTTCAGCGTCGGGGGAGACAACAAGCTAATATTGTACCCCCGGGACTGGGAGAGATGGATTAGGAGGTTTGAGCGGTTTCGGCAAGCCAGCAATCTTCACTCATCTTCCGAGGAGAATCAAGTAAACACTCTCATGTACTGTATGGGCGACGAAGCGGATGACGTCTTGAAAGGACTGAACCGGTCGTACCATCGTCAGAGGCAATATACGACGCGGTTAAGGGGAGATGTGGTGTATCCTTAGATGCATGGTTTAGCATACACACCCCACCTGTAGAATGGTATACGGTCAGGTCTGATTGATAGTATGGGCTGAGTGATATGTGACAAACAAACTAAGTGTTTAATAAATCCTACTGATATAACCTCTTCGTAGAGAACCTTTGCTTCCAAGTGATAGAACACCCGACAAGAGGGGGAGAGGTGGTGGAGTTAGCTGCTTTAGCAGACTGTTTGAGGGTCCAATGGAGTTAAGAGGTTTTGTCTGAAGCGCTTTTTAATACTTTCCATTGGTTCAATATGTTTTTTAACAAACACACATACACAGTAAAGTATGATCAATAGCACTGATTGAAAAAAAAAAGTGTTGGAGTGGAGTTAGGTGTTTTTCTCCAGACAGCAACAACATACTGTTCGAGTCTCTTGTGTGAGAGGTAACAGCGTCTGACAGTCCACGCACGCACGCACACGCACACACACACACACACACACACACACACACACACACACACACACACACACACACACACACACAAATGGGTGGACAGAAACTACAAGAAGAGAGCTGATGACGAGAGAACAGGAATGAAGTGACACTGACAAAACAAAGAGCACAAAATAGACAAAAGACTGATAATTATCCTTCTATAAATGCACCAAGTCTCTGTGAGTGCGGTACTGTCTGAGTTACGCTCTGTAATCCACGTAACTCGATAACCGTTCGTCCCACCGTCAAATTCGACACACGCGCTCCACACCCCCGAGTCCGCCGGATAGCCGTTTGGTTGTCTGAACCAGCACACAAGCCTCTGCCCGGGCCTTGGACCTGATCACCCCTATATCTCCATGAGGTTCACAGGCCTTGGACCTGATCACCCCTATATCTCCATGAGTTTCAAGCCTCTGCCCGGGCCTTGTACCTGATCACCCCTATATCTCCATGAGGTTTGCAGGCCTTGGACCTGATCACCCCTATATATCCATGAGGTTCACAGTCCCACCCCCTTTCATGGCGACGAGAGGCCCGGAAAATTATTCCCTGTTCATTTTCAGAGTTGTGATAAATCATGACAATAAACACAATGTTTTTGGCCGATCAAATAATTAGAAAGAAGAAAAACAAAACAAAAAGTATTGTATCCTGCCTTTTTTTCTTCCGTCTAATTATTTGATCGGCCCAAAACATTGTGTTTATTGTCATGATTTGTCACAACTCGAGTTGGCTTTGTCCGCGGCGTATAAACGTCTTTAAATAAATACTTTTTGAAAAGTCTATGAGGAAAATGAACGGGGAATTATTTTCCGGTTCTCTCGTTGTCATGAAAGGCGGCGGGACAACAACGCTCTACATCTCCATATATGGAGCTGGCCTGTTCTGAGTCTGACATCACAATACTCCATATCTGGGCATGCCTGACACAGAACTCCATATATAGCAGGGGTGGGCAATTATTTTTGCAGGCTTGAGACGTTTCCTTTCCCAGTTAAAAACTATGTTTTTGTTTAAGTTTCATTTCACAAAAGTTTTGTTTGATGTAAATACTAGCATTTTATTTTAACAATGAGAACATTAGCGGTAGCTCTTTTAATAGTTGTTCTTCCATGGAGGACCCTGGTGGTGCCACTTTCATAACCCACACATGGCGCACTGCTCACACTCACAACCATTAAACAACAACGTTCTGAAAACACAATAACAAGCCAACCAGTGAGGATATTGTTGAGACTTGGCACCCTGGCAGGCATTGATGTGTGCACAACGGTGTCGACTTGCGTGCCGAAAACAGACGATCCACAAGCTCACGGCGCATCGCCCAACCGTTCTGAACTTCAGAAGCATGCCACATTCGGGGCGCAACACCGCCTTACGATGCAGCAACAAATATTTTAAGTTAACTTTATTGGCGAGGCGGGTTAAAGCAGGTTAAATAAAACAATAAAGCATAATGGGATTTAACTTGTCCTCCTGCGAGTAAGTTTGGTAATCATGCGCCTGCCATACCGTGTTGTGGAGCTGCATGCTTAGCTGGGCTTCATGGCTATTTGCATTCACCGACGCTGTTGTCACCAATAAATCCAAAAAGCCGACATTTTCGCATATGAGGGGGGTGAAGGAAGACAGGTTCTCAATCTCAATCACACGCAATTCACGTGCACAGTTGACGTGCAGATTGGGTGCAGTGTGAGAATACATGGGCTTCATAATAAAAGCAATGCGGTTTTAGTCCACCCATATTGTAATGAAAGTATGTTTTATTTTCTAATTATCAAGTAATCTTTCGCGGGCCGGTCAGAATCGGGCCGTACAATGCCCAGGTCTGATATATAGGAACAAAGGGACACAGAGAGACGGATACAGAAATCTCCATATATGGGCATAAAAGGGACACAGACATGTGGGAGGCACGGGTACTCTGCCAGGGGTACAACGGGTATTGCACAGCCGGGTGGGGCATGGATCTCCAACTTCTATCATTACCGACTTGGTGCTCTACAGCCGGGCACCGGTTCTAGTCTTTCAAAACAAAAATGTACACTCATTATATATTCTTAGCAAAATGTACCCGAGTTGTACTCGTCATCGTCATCAAGCTAGAGCTGCTATTTTTTGCCCCCAGAATAGGCATGTTAGTGTTGAAGTGGTTAAACTATTGCTGTGCTATCGGATGCTATATTTCCCTGTGAAGTTTGGTTCTATCCCGTAGTGCCGTATGGGACAATGATGAAAGGATTCCCTTCTTTGGCTGCATATACTTTAATAAGACAAAACTCGTCTCTAATAGGATTTACAACATCAGAGCAGCTCATTTTGTCCTGTCTTCTCCACAGAGATACTTTGACTACGGTTGACGCACGCAACGCATGCACACACACACGCAACGCATGCACACACGCACGCAACGCATGCACACACGCACGCAACGCATGCACGTGGTAATGGTGCAGTGGGTAGGCTGTGTGACGTGAGTCTGTTCTGTCACATCTTGTGTGAAGAAAAAATAAAAGAGTATCAAACACCTGCACAATACAGTAAAAGCACCACTTCACCACTTTTCAACCTATCTTCATATAATTGGTCCTCACTAATGTTCATGATAAAATACCACAATTTTTTTTCCCCCAGTGACATCATTGTTTTAAACAAGATAAAAATAAATCTATCATCGTGAGAACGATGGCTTCCATTTTCGCATTGCAACTTTTTCAGGAATAGAAAGCATGCACTTTATATTACTGTTGGACAGGTTTCTGAACTGCCCACAGCCCTCCTATGAGACAGACTGGTTTCTAAACTGCCCACAGCCCTCCTATGAGACACATACTGGTTTCTGAACTGCCCACAGCCCTCCTATGAGACAGACTGGTTTCTAAACTGCCCACAGCCCTCCTATGAGACAGACTGGTTTCTAAACTGCCCACAGCCCTCCTATGAGACAGACTGGTTTCTAAACTGCCCACAGCCCTCCTATGAGACAGACTGGTTTCTAAACTGCCCACAGCCCTCCTATGAGACACATACTGGTTTCTGAACTGCCCACAGCCCTCCTATTAAACACAGACTGAGTAGAAAAACATGTTGCCATTTTATCATGATTATTAGTGAGGACCAATTGATAGGTTGAGTGTCAACTTAAGTTACAGATCAATTATTACACTTTTAAATGTTACATTTTAAAGCCGGATTGTGTGGCCATGACTCATTGTCAATAGCAGTCAGTGTATGACACTATCATTGTAGTATATTTTTGACTGCTTTTGAAAATGAGTCATGGCCTGCATGACTCATTGTGACTTATAACGTTAATCCACTGATACTATTTTTGCATCTTAATGTCTAATACATACATACATTCTGTACAAACTGTATTATTAATATTACAGCTGCAGTATGTCTATTGTCTATATAATCTAGATATCTTCTAGATCAGTGCTTTTCAACCCTTTTCATAACGAGGTCCATTATTATTCATTGGGCATTTGAGCCATGGAACCACCATTCGATTTTGTCATTGTTGGATATGATTTTGTCCATAATTTGATGCTGCATGTTGGCAAAAATAACAATTATTCTACATTGTCCAATGTGCAGTTATTGTAAATTAAGTAAAGCTGGTGTTTAATTAAGGATGATGAAATTCTTGAAAGCATACATTTGGTTTAATTTTACGCTCTCAACAGTTAAATATCTAGTAATAAGGGTCCATTTGGTTATACCAACTCTCCATCATTTAGCTGCATGGGGACCACCTGGAACTCCCTCAAGGACCACTGCATGGTTGAAAACCACTGACAGTTTGCCTCTCCTCAAAACGTTTTTTTTTTCAGGTTTCTCTCAAGCTGTAACTGCTTTTGGGACATTTTTTGTTGATATTCTATTATTTGAAGATATAGTTGTGCCGTATTCAGAGAGGACAGTAGAGAGAAAAGGAAACGGAGGGCATATAGAGGACAGCATGGGCTCTATAGCTGGAATTAAAGTCCTTATTCTACACATGTGTCCTGGTATGGTTTCATTCCTTAGAGCTTTGTTCAATGAAATGTATGTGCATATCTTTTTCTCACCTTAAAACAAAACAAAAAACAAAACGTCCCTACCGGAGCTTTACTGTATATATCTTTAAATTTTGCTTTGTCTTTGCACTCATTTTGGTATTCCAGGAGTTATGAATAATGTGTATACTTTTTGATCCTCCAGAGTTTGGAGATTCCAACATCCGGATAGAAAAACAAAACAAAACAAATAAAAGTGAACTAGCCCCGTAACTTTCTCATTGATGGGACCCATGGGTGTTGCATCGGTCACAGAGGAGTGCTGAATAGAAGACTTTTCCTATGCTTTTTCTACGTGTTTTTCTACGTGTTTTTCTACGTGTTTTTCCACGTGCAGTTCAGCAATTTCCGAGGCGCACACCCCCGCACTCTTTATCTACTGGAGATGTGCTGTATATACGGCCTGGATTTCTATACACAAATATATATATATATATATATATATATATATATATATATATATATATATATATATATATAATTCAACGCACAATGCTGGGTTCAAGTTCAGGAGAGTTCGTAAAATAAAAACTAGAGTAAAATGTTAGAAATGGACTAGTGGACATGAGGTCCAGTATCAGTCAGTTAGCACTTGGTAGCATTCTGAAAATAGCCAATCTATTTTCTAGTGTAAAATCAGTCATTACGACGGCATCATGGGCCACTAAAATACAATTTAGTCGACTAAATCAACTGTAGATATTTAGTCGACTGAAACTAGACTAACATTAAAAACATTCCCGGTGACTAAAACAAAATTAAAACTATATTTAAGAGACTATGATGACTAAAACTAAAATGTTGTCAAAAACAACACGGGACGAGAGGCACAATGCTATGGTAAAGTGAAGGATGCAGTTATTGACATTCTTACACTAATACCATCACCATTTTAGATTGAGTTTGTGATCTCATTTATTAACACGGCTGAACCCTGGAAATGCAATCACTGCAAATAAATCATTTATGTGTCAGCCCCATGTGTGCTTCACAGTACTTAAATAAAAGAGTAGCCTACGATAAAAGAGCGAGTTGTTTTCTGTGTGAAGGGCTGGAGCAGACATACTGTAGGTCTGTTGATGTAGAACATTTTGACACGTGATTAGACGTGCGAGTTTCTTCAGGGATCCCATCAGTGAAATAATTGAATCTAAACGTACAGACAGTGCACTGTGAAGTACATGGAATGCAATCTTTCAAACGTGTTAATGATTCAGAGCATGAATACATTGAGAGTAATGAATGAATGAATGGTTTATTTCCATCTTTTTCAGTGAGACATTACAAAAGTAAGCAAAACTAACTATGCCACCCCCGAGAAAAATAATAATGAGAACACACACACACACACACACACACACACACACACACACACACACACACACACACACACACACACACACACAATGTATTAATTAATGTATTATTCAATCAATGAACCAATCAGCCAATTGATGAATTAAGAAATAAATACAGGTTTTAACTTGAAAACGGATTGATGTATTGAGGCGTCGATTGAGTATGTGAGAATCTATAATAAGGGTGTCTAGTATACCTATATATGAAAGCACCAGGAGTCAACATGCAGAATTAAATAAACACGCAGAGAAATGAAGGCCGCTCTGAGAAGAGCGTCTAGCTGCGTCACACACATCACAGCTTGTATAATGTCTAACCAAGGCCTCTATGCAGAACAGCCTGTTGGACTGTTGGTATAATGTCTAACCAAGGCCCCTATGCAGAACAGACTGTTGGTATAATGTCTAACCAAGGCCCCTATGCAGAACAACTTGTTGGTATAATGTCTAACCAAGGCCCCTATGCAGAACAGCCTGTTGGTATAATGTCTAACCAAGGCCCCTATGCAGAACAACCTGTTGGTATAATGTCTAACCAAGGCCCCTATGCAGAACAGCCTGTTGGTATAATGTCTAACCAAGGCCTCTATGCAGAACAACCTGTTGGTATAATGTCTAACCAAGGCCCCTATGCAGAACAACCTGTTGGTATAATGTCTAACCAAGGCCTCTATGCAGAACAGTCTGTTGGACTGTTGGTATAATGTCTAACCAAGGCCCCTATGCAGAACAACCTGTTGGTATAATGTCTAACCAAGGCCTCTATGCAGAACAGTCTGTTGGACTGTTGGTATAATGTCTAACCAAGGCCCCTATGCAGAACAACCTGTTGGTATAATGTCTAACCAAGGCCTCTATGCAGAACAACCTGTTGGTATAATGTCTAACCAAGGCCTCTATGCAGAACAGTCTGTTGGACTGTTGGTATAATGTCTAACCAAGGCCTCTATGCAGAACAGCCTGTTGGACTGTTGGTATAATGTCTAACCAAGGCCCCTATGCAGAACAACCTGTTGGTATAATGTCTAACCAAGGCCCCTATGCAGAACAACCTGTTGGTATAATGTCTAACCAAGGCCCCTATGCAGAACAGACTGTTGGTATAATGTCTAAACAAGGCCCCTATGCAGAACAACTTGTTGGTATAATGTCTAACCAAGGCCCCTATGCAGAACAACCTGTTGGTATAATGTCTAACCAAGGCCTCTATGCAGAAGTCTCTGATGCGAGCAGCCACTGATACAGCAGTGCGATGACAAGAGAGAGTCAAAGTGACACCACCACGACGACAACAACAACAGCAGCAGTCTGCCATAAATAAAAGAAGATCATTGCTTCAACGTCCTTGGAGGATCACCATAGAAGCAGCAACAACAACAAACCTGACACAGATGGAGGCCGTCTGAGAAAGCCACGGTCGAGACCCATGATCCATCATCAGAGACTCTGTAGTCTGTACAGTATGTTATTCACTTCTACACAGTACGGTATATGTTAATGCTTGCCTTCCAGGAAGTCACGCAGTCCCAGAAGCTTCACATCACAAGAGCTGTCAAAACATGCATGGTATAATTGGTAAAAAGGTTTAGTTTAAGCCTGTGCCTATACACCATGCATACCAACTAGTGCAGTACCCGCTGTCAGAATACATTCATGCAGTACCCGTTATCAGTACGGTATTTCCAGGCCAGTCTATGTCAGTCATGTATCAGTATCTGTGATATCAATTAGTATCTCCATACAGAGATGGAGACACGCAGACACACACACGGCTTGTACTTTTATGCCACTACATGTATTTGAAAACTTTAGTTACTAGTTACTTTATAGATACATATGGCCATTTGAAAATATTTGATACATTTACATTTTACAATACTTTTGAAAACTTGAAATGAGAGCATTCTGCACAAGGGGGCTATAATTACTTTTGGTACTTTAAGTACATTTTTATACCAATACTTTTACTCAAGTACATTTTGAATCCCAGTCTTGTACAAGTGCAGTGTTGAATCGAGTACAACATGCGAATACCTTTCACCACCACTGCATAACATGGACAGTCGTCTTCTATTCTTCAAAGCATCGTAAACAAACTAAACATCCTCATGTGAAAAAATATTTCTTTTAAATGAAGAAAAATAACCAGAAAACAACATGACAGCATCCACAGGAAACGATCCCGGTCCGTGTGCCTTAGCTGCTGACAGCCAGCCAGAAGAGTTTGGCGTGAGCTTTACAGTCGACTAATTAAACAACAAAGTGCACAAATGAAATGGGATGGATGGAGGCTGCGAGTCACCAACAGAATGCTGCAGAGTCAGAGGCCACTATATAATTTGGCGGCCATCTTGAAAAATGACATATTGCCATATTGAATATTTCGTTGGTTTGGTTTAAAAAGTTAAAGAGATGACCCGGAGGAATGTTCATGCCAAATTTCACGCTTGCATCACCAATCATCAAGTGAAAGATCGTTCCTATTATCTGCCCCAAAATGACACTATTTAGCCCGCGGACCCCCATTAGAAAAGACATTCTCAACGCGTTTCATTTCAAGGACCCCCAAAATGACACTATTTAGCCCGTGGACCACCATTAGAAAAGACATTCTCAACGCGTTTCATTTCAAGGACCCCCAAAATGACACTATTTAGCCCGTGGACCACCATTAGAAAATACATTCTCAACGCGTTTCATTTCAAGGACCCCCAGTTTGACAAGTATTAGTCTACGGACCCCCCATTGAATGGCATTTCTATCTGGGACCCACACTCTCAATGTTAATTTAACTCTGAGATTGTACAAAATGGAACCAAATGGACCCGTTTGGTTCCATTTTGTACACTCTTAAGAGTTACAGGAGGATCATAAGGGTCCATTTGGTTCCAAACTATCATTTAGATCGACAGAGAGATATAGTATATTACCATGTACAATGATTAATCAAGGCTACTCAACGTATAATGGCTCAGGGGCCACACAGCAAAAGTCCAAAAGGGCCGCAAGCTAAAAATGTTATTTTGAAACGTTTACACTTTTATTTTGTAACAGAGACTTAGTACACAACTAGGGATCCATTTTCGTCACCGCTAAACACCTTATCCCTAAACTTATTTGCCTTTCTTTTTACTACATGTTGTGAGCTTGTAGACTGGCCATTTTAACGATTCAAAATGTTTTGCAAAATAGTAAAAAAAGGCAAAGAAGGTGACGAATATGGAGCCCCTAGTCTACAAATTTAGGAAATAACAGTAAAAAGCCACATTTCCATAGCAAAAATATACAGTATACAGGTTGGGTAAATAGAAGCCATGGGAATTGCATTTTTTTGAGGGAGGGAGTCCACACAGTCCACACAGTCCAGCAGTGCTGTAGAAGGAGAATTTGCCCTTGTTTGTTTTAAAAGTGGGTGGTACCACCCAATTTAAATTGCTTAACTTTGGGAGGTTTGTAGCTTAATTGGTCTACACAGTGTCATAGGGATGTTTGAGAACCGAAAGTTCTCAAAGATAGTCAAAACATAGTCAAAGTACGCTAAAGCTACCGCTAGAGTCTTGAGATCAGTTTTGTTGACAAACGAGGACATTCTGCCCAGAAATCTAGTTTTTTGGTTTACCTTTTTGATTACCCTTATTGTTGCCATGCTTTCACCTGTCAGTTTTAATTATGTAATCTCTTCTTTTCTGGAGATGACTATAGACAGGCCTTTCCTTGGTTAAATGTTGATGTTGATGACTTTGTGACTGTAATTGTCTGTGAAATGCTCTATAAATACACTTACTTACTTACTGACTTACTATAACAACAACAACAACAACAACAACAGAACATGTGTTGCACTAAATGGAGGCCTCACTGTGATATGAATGCATTTCTACTCTGGTCCATCTCAATGAAAGAATGAATGTGACAAAGCTAAAGTATTAAAGCCTGCTTTATAATGAGCTCATTAAACTATATGGAGGATCGTTTCCCACTAACCAGCCACCGCAAAGTAACATGCAGAAGTCCATAAACTTTTATGGGTTCCCACCCATTGCTTCCCCAGACATTAACCTATTTGGGACGGGAACGTATATCGGTGTCGCCTTATAGCTTATTTAACCGCATTATTTAGCTGTTGAAAAATAGCAGAGCTACAAGCTCATAGCGCGCCACCGAGTGCCGTGCTACGAGCTTGTAGACCTGCTATTTTTATTTAAGTCGTGAAAATGTGTGCAACTCTTTGCATATGCTTTCACAGTCAATATTTTAAACTCACATCTTTGCATCTGGGGGGGGGGGGGGGGGTCCCTGGAACTACATATTATGTATGACGTGAAATAGTTTGAGAACCACTGTCATGATTTCGAAAGACATTTGGTATAATCTTGGTCTCAGATCTAAATGGGTTAATTGTCAGGGTGGGTGACGAGGTGCATTACCAAGTGCAATCTAACCTTGTTAAAAAAATAAATAGATACAGAAAACAGCATCGCTGATTACTTTCAATACGAGTTGCTCCATTAAAAAGGAAGATTTATCACGGATGTGATTTGACAAGCGTCATTGTCATCTCTCGTGTCTCATACACGAATCGTTTTATTGTCTTTAATGTCCTTCATTCTGGATTTTTACTTGAATGATCACTTTGCTTGACTTTAGATGACTTGAAATTACACCAATACATATTTATTTCAAAATGCATAACTTTTGCGACCTTTGCGACCTTATGGCATTACACTACTCCAGTATTCTCTAAACCCTACGGAAATCCACCCCAAATTGTAAAAGTCCGGAATTGTATTTTTAGCCGCGGGAATGAAGACTAATCTGCATCATTCACCCACATTTTCACAAAAATATATTTTAAAATATCTTTAGAGTTTATTTTTTGTGGGGAGGAGGCTCCACTTCCGCTTTAAATGTTACTCATGATAGAACTTCCGTTGCTCCAGACTGTATGGCGGTGCCACGTAGACAGCGGTCACGTGTGTGTTTATTATTTGTTATTAGTTTTGTATTTTATGAGTAATATATGTAGTATAAATATATAGTTAATATTATAGTTATATGAGGTAACTGGTGGTATTGAGATATATATATATATATATATATATATATAAGACCTATCTGTGATATCATATATTAAAGCAAGTCTGAAATAAATGTCAGAGCTGAAATCAATGTGAAACAAATACTTAAACATGTAGCTAGGTGTAATATTGGAGTCCACAGAAGTGAACCTTTCAGGCCAGTTTTCTCAACTCGCTGTTTTCTGCAAGACATTACTCTATAAGCCACATCTCCAAAACTGGTGGGTCAAACGGAACAAC
Organism: Protomyctophum bolini; assembly: GCF_963924005.1. NCBI lineage: Eukaryota > Metazoa > Chordata > Actinopteri > Myctophiformes > Myctophidae > Protomyctophum > Protomyctophum bolini. The sequence goes on from NC_137864.1 coordinate 22,774,361, forward strand.
TATATGTCAATTTGAAGCTATATGATTCCCTTCCATGACATGGAAAAAAACGAAAATTAAATAAAGTTCAATGCCATTATAGCCCCGGTCAGAAACGGTCACATACTATGTGTAACCGGACGGGGTCTGCATTTGTTTAAACGCAAAAGGACAAATGAACAGTGAGGATTCTAGTGTGTGCCGATGTCGTTGGAGTATACTAGAGAAGAATTGTTTATTTCCGACTCCACGCCAGGGCGGCCATAGTGCGTGCCAACAGTTGTGTGGCGTGTGTCTTCAATAAGGCTGCTTTCATTTACCGTCTTCGGGAACTGTCACACTCTGTGTTACACACACATTAGTCAGGCCCCGTCCGTGGCTGCTGGGATTCCGCACCTCCATTGAATTAGACCGCTGTCTTTTTTCCCTGACCGTACCAATAAATGCTTCTAGTCCAATTGCAGTGACATATTGCTATGTCATTCTAATCGCATTGCATTTGACTTCCAAATGGCTTTCGTTCCCCGCATCTCTCTCTCTCTCTCTCTGAGTGACATTATGAAATCACTAGATCCATGCTGCACTTAATGTAAATGTGCGAGTAGAGAGAGACATGGCAGCTCAATCTCAGCTCTCACAACTCACAACTGTCTCATTATGCAACTAAACATAATGTCTACCTCGATCTCTGTCTCCCATGATCACCACTAGTGACCTGAAAAGTATGGTCATTCGGTCAGCTAGTCAGACACATTAGTCCGTACGTCCATCTGTCCATCTATCTCAGTATCTAACATCAATAATTGCTCCATGTTTCATTAATATCCCCACACTGATATAGGGATTGTATGTTTGTCCTAAATCTGTGTGACATGAAACACCATGAACAACATTAGATGTATACACAATACACATGGACATATTCTTAACATTATGAGTTCTGTGTTTTTATTTTATTTATGTACGGAATGGGAAATAGAGGGGGGAGAAATGGAATAGCTAGGGTATATTTTGTATTAAATTGCACCGATGTTTTTGTGCATAGCAACACTCTTGAACACAACATATTGTATTGTGGGTTTGAGCTGACAGGCGCCATTCAATCAATCAAGTCACCTTAATTCAAGTGGCAGATGCCAATTATTTAATTTTTTTCAATATTTAAATTAATTATTATTTTTGCATGTCATGATGTGATCTACCTGCCCAGCATTTACGCGCTATAATGCATGTATACATTTTAAGTTGTCGCTATATCTCTGCATTAAAATTACAGCTACAGTATGCAAAGTATTCATCTTGAAATTTTAATTATAGCTATATATACACGTTATTCATCTTGAAACACCACCCTTGACTTTAACTGGACGTCACTGTGTGTGTGTGTGTGTGTGCGCGTGCATGTGCGTGTGTTTTGTGTGGCTGCTCTGTGTTGATCAGTAAATTGAATTGTCTGTAATTAGATTCCTGTCACTGTGTTTCCTTCTATTCCCCCCCACGGCTATTTATAGGACACCGTCCTGACATCTACAGCCAGACCTGCTTAAAATCCATAAAAAAAAAGAAAATGAAGGATTTTCAAAGATGATGGAAGTGAAACAATAAGTGATATCAGACTATTCCTCACTCCTCCAGGTCAGCATAGATCTACATTTATTAAATCTTGTATAGTGCTCTCATAGGTTGGACTCCATTCTTTTTAGAGATGTCCTGATACTGTATCATTATCGGAAAAGTATCGGTCCTTATTTGTCATATCGGTATCTGTGAATATGCCAGTCTAACCACTGATCCGACACAGGGGTAAGGGGTTGACACTATGACAGGTTGGGGCATGTGGAGTTTGCTTTGCTTTGAGTTGCCCGAACTGCAAGTGCACATTATGAGTGAGGAGTCTGCTATAAACACAACACGAGCTAGATAGCTAAGACAACATGAGATCACTACACTGGTATCGGTATCGGCTAACACAGAAATTGTGGTATCGGGATCGGAAACGAAACATCCCCGGGACATCCCCAATTCTGTATATATAGCCTACCGGTAAATCAATAACTCATATTATGCCTGTGTGTGTGTGTATAGGCCTATGGTAGTCTCTGGTCAAAACAAGTTTTGGGTCTGAGAGAATAAATACCAGGCCTTGATATGAAAAGGGTCAAACCTTTTCATATCAAGGCCCGGTATTTATTCCCGGTACCACAGGTCTATAGTAGATCGACCGTCTGTGTCTACGAGTGTGTGTGTGTGTGTCAACTATCTTTAGCATAGGAGACTGTTCCTGAAATGGGAGCAGAGCCCCCCCACCCCCATCTTGCTTCCTTCTCCCATCCAGGGGGGTTTATGGCAGACACGTACAGTACAGGGTGCTGTGGGGAATGGGGGCCACCCAGGGGACTTTGGCTCTCCTCTTTCTACACCCCCCCCCCCCCCCCCCCCGTCCAAGGGGGCTTGGCTCTATAGACACTGGGAGGATGCTGTGGGGAATGCAGGCAGTGTATAAGCCCATCCATCACAACCCGTATTACTATACCGCGTGTGTGTGTGTGTGTGTGTGCGCGCGTGCGTGCGTGCAGCAGGTTTTCTGGAATCTGAAATATACAGTATATATTTTTAGTTCTTTCCATTTTCAAAGGATTGTTGCAAAATGAAAGTTCATACATTTTGCACGACAATATACGGACAAGTTCACCTAATCACTGACACTGATCTATAGACATGCAGGGAGAGAGAGAGAGAGAGAGAGAGAGAGAGAGAGAGAGAGAGAGAGAGAGAGAGAGAGAGACAGAAAACCAGACAGAGCGGCAGATATAGATTGACAGAGTGGGATGAGCGAGAAAGAGAGAGAGAGCGGTCCAACAATAATTCCCACGCTCTGAAATGCATCTCAGTTATTTTTTATTTATTGTATCATTGTCAAATATCCATGTGGGTGAACAGCAGCACTAGTGCCACCACAGGGCCATGCCGTCATATCGTCTCACTATATACCGAGGTGGATCTGGGGTGCAGATACCCCGTCCTCAATATTTTATTACATTCCAATGAAAGGATCCATGGCTTCATGCTCAAATAAGCCTGCCATCGCTAAGCCCTGGAGAGAATGTGCTTATGTTATAACACAGCAGCCACCGAGCGAAAATACAGAAGAGAAGAGAAAAAAAGCTACTTTTGAGAGGAAGAGAGAGCCTCGAGTCGGAATACAGAGAGCAATTTATATGACGAAGGGATCGAGGCGGTGGATTCACAGTCCACAACCAAACAAGACGAGGCAGTGGCACAAGGGTGGACATTAGGCTCAGAGGAAAGCAAGCTAGGCGTTGAAACGGTTTGTGTTTGTGTGCAACAAGAGGACGGAGACTGTATTAGAAGATGCTGCAGACCATTATTTGTGTATATCTCCCTATCTCGCTCTGTTGTACCCGTTTTCTGATGTGTACCTTTGTTTGTTTGTGGACTTTGGGTCTTCCGCTCAGCTATAGTCTATACACAAAGCCGGGGGTTCGAACCGATAACCTTCCAGTTCTCAGACGGCCAATCTACCTCCTCCTAAATCGCTGTGTGCCAGGCAGGCAGGCAGACAGCACGGTCACAAAATTAAAGATAAAGCCAGATAAACGGCCAAAAACACGACCACCCATTGTGTTTCCACTAATCCCTCTTTAGCAAAATAATAATAACTATAGACGATAATCTCACAATTTCTGCCGTGGAGTTGCAGCTCAACCAGGATGCTGCAGGCAGATGGAGCCAGAGACACTTGGTAAATGGTGCATTTATATAAATGGGAAATGGTGTGTTTATCCAAGGCAGCTTTACATAGATTGTGCACTACATTCACACCTTATAGACTGTGCATTATATTAACCCGTGACCGCAGTGCGACACGTTTTAAGCTTGTAGATCGGCTATTTTTTGCTATATTTGAATTGCAAGTTATGTTTTGCTACTTTCAAATTGGAATCCTTGAAAATGCATTTCAAATGCATTTAGTTAGGCTATATGCCTCTGTTTACTTTGTTAACATAATTGAATTGGACATAAAAAACCCAGTAACATTTGAATACTAGTAATTAGCTGAGATCAATAATATATCAGTATTCTGATATTAACCTGCGGGCCGCATTAAGTGATGGGTGGGGGCCGCATATGTGGCCCGCGGGCCGCCAGTTGCCCATGCATGCTGTACTGTACACCATACTGTACATCAGACCGTACAGAGTCAGCGTTCACGTAATTCTCTGACAGAGGCAGACATACATTACGGTTAGATAAAGCATCGAGAGACGTTGAGGTCAACAAACATGTTTGTCTGAGAGGTTTGACGCCAACCTCTGGTCAACCCGGCTTGTTTTTAAGTGTGCTCTATAAATAAAATGGACTCAAAGCTTGTCAGATTTACCACCTCACTGCTGGCCAGATCCCGCTGTGGAGAGAAAGGTTAAGAGGGCTTTACGGCTGTACAATGGACACACAACAATTACGTAAGATGTCTACAAGTCGTAATGCAACGCTCTATAAGATATATAAGGCAGATCATGCAGGGCAAGATATAGTCAATAAATACTCCACACTCCCATCGCTGACATGTTCAGCCAGATGATTTACAGTGGTGGAAATAAGTATTTAAGTACTGTACTTAACCCATTTAGACCTGAGGCTGATACAAAAATAAAAAAGGCTTCAAAATCCTAAAGGTTTTCGAAAAAACCTCATGTTTCTATGGCAGTGGTGCTCAACCTTTTTCACGTCAAGAACCCCCAGAATTATCTGTAAATATGTTGTTCCTGGGGACCCCCTCAGAAGCAAACATCCAAGTTAAAAATGTTCGCTTTGAAAGAATATATATTCAAAGATTTGCACACATTTTCCAGATTTTTCTATTGAAAGAAATAGCATATCTACAAGCTCGTATCGTGGCACTTTTCAATTGCTAACGTATAACATAATTCCTGTCCTGAATGGGTTAAGTATACAGTTTTGAGGTATTTAAAAAAAGAGTAAAGTATGCAGCGCTCATACTGTACCACATTTGGATTTCTGACAGCAATGATATACATTATATAGGCTTCCTCACTTACGGATGGTGCTGTTCAAGTTACTTTAAAAAAGTAATTAGTTATAGTTATAGTTACTAGTCTGAAAAAGTAACTAATTACTTTACTAGTTACTAAATTATGAAAGTAACTAGTTACTAATAAAGGTTTAAAAAATATGAGATTTTCCAATTCAGGCACATTGTTTTCAAGGAAAGAATATTCCCTAATGTCACTGGTCCAGTTGTGCATGGTTTGTTTTAAGCTCTACTCTAAGAAACAGGAATAGAACACTTATGCCAATAATACAATATCCAAAATCACAGACAATATCCAGTCTAATGATATGGATAGAATACTGATGCCCCGCCCATGCACAGACAGGCCTAAAGTAATTACCCTATGTTGACCAATCATCATTGTGATGACGTTATGCCCTGTGGAAGCCATACTTTCTCTTTCTCATGTGGAATGTGTTTCACTCTGGGAGCCATTCAGTGCACCATGGTCAGTTTACATGACAGACTCCGCACTGGCAGGAGAAGGAGACGGTTCTTTTGGATTACATTACGTAACGTGGGTAACTACTAACTCACTAATTGAAAACACAGTAACTATAATGGCGTTACTGAATGGGAAAATGTAAAGAGTTACGTTACAAGTTACAGCAAAAAGTAGTTTCGTTAAGTACCTTAAAGTAATGGCGTTAGTTCCAACACTGCTTACGGATATAAAACTCCAATCTGTCAGACCTCCTGTAGTTTATTTCCTCATATGGTTCATCTCTGTTTTTATATCTATGCAGTATTGCAGTTGTAACGACATTATAGGAAGGATATACATTCCAGATGTACTACCGACATGAATCCATTGATTTATGAGTTGGGGTGCACTGCATTCATTAATTTGTGAAAGACAGAAAGACAAAGAAAGAAAGAGAGATTGAGTGAATTGAAAGGGCGAAAACATGTTTTCTCCAGTTAATTGTGCTTGACTTCCTGTCGTGAGTCTGTGTTTTTTTTTCTAAGTCGACCCACATATAAAAAGGCATGGTTGGGACGGCTTCCCGTTCATAATTGCACAGTTATCCCATGCGATGTACAGATAAAGGCTGTCTAATCATTTTTATTTTATTTTTCTCCACCACGTTATGCTAATGCCACGCAGCGCATTACGGGATGATGATAACATTCCTGGTAAGCCTCAGTAATCCGGCCTAGCGCTAAATGATTGCCTTTGTCTGTTTTGGAGAAAGTGGACCATGCCATGTGGGTCAAGCAAGCTCACCTCGAACGCTCTCTCCCTCTGAAACACACACACACACACACACACACACACACACACACACACACACACACACACACACACACACACACACACACACACACACACACACACACACACACACACACACAGATGCACTTGATTTCTAGGTAGCCAAGCTGTGAATGACATTTCATGGCATGCCTTGTTATTTTAACAAGAAGGGCAAATTGCTCAGGTGCCGCGTACCAGCAGCAGTCTGTGTACCAGTGGTTGGGAACAGATCTGTCGTAACGGATCCGGCCGGGAATATATCCATTTGTTCACTCTAAGATCATCTAGAACAACATCATAATATGTTGCACTGATACAACAAAAACATGCAATTTATTTCCTCACAGGCGCTCATACTCACACATGTATCACTCGCACTGTGTTTGTCCAGCAGTGAAGCAGACAGCACACTGCAGCAGTAATAATGGCTGACAGGGACCCAGGGCTTATGTGTTCTACCAGAGAGACCTCTCCTTTCCCCCCAAAACCTCCCCATGGGACCCAGGGCTTGTGTCCTGGGACCTCTCCTTTCCCCCCAAAACCTCCCCATGGGATCCAGGGGAGAAGGGGAGCGAGCTAACTGTACCTGCATGTCCTGTGTATTTATACTGTAGTGTATGTTATGTTGCAGCTATGTGTCTTTAGTACTGCGTACTTGCACTGTTGTAACGTTGTAGTTGTATTTATAGGACCCCCTCTAAAACGAGGTGCTGCATCTCAAGGGGCCGGCCATCCTCAATAAAATTCGGACAAAAATTCTTCCCATGCAGCCAACACGGCTGCTGTTCCGTTACTGTGGATGTGTTACTAAGAAGTGCCTGTACACAGCGGGTCCATATTCTATAGGCTGTGCAGCACCTTTTTTTTTTTTTACAGCTTGGCAACAAGCTGTCAATAAACAGACCACTGCAACTATAGTTGTTCTCCCTATTGGATAAAGGCCAGCCAATGAGGGGTCGCCGATTGCTTCCCCTACTCTGAACCAAAGCTCCCAGAAAGAACCGCCGGCAGAACAGAGAAGCTGCTGCCGCATGGTGGTCAAATCTACCAGCAGCGGTCTGTGTACCAGTGGTTGGGAACAGATCTGCCGTAACGGACCCGGCCGGGAATATATCCATTTGTTCACTCTAAGATCATCTAGAACAACATAATATGTTGCACTGATACAAAAAAAAACACGGAATTTCCTCACAGGCGCTCATACTCACACGTCTTTTATCGTTATCTTTCTTTCAAAACTCAACAATTACTCACTCGGCTCTTAGAAGAGAGCCTGGAGACTTGTCTGTGCACGTAGATTCTATTTCGCTCTTATGTTCCCTTCTAAATGTTAGCCCAATATATAGCCCAAAATACTGTCTATTAAAAGTAGTTTAATTTAATGTTTGTGTATAGGACAAAGTTTGTGGACGCACGCACACACACACACACACACGCACATACACCAAAAAGCAAGCATATATCTCAGGCAGTCAGATAGTCCCCCCCCACCCAGTTCCCAGGCAAAGGGAGCAGCATTGCTGGAGACCTTGGCAATGCCTGAGCAGATGAATGTCTTGTGCTTTGGTAAACATTAGACTGCCACTGCACAATATCGATCTCTCTCTCTCTCTGTGCACTGATTTGATGTCTCTGATGGCTGAGCCATGCATTCAGCCCACATACTATGTGGGGGCCGTGCTGTGGTGGGCCCGCATGGACCGCAAGACCGCGACATCAGCAGGAAACAAACAGAGGCCCCCACAGAGATACAGTACATACAATACTGGACCACGGAAAGCAGAGAAACCAAGGCAGGCAGGTTGCCTAGCTGCCAGCCGGCCAACTGGGAAAGGATGAGATGAGGGGGCGGACTGTTTAACGCACGGGTAGAAGAAGCGATGGCTGCATGGCGGGGGAAGCTTGCTTATATGTATGACCATCGGTGGATGTGACTTAGATGATATATAGCGTAGCATAGCGCTTGTTCTCAGCAGTGGGGAGGGGGGTCTCCATGCAGAAAAAAAAAGTTCACGTTGTGTGGGTGTTATTGAGGTCATAAAACATAAAAGAAGTGAAGTGAGGGTCGCTATTATCATTATACATCATCATACATCATCTCATGAACAACTGAATTTATGTGACTGTGAAAACCGGGAGGTATAATGTTCCATTACTCCCTCGCGTTACCTCGTCTGATCTCTCTTTAGAAGGGGATGCACATGCAGATTTAAGACATGCACCGATGGACCGACATGCGGAAACAACGGTTGGACATGTGGTCCAACATTCGCTGCTCCCGTGCTTGTGGTTTGAGATAGGTTGACGTTCTAATGACAGTCGGACCAATAGTATGTCGGAACTAAAGTCTGAAAGTCCTCTAGTGTTAATCTTCTCAACGAGATGCTTGGTTAAGTCAGAAATTAGGACAGAAATATCTACATTCTGATGAAAACCATGGACAGCACTGTAGATTCATAGATATGAGCAAACATTTATGCAGCCCGTAAACAAGGAACTGAACGGCTTTGCATGGGCAATACATGTCTAGGAGCGCTGCCCCAGGTCTAGGAGCGCTGCCCCAAGCCGGCCATGCCTCAGCTGTTGATCCTCTGCCATGCATCCATATTCCCTCTGCCATGCTTCCATATTACCCCTGCCAGCTGCTGGGTTGGGGGTTGTTTTGCTTCGGGAGCAAGCGGTGGGACCCACTAACGCTGGGAGAGATCAGTGTGGGGGTGTCATTATGCCATTGTGACCCGAGACCAAATTCTCAAAAAGAAAAGGCCTTCCAAATCCTGACAGTTTTCTGAAAAACAATGCAGACATTTTCATGTCAAAGAACGACAGAATTATCTGTATTTGGCCGCCGACCCCCCATCTGAAAATATGTTGTTCCAGAGACACCCCCCCCCCAGAAGCAAATATTTGAGTTAAAAAGGTTCGCTCTGAAAGAATATATATTCAAAGATTTGCACCACATATATCACAATTCTTCTAAAATAGCAGATGTTACAAGCTTGTACATCTGCTACTTTTCAACAAGATAATGGTTAAAAGCTTTGAGGTGACACAGATGCGTCCTCAGGTGTAAATGGGTTATTAGGAGGCATGGCAACCACTCTAACCAGGCACTGTATGGCAGCAGCATTAGGCGGCCACCTGACGGTGTGTTCCCCGCAGGAGACGGCAGCCTGGAAGCTTCGGAGCTTTAGAGAGCTTGGAATTTGTCCTGCACCGTTCTGAGTCACTCAGTAATTAACCGTGGCTTCATGAGGGCCTTCGCGTGCCCTGACCAAATGATTCGTTTTGTTTCCACGACGGCAGGAGTCAACGTGGGGGAAAAGAGATTTAGACTTCTATTAAAAAATGAAAGTTTCTGACTGTCCTAATTTGAGAGTGTCCCGTCTTTTCGTGATGTAACGTCCTGTCTCGAGCTGGAGATGTTATGGTTTTCACTTTCACTGGCTCTGAGAAAAAAACGTTTACGAGACGTGCAGACCCCCGTTATGACATCACACACACACACACACACACACACACACACACACACACACACACACACACACACACACACACACACACACACACACACACACACACACACACACACACACACACACACACACACACACACACACACACACACACACACACACAAACTATGATTGATTAAAATTATTCTAAGACCCAGTGACTTGATGACATGCATATACTTGCCCCTGGGCTTATGTTATAAAACCTGAATACAAAATATTTTGAAAAGAATAGGAAGTGTCTCCAGCTGATGCCTGCCTGAGCTCCAACCACCCGGCCCTGTAATCGTTTCTCAAATATTCTCATTGGTACATGAACATCCACGCTAGACTGTCGTCTCAGTCTCTCATAGAGACCATGCAGAAAGAACAAGTCCAAGGGTAGAGAAAACACTTCCTTAAAATCGAACACAAACTATAAATCAGCTTACCGTATGAACCCGGCGGTTTGAACAGACAGTTTGCCATGAATTGATAAGAGACAGTCAAATATTTGCCGTGGCATCGCCGTCTACTCGTGGAATTAATCTCATTTTCAAAGTGACCTCAAAGTGAGCCCAGGCTCTGGACAGGGTGCCTGCCCAGGCTCTGGACAGGGTGCCTGCCCAGGCTCTGGACAGGGCGCCTGCCCAGGCTCTGGACAGGGCCCTGCTCAGGCTCTGGACAGGGCCCTGCCCGGGCTCTGGACAGGGTGCCTGCCCAGGCTCTGGACAGGGCGCCTGCCCAGGCTCTGGACAGGGTGCCTGCCCAGGCTCTGGACAGGGTGCCTGCCCAGGCTCTGGACAGGGTGCCTGCCCAGGCTCTGGACAGGGTGCCTGCCCAGGCTCTGGACAGGGCGCCTGCCCAGGCTCTGGACAGGGCGCCTGCCCAGGCACTGGACAGGGCGCCTGCCCAGGCTCTGGACAGGGCGCCTGCCCAGGCTCTGGACAGGGCGCCTGCCCAGGCTCTGGACAGGGCGCCTGCCCAGGCTCTGGACAGGGCGCCTGCCCAGGCTCTGGACAGGGCGCCTGCCCAGGCTCTGGACAGGGCGCCTGCCCAGGCTCTGGACAGGGCGCCTGCCCAGGCTCTGGGCAACCCCAAGCTTCTATCCCGGCGCTGATTGTGTTAAAATGTGGCTAGAGATCAGCCTCGATGGGCCGTCTTGAGTTTTGCCTTGAATTTGATTGTGTTGTGACTAAGTACGAGGAAAAATATGAGTAACAATAATAATAACAATAATGATATTAATGTGATTTATTTGGTCTAATGAAGCCCAGTCAAACAGTGTCATGGCAGTCTGTCATGAACCAATGACACTTTCATACAGATCCATTCATGGTCCAATATTGTAACGGGGTCATCTAACAATGCATGATAGTATAAAAGTTCAAATAATAAAAAAAACAGAAACTGTAACAAGGCATGTGTATACTTTTGAGCATGTGTGCAAGAATGCATGCATGTTCGTTGGCGTGGGGGACCAAATTAAGCCCTATATGTCAGCGTGAGTTTAACCCTCAAAACACGCAAAAACAAAATAGCACATCAGACGGAAACCACGCTAGCACAGAGTTGCATTTACAGTATTTAGCTAGATACATAATCGTACAACATGTTTAATACTGTATATCAGACTTACGCTACGAGTTTGCATATCTGCTATCTGTTTTTTTATTGTGAAAATGTGGTGCAAAATTTTGAATATATATTCTTTCAGAGCGAACGATTTTGCTTCTGGGTCCCTGGAACTACATATTTTCAGATGGAGGTCGATACAGGCCAATTACATCTATTGTTGGGGGTCCTTGACGTGAAAATGTTTAAGAACCACGGACACAGAAACAGAGGTTGTTCTGAAAACCGTCTGGATTTAGAAGGCATTTGTAGAATCATCCTCATGGCCTAAAACGGGTTAAAGGCAGCGAGAGTATATTGCATTTCACTATATTGTGTACAAAGTCCCATGTTTTTGGGGCGGGGCCCAGTAAAGCTGTCTATCTCTTGTCAGCCAAGAAGGGGCTTTGCGTTGCGGGCCCATAAATCACCATCACAGTCGTATAGAGTGAATGATGGGTGCACTGCTAGACACAACAAATCATCGCAGAGCGAGCGGCTTCTGGGAGAGAAGATGTAAACAGGCCCCTGATTTGGTATGCAAGCCGCGCGGCGCGGCGCACACGGATGACAGGCTGTTGAAGGAAGAGAGGGCGGGGAACAGATCTGGGGATTTGGAGCAACGCTCATTGATGTGTTGCTGCTGCATGGAACGACAAATCCATAATGCACTGAGTCTCACATTACATACCGCCGTGTTTTTTATTTATTTTTTGTGATGTGGCAGTTACTTAAATGTCATCATTTTATTATTTGTGACACGTCCCAGGAATGAAATGTGGGGCTGTGTTTTTTGAGCCCGTCCAGCAACTATTTGGGCGAAGCTTGAAGTGAATGTGTGTGTGTGTGTGTGTGTGTGTGTGTGTGTGTGTGTGTGTGTGTGTGCGTGCGCTTCTGTGTGTGCACATTTTAAAAGACTGAGTCCTCTTTTAGCAATATGAACGGGTGTTTTATTAAAGAAGAAAAGGTTGGTGATACGTGTGGTTACGTATGTCTGTCTGTCTATATATGTGAAAGAACGGGCATCCTGTCTGTCTGCCATTTAGTTTCTCATTGGAAAAAGGTAGTCGACAAACATTTTTCGTCTTAGTTTTAGTCGACAAAATCAACACTGGTACCAGCAGTGCTGCGCAGGTACAATTGTGCAGGCACATTGTTACTGTATATGACATAATACTGAATGTCTGTGTGTATAATAGTGTCCTGGACTACAGTCAAGTGTGTGGCTATAGTGAAAGGTACTTGACTGCTACAGTATATGAATTGTAGACCCTACTGCATAATCTGATTATTTTCCGCATGCTGCCTTTCCGTCATCTCTGAGTGTCATAGAAAGATAGATGTATTTTATGAAAGCAAGTAGCAGGTATAAGCTGTCTAGAAATTGGACAAGTCTGTCTGTGTGTCCGTAATCTCTCAAGACACATTTAGAGCTCCACAACTGAATCTGTGTGTTGGCAACTGCCATTACAACGAGTATAGAGTTGTTGTTTTATCAGAAATGAAAACAAAGGAGGGCCTGAAGGAGAGTATAGACGGGCCGACATAAGATAAGGGAAACACATTTGACATTAATTTGATGGCCATGGGAAACGGTACTTGTAGTTTTGACTCACAACTTCACAAGTCTCTTGCACGTTCAAATGTTTTCCCCATGTTGTACAGTACAGCAGGGGTAGGCAACCTTGGGCACGGGTGCCAACATTGGCACAGGGAAGGGTAGTCACTGGCTCACTGGCATAAGTCTGAGACAGATACGTTTTTTCTTTAAAAATGTAATATTCCAAAAAGTCAGTTCAATTAAGTCCATTATACGAATTACATCCTGCACATAATTGTACATTCATTCAAACTGCTAACCCATGACTGGGGAGGGATTCTGGGACACAGGTGGGTTATTGCTCTGAGTTTAATGATCATTACACCCTGATGTGAAAGAAAATATTTCTAAGGTTGTTATGTGTATCCTATGGACAATCAATAATTTGGGAATATTGCATTTTGATGTGGTGTCATAATTATATATGGCACACTGACTATCACAAAAATGAAAACATCGCACTTCATGTGAAAAAGGTTGCAGACCCCTGCAGTACAGTATAGGTGTATGTAGCTAGGGGTTATTTACTTTACTTTGATGTGTGTGCAGTTGATTGCTCCCAAGTGTTGTGGCATGCTGTGTGTTTGAAATTGAAATTGATCCTGTGCTTTAGGCTGCAGACCTGGGTGTGTTCACTCCATTGGCTGCCAAACCTGAGATTCCAGAGTTTTTAGGTTGTTAAATCGCCCAGAACGGAGATCTCCGCCATATTAATTAATTGCGTTATGTGCCCAGGACGGAGATTGATCCAAAAGACGGATAATGAATTAGTTTGATATCAGAGCGTGCCACTCAACTTCCGGTTGGTGTGTCATCCCCCTCCATTTTAATGATCGGGAGGCAACATCTTCTGACGCTAACAACTACATCAATGCTTCCAATTCTAACCAAAGAGTGTGTTTTTGACGGCCCATCACGGTCACATTAGGGGAGGGGATGATACTGTGATGTCACTATATCACTGTCATTTCGATTGGGCGTTTTGAGAAAAACAAAAATCTAATATTGTAACCTCACTATTAAGAGTAATATTAACTCCATAGACACAGAACAAAGTAATCACGGGACTCCATCTTTAAATAAACTCAGGGTTTCACAGAGTATAGTTAACGCACAGGAGTGGACGGAGTATAGATATAAAAATAATTAAATAAAAAAGCCTGCATGAGCGCCATCGTAAGACCTTGAGAGTTAAATTTAGGCCACGGCACTGACCTCAGATGAGGAGTGGAGAGATGTGTGGTATAAAACAGCAGCTCTAGCTTAGTCAGCCTTCCAGCAGACCTTGGCCGAAGCGCGTGCGTGCATGTGCGTGCACGTGTGCATGCGTGTGTGTGCGTGCTTGTGTGTTTTAAATTGTGATTGTCGTTACTCACCTACACCAGTTTGTTTTCAACCTTTTTCATATCAAGGCCCATTCTTTTTTTCAGCATTTGAGCCACGGAACCACCATTGATGACATTTAGACTTGCTGACGCAAAACTAAAGAATGTTGTAATCGTTGGATAAGATTTTGTCCACAATTCCATTCTCCAATTACGGTATGTATAGACTTCTCTTAAATTAAGTCATGCAGATGTTTAACAATGATTTAACTCTTGAGAGCGTACAATGTAGTAGAAGCTTTGTCATTGGTCGAAAAACCCGGTCGAAATGATTAACCAATCAGGAAGTAGACATGTGGGGGGGGGCACTATGGGTTTTTCTACGCAACATGCTACCGGCGAGAGAGACGCACGCACGCACGTGATCGTACATGGGTGCTATTAATTACTGTATATATCAGTAATACAGTATAATCCATTCATTAGCATTTCATTTTATATCGTCCCAGTTACCGACGTTTTCTGTTAGGTACAGTACTTAAGTAAATGTACTTAGTTACGTTCCACCACTGGTGGCATGTCATCATCATCATCACGGTGACATCTGTCATGTCTGGACCGTCCATCTGACACATGTTGTCCCTCCCACCTCTAAATGGAAAGGATACAGGTTGAACAAACGCTCATTTAACTGGTGTGTGTGTGTGTGTGTGTCGTTATCTAATTCATTGAATCATCAAATTCTTCCCCCTTTAAAAAAGGAAGGAGGCCAGTGTGGGTGAAATCCATTGTCTCTCCATGTCCTTCATCTAGGCAGGTTTTCTTTGTCTTCATACAGATTCCCTCGCTAAAGAAATTGATCGGGTTTCCGATATCGGTGCAACTGACACCCACGACGGGCTTTTGTTAACCCTCCATTTGTTCTTTAATGAGATCATTTCTCACGTTGCAGAGTTTGGAGGTAATGTAATGAAGCAGGTTTCAATGCGTTATGAGACTGAGTGTCTGCAGTGTCTTTTAGCTCAGTGGTTCTCAAACTTTTACATGTCAAGGACCCCCGCATTGACACGTATTAGCCTGTGGACCCCCATTTGAGGAGATATGCCCCCCCCCCCCCATAAGAGAAGAGTTGTATGGCTCTAGCAGTGATTCTCAACCTGTTTAATTCCAAGGACCCCCAGTTTGACATGCATTAGTCATTTCTATCTCTGAGACCCCCAATTTATATTGTAAAATCAATGTTAATTTAACTATTGAGTGTACAAAAGGAACCAAATGGCCCTGTTATAGGGTCCATTTGGTTCCATTTGTACACTCTCAGAGTTACAGACCCATAACCAATAACATAAGTGTCCAAATTTGTTTCCAAACTATCATTTAAGCTGGGGACCCCTGGAACTCCCTCAAGGACCCCTAGGGGTCCCCGGACCCCTGGAACTCCCTCAAGGACCCCTAGGGGTCCCCGGACCCCTGGAACTCCCTCAAGGACCCCTAGGGGTCCCCGGACCCCAACTTTGGAGACCACTGTTTTAGCTGATGTAGTGCGAGTTACATTTCTTATTTTTTACTATTTTAAAAAACCTTTTAAAATCCTTGAAGTTAAAAGGGGTTGAGAATCACTGCTACAGCAAAACATGGGGGGTCCCTGGCCTATATTTTCAAATGGGGGTCCGCGGGGCTGATTAGTGTCATTTTGGGGTTCATGTTGGGAACCACTGCTGTGTACGGCAGATTCCAGACACAGCGTGGTGAAAGGTATCAAACACCAACAGAATAGCAGCACTTATTGTACAGATCAATAAATGTATTGAAGGCGATAACTAAACCAACGCATTCTTGGCTGCCGGTGAATTTGAGCTGAAACATTTATTTTTGTTGCACCATTTTTGCCAATAAACAGAAGACTATTGATCCACACGTTTCTATGAATGTGTAACAACAACTTTAGCTTTCTGAACATGACATATTTTATATATTATGTTTAGTTGTTTCTTCATAGGGCAGGGTCCACGGGCTAATTAGTGTAAATTTGGGGTCCTTGACAATGAAAAAAGTTTGGGAAGCTCAATCAAGCTTTTCCACATACGCAATTAACCAGGGTGAGAATGAAGGACTAATTTGCGGAGCTGTCCGAGGATGGAGTGCGTTTATCTGTGAAGGAGATGCACGTCATGGTGTCAACCCAGACGATAACTGCTATCTCTCCATCCGGGTGCTTTTGGGGGCCTGTCAGCGCACGCCACCGTCTCTCCAGTGGACATTCACTTCCTCTGGAGGGGCATTAACAGAGAAGTGGTGTTTAAATGGCTTTCGCCAGGACCCCCTGACACCCTGTCAATGTTTCTGAGATTATCCCCTGCCTGCCTGTCTGCCTGCCTGCCTACCATTCTGTCTGTCTCTCTGACACCCCTCGTTGACAGCCTGCCTGCCTGCTTGCCTACAGACCTGATGGGGGGGAACATGACAAAGTTGAAAAAGGAAAATGATCACTCACAAAGTAGAGATAAAATGGGGGGGGGGGGGGAGAGAGAGAGAGAGAGAGAGAGAGAGAGAGAGAGAGAGAGATTAATTGATTCTCTTCTATAGATCCAATAAGAAGGACGTCGTATGAGAAATCTGCAGTATAGTGAGTCATTACTATAACCCACGGAAGAAGAAAACTTTGGATGAAATTATAGGGCTGCATATTATCCATTGCTTTTTCAATTAATCAAATAGTTCAGATGCTTGGTTTTTTTATCGACGGGAGAAAACTTATTTCTTCTTTTTAAAATAATCTATTTAATTGATTACATATAACTGATTATATATAATCAATTAAATTGATTAGTTTGATTAAGTGTTCCACCACTATTATATACTGCAGATCAAAATCAGAGCTATGCTGGCAACCGTATAATGTTAGACTGTGATAAAGTATATATATATATATATTTTTTTTTAATGGCTCTTCCAGCTAGTGCAGTGATTTGCATAAAACTCAGACTGGATCACAAAATGATAAATGTGTCTTAACTAGTGTCCAAGATGCAATTTGAGGCAGTGTCGTCTTTATTGCCTTTTTGGTGGTGGTGTGGAAATTAGAAAAGATCTTGTCAGATCTGATCACGGCTGCAGTCATAACCCGTTTTGGACGGGAACGCATGGATCCGTGTCGCCTTATGTATATAGCCTTTAACCACTTTTAACCATTAAACTTTAGCTGTTGAAACATAGCAGATCTACAAGCTAAAGCTACGAGCTTGTAGATCTGCTATTTTTGGGGGGGGAAAATCGTGAAAATGTGGCGCAAATCTTTGAATATAATATTCTTTCAGAGCGAACTTTTTTTTAACTCAAATCTTTGCCTCTGGGGGGGGGGGGGGGGGGGGGGGGGGGGGGGGGGTTAGTAGTTAGTAGACCCCCCCCCCCCCCCCCTGGAACTATACCAACTTTCAGATGGGGGTCCATCCGGTGCACAACATCCAGATTATTGTCCTTGACAATGAAATAGTTTGAGAACCACTGATTATAGAAACATAGGGTTTTCAGAAAACTGTCACGATTCAGAAGACATTTTATATAATCAGTCTTCAGGTCTACATGGGATAAACAGAGGACGATGAGGAGGAGGAGGATGGTGTAATTATTGAGTTTCCAAAACAACCGTGGTTGTACTACACTGCAGTAAAGCACTAACAAGGCCCAAGACACCCCGAACACAACATGGAAACAAACAAAACAGGCACAGCTGGGTGGAAATGATCCCAACCCCTCTCTCATCTTTATCTCCTTTAGCTTAGAATGTCTTTCATGACGACAACAACAACAGCCTGATGGTCACATTTTGCCATGTGTCATGATGTCAACGGATAATGATATCCATGATAATAACGTGTGTGTGTGAGTGTGTACGTGTGCACGTGGGTCACAGACTTGAACCACCCAAATACTCTAAACCATGGGGGATTGACTGAGCATGCTGCCTCTCGCTATGTCTGAATCTCCCCTCCTCCCTCTCCCTCTCCCCCTCCCGTCCTCCCCCTCCCCGTCCTCCCCTTCCTCCCCCTCATCGCTCTCCCCCTCCTCCCTCTCCCTCCCCCCTCCCCCCTCCCCCCTCTCCCCCCTCCCCTTCCTCCCCCTCCTCCCTCTCCCCCTCCCCGTCCTCCCCTTCCTCCCCCTCCTCATCCCTGTCTCTCAATCTGTCGCAGACTCCAAATTGGGCTTTGTGTGTAACTCCTCTCTCTCTCTCCTGGCTGGTGGTGAAGTGACGAGTGAGTCAGGGTTAAAGGAGAATTCCATACTAAAAGGCTTTCTTACCTTTCTTTGTAGTTGTTACGTCCCCACCAAAGAGGTCCAGGTGTTATTTTGTGCAAAAGCTCCTTATTGGCTGTTTCCCCTGCCATAAGCCCTAAATTAATTGCATTGAATTGAATGGGGCTATGGGGTGTTGTGCTAATTCGCTTATTTCCATCGCTCAAAATTATAATTTCTTTGTATATATCCTCTCTTCATAATGTAAATAATATCCCAAGCGGCACACTTTACTACTTCTTTCGATGGAAATAAGCGAACTAGCATAACACCCCATAGCCCCATTCAATTCCCATTCAATGCAATGCAATTCATTGAGGACTTATGGTAGGGAAAATAGCCAATAAGGAGTTTTTGCACAAAAAAACACCTGGACCTCTTTGGTGGGGACGTAACAACTACAAAGAAAGGTAAGAAAGCATTAATAATAAAGCATTCTAGCATGGAATTCTCCTTTAATGCATTGAGAGCTAAGACATTCTACAAAATGTCTTCTAAATCATGACCGTTACAAATTAAAAAAAAACATATGTTCCTATATATGGTCAGTGATTCTCAAACTATTTCATGTAAAGGACCCCCCCCCCCCCAAAATACATATATATAT